>NC_136489.1:27518014-28073014 GCF_053919585.1 Euprymna scolopes | reverse complement strand
ACTTCCACTTTTATCTGCATTCGTTTTATCCTTATGTGCATTCCTTATCATCCCGTAATCAGTCCGATGTATACTGGCAATTTGATTTTGTTATGTGGGTAGTTCTGCGACGATGAGGTAGGTCTAGTAGCTCTGTTGGCGAAAGTCGCAGGAATATATCCCTACCGAACGCGAGGAAGAGAGAGAAAAAGGCATATACATAAACATCAATAGACAAACAAATGCTGCATCTCCAACAACAGGCGGTAAAGAATATACTGAAACATGCTAGAAACTAGACACATAACGTATTAACAAACATCTCGATAGATTGTAAAAATGAACATAAAAACAGATCGATGGATCAATAATCATGTTGGAAATTTGTGTTCAATTCTGCTTTATATTTTATTTTACTTCTTTTTAGTTTTTTAATGGACTCTCATATTTGAGAATTCAGTCTAAAGGGATTCATATCGATGCAAAATATTGACTCCCGATATCACACACACATACACACACACACACACATATATATATATGCATATATATATATATGTAAATATATATATATATATATATATAAATATATATATATATATGTATGATCGATTACTCAGTCTACATATTCTGTTACAAGAGCTACAATAGTTTACCCATCTATTTGCAGTGTCTTATTTAAGAGTACTCAGTATTTGAGTGGAGCCTAGTCCTATCGTGAATAAATCTAATGTACTATTGTATGGACATACACACACACACACACACACAATTTATATTAATGCCCGAGTATGGGTCTCTAACAACCTCTGCTGTAAAACTTCTTCTACACACTTTTAAATTTATATAGCACCGACTTGGATCCGTAGCATAATTTACATATTTAGTAAAAATTAATAAAACATATCTATCCGTAAACCGTTTTCTTAAACTGCTATTACGCAGTCACATATTTATACGTTAATGTCGGTTAATATTAAGTACTCCTTATGCATGTGGCAATACCTCAAATGTTAAGGACTATATATTTTCATTATGGTATTGTACTATTACGACCACTCATATATGTTTTAGTTTTCACATTGCAATATATTGTGTAAAGCATAATAATACATAGGATACTGACTCAACCGTCATAAATATAAAATCTGCCGGAATAGTAATATCATACTAAAACGTAGTTTGCGACGGAGCGACGTTCGAAGTCCACGGCTATATATTGACCACGATATAACCATCTAGAATAATTGATTCTGTAATAATAAATACGAACATACGAAGTCTGTTTACATTAAATTATAGTATTTACGAGTGCTATACGACTGGGTAACGTGTGAGGGCTTCCTAGAATATACGGATACATGACGGAAAATAATAGATACACATAGAAATAGTTTATTTCAATAAAAATTAAATAACATAGAAAACATAAAAAAAAACAATGGTAACAAATTTGATAACAAATAATTTATTGACATTTTCTTTTGCATTTTTTACATTTATTTTTCATTTCCTGTTTGTTGTTTATGCTAGGATTTTTCGAAGTATTGCACTGATTAGTTTACAAATATCACATTCAGTAATTTCTTGCTATGTCGGAGGTAATAATTGTAAAAGCTCCGAATTAGAAGATAACTTACATTTTGCGGAGTTTTCTGTCTGATATCTCTCCAGGATTTTCTATTATGTAATATCAGGGAACTTAGAAGGCACTGGAAGTTTAGTAATCCCATTTTGGCTAAACGAATGCTGTACACCCTGGCAGTGCACCCAGATCTCGGCTTCCCATCAATAATAAATTCACCTCATGCATTTTAACACTTGAGAATATTAGTAGGGGTCCTTCATGTAATATTGCAATATATTTAACAGAATTGATGTTTCTTCGAACGTCACAAGCTCTGAGCGACGATCATTCCAAATTTCACCTGATACCATAACCGTGAACACCCCGCAGTATTCAGGGTTGGCTGCAGATTCGTATAGTAAAACTCTTGCTAGGATAACTTCAGTATTCTTGGTTAAGAAAAGAACTTCAAAAATAAATAAATAAAATCATGTATATGGAAATTTGGTATTTTTATTTCAGGTTGAAAAAATAGGATCAATTATGAATTCTTTTAATTTGCAGGTCTAACATTTTTAAGGAACAGTGTGATATTAACACATATATACTCCCAGTTGAAATGATACAAGACGTAATGATTCCTTTGAAACTTTTGGATATAAGGAAAACACCTCTGTTGTACATGAACAAAGAGTGCTAAACAGACAATTTTGCAAATTAATAAGTGATACTTAACTTTTTACTGTGTTCTTTTTCATGTTGGTGAACAACTTGATCAAATCTGAGGTGTAACCCCATTTGTTGAAGTTTTATTTATCGTTAATAATTGACCTGTATTCGCAAAGTATAAAAAAAACAAGAAAACAACAATACCTTTTTCAAGAATGTATACTACAGCCTAATATCTTATAAAACTAATGTAACTTTTACTCCAATATCGATTCCTTTCCGGTCTTATTTTCCACTGAAACATGTATGCACATAGGAACACATAACGCCTGGAATATATATATATATATATATATATATATATATATATATATATATATATATATATATATACATATATATACATACATATGTATAACTCTATATATATATATATATATATATATATATATATATATATATATATATATATATATATATATATATATGGTTCGTGGTATAATTATATATTGTTCTATCCTAAATATTGAGCTTTTCCTTTTTGGCTAGGATCACCTTGAAAGTATTACTTTAAGTAATATCTATTAGGATTTTTCATTTACATTCTATCAGCGTCTTCTTTCGCTTATATATATATATATATATATATATATATATATATATATATATATATATATATATATATATTAATGTCATAATATAATGTTTTACATAAGTCATTGCGGGGGTATAATTTCGAAACCAGGAAGACATATGTCACAATCAATTATTCTAAATGGATTCAGATTTTCAAACTTGTGTTCCTTATCCTTACAAATTAGCTTTAACATTATTCGTAAAGATGTTCGTCATAATTGAATGTGACCTTCTCATTGTTCTGTTGTACAAAGACACTATTCAAGGAAATGATACAATTGTAACAAATTGGCGTTTGCTATCTAATTCATTACGTACAAAAATCACTTGTTTCCCAAGTGTACGTCACATTAAAATTAACATAAACTGACACGTTGTTAATAATGATTCTCTTATCCTTCAGTTGTGTAAATATGGTTTTTCTGCCACACATATATATATATATATATATATATATATACATATATATATATATATATATATATATATATATATATATATATATATATATATATATATATATATATATATATATGTCTGCCTTCGAGCCTGGTCCACAAGTATGGAAAGGAAAAAATAAAAATTACCAAAAACATTTACAAGTGTTTTTGATATAGACGTACATAATAATACTTTGATAAGTAACTTAAATAGGGATGTTATAATAAATTTGTTGGGCTACGTTCGTGCTAGGCCTCCATAGAATGGAATTGTGCACACGCTTTAATAAATACTGTTCGTATCTAGCTGCGTTAGTATACTTTGATAATTATGTTTCAGTTTGAAGAAATATGGTATAATAAAATTATGAGGTGTACGTTCGTACCTTACATCCATAGAATGCATATATATCACAAAGTTTTACAAGTTTCTTTTTTACATATATATCCACAGATTATTATGATAAGTGTTTCAGAGTGAACAGGTGTGGTATAATCAATTATGCGGTTTATCTATTTTAATTTTACTTTCGTCATATTTTGCTTTGGTTTTGATACCCCCAAATTGGAAGCTATGTCTTTACAACCCTTCCTTTTCATAACCTATCATACTTTCATATATCAGAGTCAATTTTCCGTAGGCTCTTTTTGAACTCAGTCAACGACGGGTACTTTTGCTAGTGTATATATATATATATATATATATATATATATATATATATATATATATATATATATATATATTGAAACTTTAGAGTATTTTCTGAAACCACTCAAAGACTGTGTGCATAGGCGGCATTTATCAAGTTTAGAATAGGCTCCAGAAGACTTCCGCCAAAGTCCTTCGGGTTGATATTGCTGCTATGGCAATTGAATCAAAAAGCTTATTAGGTATTACACGCAAGAACGTTTCGGTGCTCATGCTCTTGTGCTACCGTGCTATTTTGAAAAAGTATTTCCAGTTTACATAAAGTTTTACTATATTTTTTTTAATTAAATCCTTGAAGAAATGGACAGATTAATACGAAAGACTACTCCCCACATATTAATAATATCTATTTTTACAATAAGGTTGTTATATACCCTTGGTAATATTAATGCAGAAATTTCTTATTCGTTATCAAATAAACTTTTAATTTATTTAAGAGGAGTTATCTGATTTCTTAAAAAAATGCCCCTTTTTCTTAAGGAGTAAATTACTTTACGAACTTATTTGAACAAAATATTGTTTTAGTGTCTAAGCAAATTGCAAAGAATTGAAAAAGATTGTAAATATACAAGTATACTATATATTTATTGATTTCGTTCAAAATTTATAAGAAATGTTTTACACAAGATTGAGGAAAGTTGTTTTAACGAACTAAAGTAATATTTAATAGAACTGCTTTTTCATAAAGTAAAATAAAAATAAATAAATAAATATATTGAAACAATAACAATTTATATCTATAATCTATCCATTTATATATCTATAAAATGCATGTCTGTCTCTGCGTGTACCTGTCGGTGTACATTTCCCTACGCAATAACTCTGTCAATTTTTAGTCTAAAACTCGAAATTTGATATACAGTGTACTGAGATTGGGAAACATCGAGGTGATCAATTTTCGGCCATAAATTTGACTGATAAGGTGTCAAGGTTCAACAATATGACCTTTAAGAACCCTACCAAACTCCTGCAACAATTTTGGGTCTAAACACGTGAGATATTAGATATAGGTTTCTTGGGCAGGGATCTTACTTAATAACTCAAAACAATAAATGTTAAGGGGTCATAATAGGGATCAAAGTTGATAAAATTTACCTTTTTTTTTTTTTTGCTCAGCATACACTTCCAAACACCCGGGCAACGCCAGACCCCGTGCTAGTATATCTATAAAAGTGACCGTGTCTGTGTGTCTTTCTGTCTCTGTGTCTGTGTACATTTCCCTACGCAATAACTGTGACAATTTAAAATCTACAGTCTCGAAATTTGATATACAGTGTACTGAGATTTGGTAAAATATTTTTAATCCACTTGCGGCCAGAAATTTGTCTGTTAACGGGGCAAAGTTCATCGATTTGACCTTTAAGAACTCTACAAAACTCCTCCGACAATTCTGGGTCTAAACACTTGAAATTTTAGATAGAGGTTACCTAGACATGGATCATACTTAATAACCTGATTTGAGCCAAAAAAAAAACAATAAATTTTAAGGGGTCATAATAGGGTTAAACATACACCTCCAAACACCCGGGCAACGCCGGTCACTCATACTAGTATATATATATATATATATATATATATATATATATATATATATATATATATATATATATATATAAGACAAGGTGTTTGTGTGTCTGTGTACTTTTCTCTACGCAATAACTCTGTCAATTCTCAGTCTCGAGACTCGAAATTCTATATACAGTGTACTAGGATTTGGGAAAATATTGATAATCCGTTTACGCAAAGAAATTTCCATGTTAAGAGCAACGTTCAACGATTTGACCTTTGATAACGCTACGAAACTCCTCCGATAATTTTTGGGTTTTTGGGTCTACCACTTGAAATTTTAGATATAGGTTCCTTGGACATGGATCTAACTTAATAACGTTATTTGAGTCAAAACAAAATAAGTTAAGAGGCCATAACAGGGGTCATAAGTAAATAAACTTACCGTTTTCTTTTTTTTTCCTCAACATACATCTCCAAACACCATTGCAACGCCAGACTGAAAAGCTAGTATATAAGTGGCCATTACTGTGCGTGCGTGCGTGCGTTTGTGAGTGTGACTGTGTACATTTGCCTACGCAGTAACCTTGCCAATTTCAAGTCTACAGACTCGAAATTTTATATAAAGGGTACTGATTTTTTGGTAATCTGTGTATTCCGTTTTCGGCCATAAATGTTGCAATTAATGGGCCAAAGTTCAGCGATTTGACCTGTGGGAACTCTACCAAACTCCTCCGACAATTTTGGGTTTAAACACTTGAAATTTTAGATATAGGTTCCTTGGACATGCATCTAACTTAATAACTTTATTTGAGGCCCAAACAATGAATTGACATTAAGCATTTTCGAAAGTCATCCTCTCCTTTCGATTGTCTAGCCTTAATTTAAACCTACGTCACTTCTGGTTTGGCGGTGGTCGTGACACCAAAGACGACATGTTATTTTCCCGTTCTTTTCCTCATTAGCGGTACGGGTTCGAGCCTGCATTCATACTTCCACATTTTTCTGCTCAACATGCACCTCCAAATACTCGGGAAACGCTGGGTTGGAATGGTAGTATGTATATATATATATATATATATATATATATATATATATATATATATATATATATAGAGATATATATATATATATGTGTATATATATATATACATATATATATTTTTTATATATACATATACTATGTGTAGATATTCATATATATATATATATATATATATATATATATATATATAAGTAACTTGTCTGTGTGTATCTCTTTGTCTGGGTGTGTGTGTACATTTCCCTAAGCAATAACTCTGTCTGCAAGCTCAAAATTTTATATGAGGGTACTGAGATTTGGGAAAATCTTTGTGATCCGTTTTCCGCCAGAAATTTAGCTGTTAAGGTGTCAAAGTTTAACTATTGGCCCTTTGAGAACTCTAGCAAACTTCTCCGACAATTTTGTTGTAAACACTTGACTTTTTAGATATAGGTACCTTGGGCATGACTCTATCTTAATAACTTGATTTGAGCCCCAAACAATAAATGTTAAGGGGTCAGATTAGGGACCAAATTTTAAAAGATTTTCTTTTTGCTCAAAACATACATCTCCAAACACCCGGGCAATACCAGGCCAAAATGCTAGTACTCCTATAAATTCGTTTTTATTTTGTGTGCATTCATAATCATATTAAAACTCCTCTTTTCTATTAGTATTTGTTTGCTTTCCCACCAAAGCAAAATGTGACACGAGGTCGTTTTTGAAGTGGAGTAAAATAACGGGAAAAGGGGCACTCTGGTTGTATCCAAAAATAGTAATTCTCCCAGTATAAAGGGTTTCCCCTTCATTGACTGGAGCAAATTACCTCTAGTGCAGCATCTGCAAAAGAGATACTCCACTTTGATCCCGGCCCGAAGGCCAAGAACAACAGGGTATTTATTTGATTCCCCACTTAGCAAATTAGGGACAAGGTCATTTTTTTAATGTTGAGGTTGAAGGGGGAATGGGGACAGCTCCCCGAAGAGTAGAGCAGCTGGATAGTGACAATTGCTATAAAGGGTTTCCCCTACATTGACCAATAACTTATATGTGGGGTTGCCCCACATATGTTGTTTGCTTGCAATATCTGCCGGAACAGATACTACACTTTGATTCCGACCCGAAGGCAAAGAACAACATCGTATTTATTTCCTCTCCCACCGAACAAATTAGGTACAAGGGCAATTTTTTAATGTGAGGAGTGAAGTGGAAATGGGGACCAGCTCCCCGTCGAGTAGGGAAGCTGGATAGTGATAATTGGTATGAAGGGTTGCCCCTACATTGACCAAGGTCTTATATGTGGGGTTGCCCCCACATAGGGTCTTTGCTTGCAGTATCTGCCGGAACAGATACTACACGTTGATACCGGCTTGAAGGCCAAGAACAACAGAAAAGAAGCAAGCCTATTCTCTATTAATTAATTGTTTTTTATTATTATATTTATTGTTTTTCTAGTGTTTGGCCCCGATCGTGGCATTATCTACTGCCAGAGCCTCATTTGGGGTCTAAATCAGTTAGGCACAAGACCAGTAGGGGGAAGTTGTTGTTCGAGGGTCACCACTAATTACTAGCTAGGTATTTGAAAGACTTTATTAAGTTTCCCTACACTAAGCCACTATCACCATATAATCTCATTCTTATCATAAAGTGTATCTACTTAAAGTCTTCCCACCGTGTGTGTTGGATTTTTTTCTACAAAAACAATTATTTACGATTTAACAAAAAAACAAAAATGATATATACAAACGAAGGTTTTTTTTTGTTTTTTTTTTTAATAAGTGAGAGATAAGATGATAGCAAAGATACACCCAAAAAGAAAGAAAAAGAAAACAAAATAACAAAATTCATATGGGGGCGGGTTAGTAAAGGTTCCTCCCAACCTACTTCTAAATATGGAACGCCCACTGTCTTCCGGTCCTGAAAGTCGAAAGCAAGCAGTCCAATCCCTAGTAGGGAGTGGTGGACCTAGTGACGACATTTCGAAAACAAATTAGATAGGGGTGGTAACACAGGAAATGCACGGCGTTTTACAAGATGAATGTACATATAGGGGCAATACACCGGGGACAAAAAAAAGGGTGGACTGGGCATGTTTGGAAGCTCTCCACCGCCGATGAAAAAATAAAATCGGGGGCAGGGTAAACTATCATACTTGCCCTAGTTTAGTACGTAATAACGTATTTTCCACTCGAAGTGGTTAAAACCTAACTAAACCTACTCTATTAAACTTTGTTCGGCGCTGGGTTCCGTAGAACCTTAGAATCGCCTGACCAATACGACTAGGCTGGGAAAACAAACTCAAACCTAGCGCCTCGTCGGATGCACAAACTAGTATTGTGCATTCATCTCCTATCAAAGTCTATGCGATGTAATCGTTTCTAATTGCATCTGATCTTCACTTGAAGTTGATGCTTACAGTAAGCGACCAGGTCCCGATCCGAAACAGATTACATTTGTAAACGTGTAATCCACGTCACTAACCTAACCACAGCTCGGATCGCGAGAAAAACAACCGTTTCTCCCCAATTAACGGCGGGTCCATGTTGTCTATGACGTACCCTGATTCAAGGGGTATATGAGAGCCGTTACCTCTTCGACGTACCCCCAGATCCCCCTAACTCAGCTGCAAAGAAAAAAGGCGTGATCCCTGGTTTTATTCTGGTCTAGCAGCAGAGGCAAAAGGGGGCGCATTCATCCCTCTTACAGCACCTTGCACGCACGGCAAAAAGTGTGTTATTGAAAGGTCTGAATTATTTAAAAAGCTTCTGGCTGGCGCCCAATTCCATTGAAAGAAAACCTCCCCCCTCAACATGTGTAGCCGCTCAACCAACGGATCTTCTGCGGTCCCCGCCACTAAATCCCGATATAGCCTCCTCTTAGGCCGTGCAAGGTCATGGGACCCCGGCAATACATTATGGGTTGCTCGGTATTCGGAGAGGAACTGCGATTTCTCTGACGGTCCTCTTCTTCGACCTTCAGCGGCAGGTAGCGGATATGAGCTGTGGAAAAGCTTGATCCAGTGCAATTCCTCAAGCAGTGTCCGACCAAGGAACGCCAATCCTTCGGCGTTCTTATGGCTTAATAAGACATGCATTCCCAAGCCTCCCCACTGAGTTACTACGGCCATAAGGCTTTCCCCCTTCCCAAAGAATTTTTAAAAGGAGTCGCTCTAAAGCCTTACAGCGGCCCGCAGGCAGGGAAAAACTCACAGGCGGTAAAGAATCAGCGGAAAGACGTAAGTTGCACACGCCTTCGCACGACCCTTCAGGGGCAAGCCCCTGTGAGTCCAAGTCCTTACTGACAACTCGATCTTCGTCTGCACTTCCGACCAATTTTGGTCCAGCTGGCGTCCAGGCCCGAACCACACACCGATAATCTTTACTGGGAAATCCGTCCAGCCCTACTCACGTGGAAGCGAGTTTACCCCGGTCCAGGCGCCCAACCACAGGCAAACGGATTTGCTGCTATTGATTACGACCCCTGTGATTTCGTCATACTCAGCCAACGCCCTCATTACCGTTTTAATGCCGATGCTTCGCCCTACAAAGACGGTGACATCATCAGCTTACGCGGATACCCTGGCAACTTTGCCGCGAGCTAGATATATGTCGCACAGGACTGGTCTAGCCACATCGTCTCTTAAATTGCGAAGAAAGGGTTCAAACGCCAGGACATACCACAAAGGCGACACCGACTGAGAGACCCTGAAGGACTCTGACAACCTTCCATTTACTTGTATCGCTACCGCGGGATTACGATATAGAACAGAGATCCACTTTCGGAAGTTCGGACCAAAGCCTGCGTTCACCATAACAAGAAACCATGCTGTACCCTTTCGACGCTTTGCACTGATCTAAATTGATCAGCGCGGCTCTTGTGTTGTCTTCCAACCCCTCTATGATCGTGCGCACCAAGTGCAAGTTGTTTGAAATAGACCTCCCCTTCGCAGAGCAAGTCTGATCTGGTTCGACCAAGTCGCCGAAAACAACCTGCAGTCGGTTTGCAAGAACGCTGAGCAAAATCTTCAACTGTGTTTAGCAGATGATGGGCCTATAATCAGCTAAGGCCTCCCCACCTCTTTTCGTGATTAGTGTGACCACTCCTGTGGTTACCTGCCCAGAGATCGATACCTGAGCAAATCAATGGTTAAACACACCCGTCAGAAGAGAAACAAACATGGGTGACAGCCTCAAATGCAGTTCGTAGGGCGGACCACCGAGCCCCGGAGATTTGTTATGGGCAACCTGCTTCAACGCAGTAATGTCCTCACGTTCCGTAACAATGCTATTACAACTAGCTACTGGGGCCGCAGTAAGGCGGGGCGACCCGGCTAAATAGCTGCCAAACTCCTGGCCGCGGAGTCTAGGTAGTTGGGTAAAGCGTTCCTTCAAATGTTGCCCAAACCTATTGCAAACCTCTCGAGTAGATACAAGGATATCTCCTTCCTAGTTTTTCACCTTCCGAATGTACCCATCGGAGCCGCGTCTTAAGGCGGCCCTGCGCTGAACAGCGTCAACGTTCCCGGATTCGTTAGAGGCTCTTTTTAGCCTAGCTCTAACTACTTGACCTTCGTAACGCTCGCTAGCCAAGCGCTGGAGGCCCCTCTTAACTACTGCAAGCCACCGCCCGGGGCAGCCTATCATCTAATTGTGTTTACTTCCGTGTAATAGTTGAAAGGAGGTGTTGGCTATATTGGGCGCAGAAACGCCTAATAGGCGTCTTAAGATTAACCCATCAGCTACCCCGGTAACTGCCCCCACTAACTCCCCCTGAATTAGTGTCGTCAGCTGTTCCCGGAAGTCTCTCTTCTCCAATAACGAGGCGTTCAATTTCCAGTAGCCAGCCAGCCTAGGTCTATTGCACACTCATAAACGAGGCATTACTAATTTATGGTCCGAATGACCCAGCCAGTGGAACCTGGGACAGAAGAAAAAAATCTATGTCGCCTCTTCTAACTAACATTTTCTCCAAGTAGGTACTAGGACCGGAGGCCAGGCTATTTTGCCACGTCAATATCCCCTGGGTTATACAGACGGAGTCTCTCAACAAGATCGCACGAGCTCATCAGGTCAGACAGACTGCTTTCACACCTCCCCGACCCCCTATCCCCCGACATTATCTATCCTGGGGGCCAGGATGACATTCCAGCCCCCCCCCATTAGCACAACCCGCTCCGGACTCGCCGATAGGAACCTCCAGCTGCCGAAAAAAGGAAACCCTGTCCACAGCGATAAACAGCCAAACTACGGAACTTACCACTTTTAACGGCAACACTGCTTACGACCAGCCTTCCATGAGCGTCCGCGTGAACTACAGTAACCGCCACAGTCAGGGGTGACCCGCTATCTCAGAGACTTCACGGCTATGAATATTGCCATATGCTGAGTAAATGCCAATGTTGTTATCCAGCACATCGCAATCTCCGGGTCCAACAAAGTGGGTCTCCTGTATTGTGGCTATATCTACCTCAAGGTCCACAAGATCCCTCAGCATGCCAGCAGCTTTGCATCGGAATCTCATGCTACTCGCATTTAAACTAGCTATTTTAAGGGTTGTCATTATTCCCTAACTGGTAGTATCTGAAAAGTACGGGTCTAAAATCCTCTGGGACGAGGACGCCAAAGGCCTGCCCGATACTGCCAGTCAGCGTCTCTGTTGCACTGACAGTTCTTGGAGAGACCCCCCAACGCCTAGAGGAAATGTTATTTTCAATGTTCTATACAGGGATGGGTTAACATAAAGGGGGGTCCCCCCTTCGCATTTGGCTGCAATTGTAGTCACTGATCCTCCGCCATAACGCCTTTGCCCCTGCCCCCTTCTCCTTAAGCACAGAGGTTGTCATCATGGGTGCCTCGGGAAAATTGTTTGGGTCCTGGAATTCTTACTTGTCCCCGTGAGTGAGGTTCGGCAGTTGCTTTTGGTAGCGTTTCTGCCTGGCATTCAGCTCCGCTTGTGCGTCACAGCAATCCGCCTCGCAAATTCGTTTTCCGGACTTTTCTGTGGAGCAGTTGTGGGTTCGACCTCAACTACTTTCTTCACTCCTTCCTCTTTATTTTTCATTTGCTACTTATCCTTCTTCGCATTCTTCTTCCGTTTTTCTTCTGCTTCCTCTCCATTTGGATCTTCTAGACCTTCCATCTCTTTTAGTGGGGTGCTAAATAGGGGTCGGGTTTCCTCGTCTCTCAGTGACGGGGATTGGCGCTGGGGTGAGCAATAGCGTTGTCTTTAACTTTCGATTTTTGTCCCTCTGACTTTTCATTGGCTTCCGAGGGAGAGTCTTCTTCTGACTCTTAGGAGTGCTATGAGATCATTCTCTTTACTCCTGACTTTTCCTCCTCCATCTTCTCTATCTCTATCTCTCTTCTGGTGGCGGCGGCCTTCCTTCGACTTGCCAACTTACTCCAGCCTGTTTCGGTATTTTACATGAAATCTGCCTGTTTCTCCTTCGTCTTTGTAATTTCCTCGAGAGGAGGCGCTTCTGATTGACAGGTGGCAATGCCAAAAATGCGGCCTCCTCCCTTCTACTATTATAGACATGGTCCAGGTTTTGCATGTCAGCTACGGCTGTATAGCCATAAATCCTGGTGTATCTACTATCATTCTCAGGTGGTAATCTCCGGTGAGTATATTTCGGGGGCCACGAACAGGAATGACTTCTTCGACGGCCCCATACTGCGAGAGTATTGCACGTATATTTTCGACACTGACACAACTTGGACGCCGGGCACCGACACCTTCGTCCTCCTTTTGTCTATGTATTCCTGCTTAAAGTTTAATACTTTCAATGAAATGTCTACCTTTGCCAGCTTCATCGCCTCCTCAGCTGATGGGAAAAGGAGGTCTCACATCACGAAGCTCATCCTCATGAAGTATGTAGCTTCCATATTAAGGTCCACCAGCATGGCCAACATTTTTTTCCTTTGGGACTCCAACTAATCCCTTCTGCTTCTCCTTGACTGTTACTAGGCAGATTTCTCATTCTTGCAGTCTTTCCAAGGTATTGTTGTCTTTGGTAAGGTGTTCATATTTCTCCTTGAAGAGCCGCCTATATTCGTCTGGGGGTTCTGCTGCTGGGGTCCCTAAGTTGTCCCCTTCTCAATCTGGCTTTCTTCGTCTTTTCTTAGTTGGTCGATTTGTGGCATGGGAGCTGTCCACTGCTAATCTGATTGTTTACAAGTATGCGTTCCACTGACACCTTCCTCGGACTTGGACGGATCTGGAGGCTCTCGTATTGTTAGTCCACTTCTCCCAAACGTCAGCCGAACGGGGGTTTCCTCGTGGCGTTTCACCATGGACGCTCTCTAGTCAGTCTTTGAGCCTCTCTGGGGTGCGTGCTACTTTTCCGGACATTGGGATATCGCTTGACATTACGAATGGCAGGTTTTCGTCCAGGTTGCTTTATTTTAAATCTTCGGGAAGGGTTCTGCTACTGCACGCTGTACTGTGGCAATACCAGATCTGATACCCCCTGAAGATATTCGAGAGGGGCCTGCCCAATGTATTTGGATACTACTGGGTGTGGACTCCTCATGTCAAAAAGAAAAACTGCGGTGATTCAGCTGGTCGCCAACGGGTGTGGCACCCCCAGACACTAACACTGGGGCACCACGGTGTGTGGTGCCCACCGAACCAATCACTGGGGTACAACCGGGTATGGTACCCCCGCAATGAACATAGGAGCACCACATAGGATGATGCTCCCCGAACCGATCAGAAGGAAACTCGTCACACACACGGGGGCACCACCGGGTGTGATACCCCCTGCCACGGACGTTGGAGCACAACCGGATGTGTTTCCCCTGAACCGGACCCGACACCAGAGGCGTCCCCAATGGTGCCAGGAGCAGAGGCCTTCTCCCTTTAGTAATGACCCAGTGTCTTCGCCAATTCTGAACTAGGGAGACCTTCGCCTAAAGAATCACGCCAGTTTCCCCTATACCTGCCAGCTGCTTAATTCGAGGGTCAAGTTGGTAAAAATTTGCAAAAGAGACAGCCAGTATACTGCCGAAACATATACTACACGTTGATCTCCGAAAAAAAAAAGCCAGGAAAAGAAGCAAACCTCTTTTCTATTTATGTAAATATTTATTCAACAAGAAATTACAAATTTTATAGAATTTTTACAACAAAAATAAAATAAAATGTGAGCACAGATCTTTTTAAATTTAGCATGAGGCCAAAAAGGGTGTAGGGAGAAAGGAGGTCGGGGATCCTCCACTTGTCTATTTCCTATAACTAGTTGCAGTGACATCAATACTGCATTTATCTAGGAATTGAGTCTACTTAAAAGCCCCAGATCATGTGAACAATATTTACAAGTTTTTTTTTTTTTTTTAACATTGACTCTTTTTTTAGTACAATCATCTTATTGACAATGAAACGATGAGGAATGAATGTGACCTGTATTATATATGCGGGTGATGGTCGGGTGTAATGGTAGCAGTAAAACAACCCAAATATAGAAAAATACCAATAATAAAAATAAATTAACCAAATGATGAATGTTTTAGCTAGGACCCACCCTTACCTATTTAATTTTGAAATGGGTTCTGTTTTCCGGTATGAGCCGAAAACAAGGGAGCACTTCCTAAGAGGGGATGGAAACAATTACAGCCAAAATAAAGGAGATGCATGGGGAAGTTCGGTGACCTCCAAGAAATATACCATTGGGAGTGGTTTGGGCTAAAATTAATTGATCAGGACTGGGCTTCTTTTGGCGTATTCTAACATCTAAAATAAAGATTGGTGGCATGGAACTCGTTCATATCAACTAGCTAAGGGACCTATCAACTGCGGGATTGTTTAATCTGGACTGGAGATTGCTTTTCCAGTCGGCGTGTGCCATGCCTAGGCAGGGAACAGGTACTGAAGCCTGCTCCACATGAACGCACAGAAAATAGCGGTGTGAATCCACCTCCAATTAAATCGTGAGAGATATAACCTCCTTCTATCGCATCGTGTTTTCATTATAACTTGGTGTTTAAAATAGAAAATCAGATCCTGATGAGAAGGCAGCTCCCCCCCAACGCCCTATCTCTATGCGTGAACCTCCACTATTATTCTAGCTACGGCCAGGGTCGGTAGGAACACTATTCGTTCCTACCTAGGCAAGAAAGGGATCTGCGTTATTGAGTAGGGATGCAACATCCAGGATAGTCACCTGATCGGGGACGATGTGGGTCGTGACCTCACTAACATACCCCAGAACAGAGCTTGGAACTAGTAAAAAAATGCATTGGAACTAGTAAAAAATGCATGATTTTCAGTTTCTATAATATCTTCCTCGCACCGTGGACAAAAATGACTAAATGCCTTACCAATTCTGAATAGTATGTCATTGAGTGGTAGGGCGTTTCTACCCAATCGCCAAATCAGGAAAAAATTCAGAATTGTTAAGATATCCCAGGCCATGCACCCATTTCCATAGAGAGCGGAATTCCCCCTCCGAAAGCTGCAGCCGCTTCTCAAGCAGGTCCGAAGCGGTCCCCACCACTAAATCCCGGTACAATGCCCTTCTAGGCCGTGCAGGGTCAACGGGCCCTGGCATCGCTCTAAGCGCTATCTGGCATTCATTGAGGAATTGTGAGTGCCCTCTCCGTCTTCTTTGGCATTGAATGGGTTATTGGGAGTAAGGTTAAAAAGGCTACACTAACTGCGAGACCCCAAGCAGATTTTTCCATCAGGATTTTACTAAGGAACACCAATGTTTCGGCATTTTTATTACTAGCCAGGTCAGGTATTCTAGGCCCCCTATTTAGAAAACGTTGAGTGCAGACCTCTCTACGGAGAAGCGGCCGTCGCTCATTCCACAACAGTGAAAAAAGCGCAGGAATTAAGGCGGCCATGCGGACCGCAGGCAGAAGAAGTGCAGCCAGTCGGTAAAGCATCAGCGAAAACACGTAAGTAGCACACGCTCCGCTCTACATTTAAGGGGCAATCCCCTTCGAAGCCAAACCCTTACAGACGCTTCGACCTTGGCCTGTACCTCCGAGCAATTCTTATGGAGACAGAGACTGAGTTCAAATATAACACCAACGATCCGGACCGTGCCATCCGTCTCGACTAATGCGACAGGCAGTGCATTCGATCCCAGCCAAGCGGCCAACCTCAGGCCAACGGATTTACTGAGATTGAATACGGCCCCTGTAGATTTTTCAAAATGCTTGACAGCCTTAATCACCGTAATAATATCAACAACGCTCGAAACAAATACGGTGACATCATCAGACAAACGCGGAAACCCACCAGGAAGAGCAATATCGCGCACGGCCTATCCAGTCACCCTGGACCTCACTTTTGAAAGGACTGCTTCCAATGTGAGAACATATAGAATGGGCGACAGCGGATACCCCTGTTGCACCGGCCAAGAAACTGCGAAGGGCGCCGACCTCACCCCGCTGACCTGCACAACTGTCGTCGGCCGAGCATACAAAATGGAGATCCATCTGCAAAAGCCGGACCCAAAGTCTCTAAAACATCCATCAGAAAAAGATCATCAACCCTATCTAACGACTTGTACTGATCTAAATTTATCAGCGCGGCTTCGTTATCTTTTAGGTTTTCTCGGACTGTACGGATCAAATGCGAATTGTTTTGAATAGTTCTCATCTGGTTCGACCAAGTCGGTGATAACAACCTTCAAATGATTCGCAAGAACTCGGGTCAGGATTTTCAAAGCCCTGTTCAACAATGTATGGGCCTAAAATCATCCAACCCCTCAACATGTGTGTCCTTCTTCTTCAGAAGTGTAGGCACGCCTTTGGTAACCTGAATCGGTATTGATCCCGTGACAAACCAGTGGTAAAACACACGCGTCAGAATCGGAACAAACATGTGCGACAACTTACAGAATAGCTCGGAGGGCAGACCCTCGAGTCCTGGTGATCTATTATAGGCGACCTACTTCATAGAAGCTACGACCTCACACTCTGTTACCCGACCATCCCAACTAGCCGCTAGGGCCGCCTTCGGGCGGGGCGAGCCAGCCAAATATTAACCAAACTCCTACACGCGCAGTCTGAAAAGTCTGAACAGCTGCGCGAAACGATCTTCTAAGTGCACTCGAAACAACTCGCAAAACACCCGAGACGACACTAAGGAGTCTTCTTCCAGGCTCTGAATCTTACGAATATACCTGTCCGATTTGCTCCCGAGCGAATAGACTCGTTCTAGTATGTAACCATTCACAACTTCATTAGGCATCTTTTAATTTTTGCTCTAACTAACTGGCCCTGCAATCACTCGCTTGCCAAACGACTCATGTCCGCCTTAGCAAGACCTATCTCTAGTGAATCCCCCCTGCCACCGCGCGGGATAGTTTACCCTCTAAACGCTTCTCTGCCTTGACCCTATCTAGGGCGAGACGTTGACAATATTTGACAGAGAAATCTCTAATAAAAGATTTGGCGTTCACCAACCACCTACTCCTGGTAACTGCCCCCACTAATCCCTATTTCAGATGTTCATTAAGCTTTTGCCGGAAGTCATCTATCTCCATGAAGGAGGTATTTAACTTCCAGTACACTACAAACTTGGGGTTCCTATCTAAATCTAACATAGCCACAAGTAGTTTGTGGTCAGAGTGGCCTAACCAGTGGAACGAGGACCAAGATATGTATTCTATATTTCCTAATCTTACTAAGAACCGATCGAAGTAAGTATTTGAAACGTAAGGCCTCCTAGAGAGCCACGTCCACATCTCCCGCCCCGAATGGTCCACTCAATACCTGTCTACCAGATCGCATCTTGCCATCAGGTTAGATAGACCGGTTTCACACCCATCTTTCCCTCTAGTCTTGCCTACCTTATCTACCCTGGGATCAAGGATGGCATTCCACTCACCAACTGAGATTAAATGTTCTGAACCTCCAAGATACACCTGCAACCGCCGGAAAAATGAAAACCGCTCCCGTACGCAATGGGCGCATACACCGCGACGACTCGAAATGCAACGATCAGTCTACCATCAGTAACTGCGTGAACAACGCTAACCGTTGCAGAAAGAGTGCGCCTAACTAACAAAAAAAAACTACTTTGACTATCACCGTATGCTGAAAAGACATCGTAATGTCCCTCCAGCACGCGATGATCGTCAACGGAATTGCAGTGAGTCTCCTGTAACGTACCCACATCTATGTCCTTCAGTACTCTAGCGGCTTTGCTTCGGCATCTAATGCCCTTACGCTGAAGCTAGCCAGGCTCAAGGACGTGACTATTGTGCCTAGATATCTGCAACCACCGACCTAAAGTATTTGGGAATTAGGACGCCGCAAGATTGGGCGAGGTTGCCCGAAAGCAACTCTGGCGTTACTCGCCCATCTCGCGCAATGTCTCCGACATCCAACGGAAACGTTAACTTAAGAGCCCGATAAAAAAGAAGGGTGTACGTAAATAGGGGCCCTCCCTTCGCACGTAGGTTCCAGCTTATTGAGGGAGTCGTGCTCCTCTTCCACAAACTTTGAACTCAGAATCGCCCCCTTTGCTTCCTCGATCCTATTCCACATGACCTTCGTGCTTCTTGTTCTTGTTTGACGCACAAAGGTTATGATCAAGAGAACATCTGGGAAGTTTTGGGGATTCGTAACCTTCTTCCCGTCCAGATTTTTCATCTACCTTAGCGACTTAATTAGACCCCTATGACGTTGTGTTATATAAGTATCATCGTGAAGGAAGTCTACATCGCAGATCCTGTCTCCAGGAAGATAGAGAGCTTTCGCCGTTCTCTCTCCTTACTGGCGATGCTGACATTGCTCTTCTGTCGCGGTTTTGTGTCACCGGCCTTTCCCGGAACAATTATTAGGCATCGGCTGGGAGGGTGTCAAAAGAAGTGGGGATTTTGGTTTCAGGTTGGGGTTTTGGGTGGCGGAACCGTAGAGACAGTATTCTCTACGTTCATTGGGGACGGGGATCGGAACGCAGCCTCCTTATTCATTCTTGCCTTCTTTTACTTTCCTTTTTCGGCACTTGGCACACAACCACAGTAGCCGGTCCTTGCATCTTGTACTGCTCCCCTTTTGAGTCTGCTGAGGAGACCGGATGGTTTCTCTTTTGGCCGCTGGCAACCTCATTATTGGTCAAGTTGGTGGCCGTCAGGTGTTGTTCTTCTGTCCCTTCCGGCTGGATTCCCAGGGGCTGCTGGTACCACCCTCTTCTGCATTTCTGCCGATGTCTGTTGAGGGATGAGCTTGGGGCAATCCCTCGCCATATGTCCAATCTGTTGACAATGCCAACAGTGCGGTTTTCGCCCCTCAACGATGACACTAATTGTCAAGTTTCACTTCTGACCAGGGCAGGTATTTTCTGAAAGTCCTCCCGGTCTAAACACAGTTTAAGCGAATAGTTAAGGGAACTGTGCCGAAAGGAGAGCTTTGGTGTCCCCATACTGACTCATTATGGTTCCTATTATGGTTCCTATTTGCAAAGAGTCAAAGAACCAGGGGACGCCTAAAGTGTAAATATTTGTTTGCCTAGTGCTCAGGTATTCCGGCTTGAAGCGCAGATTTTTCCACTTCAAGTCGGACTTGGACAATTTAACCGCGTCATCGTCGGTCATCAGCAGCGGGTCCCACATGGCAGACATTTTTCTTCGAGTTCATGGTTATTACGGATGCTATCCGTTTTGAGAGTTTTTCCACGACTCCTGCAAGCGGTTTCATAATATTACCGACAGTATATTCATTGTATTTGGAGTCAAATAACTGCCGGAAATCGTCTGGTGTCAGTTGGGACTGGGGACCCCACTCCTTTTCTGCTGCCGTGGGCGACGGTGTTGCAAGCATCGGCGATTTCGGCGAGGCAATCCCAGCAGGATCGTTGAGCATGTTGCCTGAGTGTTAGTTCCTGGCAGTGTAGGTTTATCTGCCGGGCTCTTCCTTGGGGGCGATAGTTTTTGGACTGGTGTTGCACCAACTACCCATTCTTTTGGACTATGCGAAGTAGCCCCCTTCTTCTTACTGGAACGGGATGCTCTCCTTTCGTCGGGCTTTCTAGTCTTCGGACTCTCTTCTTGGCCGCTTTCAGCACTGCTGAATCGCGATCCTGGCTCAACTTAATGTTCAGCTGTGAGTCTAGAAACGTGAGCATATTAATGGCCTCTTCCCGGTCGTCTGGCACTGCGTTCTTAGGCGTCGGTCGGTGGAAAAATCGGCAGAGGTGAATAGTTTCATTCCCGACACTAGAAGTTCAGTCCTCCTATGGGGGGAGGGCTTACAGTAAAAGCTCTCTTCCTTTGTTGATATTATCGAGCCGGATCAGCTCTCCCAGCTGGTATAGACCTGACACTGCAGGGGACAGCAGTGCCAGTAATAGTCCAGGAGCCGCCGCCTAATGTGACGAACTCCTCTACAAATAGGGTGCTGGGACAGCACAGGGTCTGGTGCGGGGGGCAGCACCGACCGTATGGGCCTAAACCGGTGGCCGTGTCAGGGACACGGGCACCGAACCCGGGTAAGGCAAAGGAGCGGAGCCCGAATCGCGTGGTTGTGGTGGTTGTGATGGAAGTGTTGGTGGGACTTTATTCTGAACTGAGTCCTCCACCAGATTGGGCCGAAGCCCGTCTGGGAACTGGACCCCGGGCTAGGCATTTCTGCACTGGACGCCGGACCAGCTACCCACCCTCTGCGTCTTCTCCTCGGCTAAGACCTGCCGATTTCGCCTGGTTGAGTATTCTATTGGAGTTTATTCAAACAATCTCAGACGCAGACCGGCCAGCTGCTAAATTTTAGCCTGGGAGAAAGAGACTATCTTAAGAAGATCGAAAAGTAAAAACAACTAGTGACCTGAACAGGAGGTTAAAACAAAAAAAAAAACAATAAAATATTTCAAACGAAACAAAAGGCGTCTGGTCGCTGGCCATTTGTTGTCGGAACAACCAAAGTGCTAAACAGCAAAAACAGGAGTCCGGTCTTTTCTATTTATTTAAAAAGAAAATACAATTTTGTTATATATGGATTGTGGAATTGCATTCACTACCAAAAGATCTAGCTGATGTGCATATACTTTTAAACATTCTTTTTAATTAATTCCCTATTAGTTGCTTAGGTTTTCTAATGGAATAATCATTTTTAGTTAAATATTACGTGTAATTATATTCATCCAGATATTCTACATAAGTTATTCCATCTATATTTGTGTATACGTATACATTTTGGTTTAACAAATTTTGCCTACAAAACTGCTTCTAGATTTTTTGGTCTACAGACATGAAATTTCATATGTAAGTTATTAGACTCAACACAAAGCTTTATATTTGTGTTTAAGGCTGGAAAAATCTGTGCAAAATTTTGAAAAAAAAATAAAATTTGTCAGGTGTAGGTCGAACGGCGGCATTACGAATTCATAAGGTAGTAGCTATTGGTTCGTGTTTTAATTTTTAACCATGCAGTAAACATGTTTTCATAGCCCAGTCATTGACGGCAGAGGAAAATGAATCGTGAGCTGAACGATTATATTTCGATTGTCAGTGGTGGCGCATCAGTTTTTTTTTATATATACTTTTAAAACGATTACTATATATTGCATCCAATCTATCTATCTATATATCTAAAGATCTATAAAAGTGAAAATAGGTGTATGTCTTTTCTCAATGGTATTTAAGGAATACTATTATACAGAAAGGCATTGCTTTACATATTCACACTTTTTAATATATACATATGCACATAACCTTATGACATGTACATAGGGCTAAGAAAATCCGGGCGGCACGGCTAGTGAAGATATAAATAGTAAATAGACATACATCCCCTCAGTTGCACATTTTTCTTTATTTAGGAAGAATTTTTAGACAACATAATTACAACATTTTCTGAACAGGACGTTGCCAATTATAAAATACCACATTTGCACAGGTAAAACTTTTTTGTTTGGAGAATTTTTAGAGACAAAATGTTTTTATTAATTTTTAACTAATTACGAGAGACCATAAAGTTAGATAAATCGTTTTTATATAAACTAATGCTTGAGATGATAAAATATTTCGGTGACAATAGAAATACGGACAAGCGTAGTGACATACAGATAATTGAATGACAAAAATGCATTTAAAATGCTCGATATGAAGGAAATAAATTAATGATACATGAAATGGAGATTGTTTTATATTATCACATATTAAATCAATAAGTAAATAGAATATATATTAAACTTTTTATAAGCAAATATAAAAATGCATATCAATATATATATATATATATATATATATGTTTGTCAAAAGTATTTTAATGTGTGCTTTTGCAAACAATACGTGCAGTGACGAATTACAACACATATAAAATCTACACTCAATTTTCATAAATTTAATACAGAGAGCAAATTGAATACGACCTTCATGCAATTAGTGATAACAACCAGAATAACAATTACGAAAAATATATACTAACTAAATGAAGTAATATTTATCTTTCTTTATTGCTTCAGTTTGTGATCTGTGTGTATAACCTCGTTTTGCTGCTAATGTCTTCCAATGCGGCAGATGGATTGCCGTGCAGAATCATAACGTGTTTACAAAGGATTCTCTTGTGTAAACAATGAAATGAGCGAATATGCCTGAATATATTTGTTGTCAAACAATACTGAGATGTCTGCACAATTACATGCCTCTGTTGAGCCAAGAGAAATGTTAATATATGAAAGGTTTATGAAACTGGAACGGTTATTGTTTTAACAACCAATGCATGATTAAGCGGTGTTGCTGAATTCGACATTATAACAAATGTAGATTTTATTTGTATTATATTAATGAACTATACATCCGTCCAAGTTTATGACAATATTTGGTGTCATTTACAATGAGTACATTATTTATCTTTACAAAGGTTAATACATAAATGGCCATAATTGTAGACACGCGTAAGGGAATTATGTGATCATCGGAATAACCTACTCCAAAAAGGGACTAAACATTAGTATGTAATAAGATTATGTTTTTAATCCTGTCGAGTCCTTAAAACATAGCTAGGATAACTTTTTGAAAGCATCACGTTATGAATATAAGATAAGGCAAGGGTGAACAGGTTATTTCTCTTTTCTCTTGCAATTTAGATGACTTGCTAGAAAAGTTGTAAATATATGACACTTTCTGCACACGCAATAACAATACAAATGTATTCTCGGCGCATTTGCATCTGTACGAATGGATAATGTGTAGACATGGGTTATTCCTCAACTGATTTATTTATCTTGATAATGCCATACACACAGAATATACATGTTACGCACTATCCCCGAGAGGCTGGTCAGGAATAACTTACATGGGGATATTTACCTACAAGTAAACCATGACTAAATATTCAAAATCACATAGTATTGAGGACCCAATACAGAGTTCCATGGCATGGCAAATTCATACAAGTTCTTAGTTTATGAGGAATATTGCGCTTACTCACAGTGGTCTTTCCTTCAGTAACATCAGAAGAAGCTTGCTACACGAGCAGGCAGTGAGCAGTCGTTTCCTTGATACTTGTAAAGTAACAAGTCTTAAAAGATGTATGCTATAATTATTTAAATAGTCAATAGAGGAGAGGAAAATCATTTCCCCTACTTCTTTCCTTACAGTTTGAGATATTAACGTAAACTTTAATGGAGTATTCGAATATCTATGTATCTTTAAAAGAGATCAAGTGTTAGCCCTAAGGCGGGCTCTATTAATTTTTATGAACTACAACTAAAGTCAAATGAAAAAAAGAGGAATTACTTAACACGTCTCCATCGCAAACATTGTAATATTGAAATGTCATCAAAGAAGCATGTAATCCGATAGCGCATCGTATTGTGCAGAATTGTGTAATTAAGTGTTTGACTCATATTTTAGTAAAACAAAAAAATATCGCATATATTGTCAAAAAGTGCCTGGCGAATAAAGGATATATACCATAACAAATGTTGTCACATAAAATGACAAAATATTAGTTTACTTTTTCTAGAATATCTACTAAGAAAAATATTTTATACATTCATGCCCTATTAGATATTTTATTCTTAAATACATTATTTGCAGTTTTATTTATCAAACGTGTAATGTATTCAAGCGCAATTAGACCGAATATTACAAATTATTTGAATAATGATAAACATTTGAAACGGAGGGTTAACACCAACGAAAGCCGCACGTAAAATTTTGACGCTCGGTAAACATGCTACCTCTAGGCAACACTGGGCGGGCTGTATAATATCACAATCTTTGACGAGGTTTGGGTTCTGGCAGCAATACCAACAGCAGAAGCAGCAACAACAACAACAACCATAATACCAACAACAAAAACAACAACAACAACCACAACAACCACATCCTAACACCGTGCAACCTTGTTTGATGGGTCCTTCTACACGTGTCTTTTTTTATTACATTTTCACCCCAAACAAGGCACATTGCCACTTTGGTGTAGGGGGCTACTATCAGGGGAAACAACTACTGGGGTACTATGTAGGGATTTGGGAAGCAACATGTTGGTTAACGTTGCACTTGAACTTCTGCATGTCAGTACAGTTGGGGAAGCAATGACCTGGAATAGAATTCCAAAGTCTAGCGGTTCTGGGGAAGAAACTACGGAGTAGAAAGATCTTTTACATCTAGCGATATCTACAGTGTGGGGGTGGGATTTTGCAGCTTGTCGGGTCTGTCGAGGGTGTAAACGTCGTGGGGGCACAAGTCTTTCTCTCACATTAATGGATTATATCTTAATGTAAGCGTTTTCGATATTAATTTATGTTTCTACAATTACAGTCTATATTGTTGCTAGCTTTCCTCATCGCTGTCTGATTTTGTTCTATTTGGCATTCAGGGAGCTTATAGTTTTGGTAAATTTACATTTTATGATGAATAAAAGTTTAACTTTATTATTATTAACTAGCGAGGTATGTCCGGCGTTGGCTGGGTGTTTGTAGGTGTGTGTGGTAATTAATAAAAAAGAAAATGGTGGGGGGTAGGATCGAAGCCGAAGCCCTGAGGCGAAGTTTCAAAATAAAATCTGCCAGCCAGAATGAAGCATTGTTATAAACGAATAAGTGACAGACGTTTGAAAGTCGTCGAGCGTTACGACGACGACGATGACGATGTAAGCATTGTTATAAGCGAAGTAAGAAAAAAAACAACGTTTTAATTAAGCGGGGGGGTAATAAAAACATCGAAAAAATACAAAAAACTAACGTAAGGCAAACGAACGATGAAAAAAGAAAAAGAACACGTGAAAAATGCTTAAACAAGCCTGTTTCGATATTAAAATTTAAAAAAAATCGGTGGGTACCCGGATGTTTTGGGGTGTTGCTAAGAATAAGCGAAGTAAGAAAAAAACAGGACAACAAACGCTACGTGATAAATGCCTAAAATAATACAGGGTGCAATATTTTAATTTAAAAAATAAAAAAAAAACATCTCACACCACGATCACAACCCGAAACGTTTAGATAATGAACAAATTCCTTAACTACCTGCGCTAAAGCGACGTATATGAAATTTGTTCGGTTTTTCGACTATTTAAAGTAAATCAGGTCACGACGTCATGACGACATCTGATGCATGCGTTGTTGACCCCCCCACCTGTCGAAAATTGTCGATGTCGGGGTGAAAAAGTTAACGTTTCTCACTCTCTCTCTTTCTGCTTGCGTCTCTCTCTGTGTTCATCTCTTTCTCTCTCTCTGTTTGCGTCTCTCTCCCTTTTTCACACACTTCGTCTTCCTTACTCTAAAGAGTGTTACTAAAAAGAAAATGGCGTCTGGGTTTTTTTTTTTTGTAAAAACTTCGATCGTTAATATTTGTTGTAAGCGTATTTTTTTACTTCACATTTGTGGCGTTTTATTTTTCGTTTAACTATAGTATTTAACTATTTTTAACGTGTTAATGATTTTGGTAACATTATCATAGCGTAGAAGTTCATAGTTTAGCTTGTAAGAGGGTTAAAAAAAAATTAACGATAACAACAATGTTTTTTTTTAAATTCAGACTGCCATTACAGCTTGCTGACGTCAAGATCATGTTTTAAATACAACTTGGCCCAAAATAAACGGACACATGTATACTTTATGTAGAAGAGTTGGCGCCCGTATTTGGGGGGCAGTTATAAATCGATTTAAAAATATGAAATGTTTAACATTAAAATGTCACGTTTTGGGTCCCCCTGCAGAAAATCGATCACTTGACGAACTTCTGATGGCACTTTTGGGCCAATCTTTCGATATTTGTCGTTCGGAGGGTAGGGCTTTCTACATGAGACCAAGTTTGTGAATTGTTTTTCCGTCGGTCAAAAGTTGTTAGCAGACATACAAACACACATACGTACATACATACATTGTCGCTTTTATATATATATATATATATATATATATATATATATATATATATATATATATATATATTATTTTACTTGGTCTACATTCTGGCAGGAAGACTTTCTCAATATATTGCCTGAATTGTTTTGTAATGTTATTTTGGGTGTGACACTTTTATGTTAATTAAAAAAACGTCTTTCGAAAATTTTGTAACTAACTGTCTTTCAAGAGTTTTGTAACTAACCGCTTTAGTATACACGATATTAATTTTTCTTTATCCCTTTGTTTTCCTCTTTTTTTGTTTTCTTCAGTGCCCAAAATATTAAATGGAGTGTTTTATAATTATATTGTTTAATCAATAAGGTTAAAAAAACGAGATTTTTACGAATTCTTTAATGTGTGTATATTTTTTCAATTCAAGTCAGAAATCTAATGACAATCGAGGGGAATGATCTTGGTATCTAACTATTACCAGTAGCAATAATGTATCTAATCTAAATCTTTTATGTATTCGCTAAACAGCTAATCAGTGGGCCATATATATCTATATGATAATATATATATCATTATATATATTCCCTGATGAGTTGACTGACATATGCATGCCCTCTAACCAAACATATAAAAACGTACACTATATCAATATATATATATATATATATATATATATATATATATATATATATATATATATATATATGTATGTATTTATATATAGTGAGAGAGAGAGAGAGAGAAAGGGAGAGAGATAGAGGGAGATAGATAGTAAGATACATATTAGTATACTTCAGTCTTTTAGTGTTTCGTCGCATATATACATATATATATATATATATATATATATATATATATTGTTGGGTGGCATACATTCATTTGCATATGTGGATAGTAATTACCCATAAATAGGAAGACTCAGTTAGTCTGAGTGTGTGGTCACCAGAAGCAACCGAAGGTTGCCGAGAGCAGATATATTTCTCCAGCAAAGACTCTCTTTTTTGACACTATTATGAAAATATCCTGTAAATATACTTTTTCCTAATACATTTCTTATTTAGTCTACCTTTGTTTGTTGAGTCGTCATTTGTATTGCTTTCTACAGTACTTGTTTCAACCTGCAAACTTAACAGTGACGACGAGGATGACGTTAATACAACAGTTTGACGAAGAAATGGAAATAACTCACTAAAAAAAGTATAACGCAACGGTTCAGCTTTCTAAGGAATACAACTGTTGACGAACCAAATAGTCGTTAAAACGGGGTTTACGCTAAAGAGAAGTGCGACTCAAGCAAAAAAAAAAATGAATAATTCAGCGAACATTGTAAAATATTTTCCTCGTTTCCTCGCGAAGTACAACATTGACAAACGGCTGTTTCCCAAATTCCAAGAACAAAAACTACATTCAGGTCTAAAAAATAACCTCGATTAATAGTATTTTATTTACTAAAATACTAGTCGGAAAAAAGCGACAAACGTGGAATCCATCTTAAGAAATAACAAACTGTAAAAGTGAATTTTTGTAAAACGACAAACCGATTCGTATGAATAAATTACGAAGAACAGATTCGTATTACTAAATTACAAGGAAGTTACATACGAAGAAAAAAAAACTTCACCAGTGGATTTCCTAAATTGCTGTAAATACACACTAAAGACTTTTTGGTAAACCAAATGTTTCTCTTCGGTAAAAAAAAAAATCCACAGTTAAACTAAAATCAAGGAAAGATTTCTTTTAAACTAAAGTTGTCACTGGATAACGGGTAGGGGAAGTCGGGGTAAGTTGAGCCAATTTTCCATTTTGGCTCTTCAGAACCCAAACGACTAATTATTTTGCAAAGATGAGTGTATTATTATAAAATTATTTTATTTGGGAACATTTTGAAACAAGTTGCAGTTTTCTGCTAGTACACCTAAACCGACCATGTGCTTTACAAAAATGCATATCAAATGGCTCAACTTGCAAGGGGGCAAGTTGATCCAACCTCTGGGGTAAGTTGTGCCACACAGGGGTAAGTTGTGCCACGCAAAAATGTGTTGCAAATAAAGAAAGAACACACCCAAAATTGTTGCTGTGGTTATAAAACAAATTATAATAATGAAGTAGAAATCTTAATTACAGCTAATGAACCAGCACAAAATTTAAAACATATATCTGAAAGTAAGTTAATGAAGTTGCCACTGACAAGTCACAGCTGAAAACGAGCTGGCTAGAACAACGGACAGAAATGTCAACACTATTTGGCTGTGGCAGCTTGTAAACAACATCTTCTGCATTGAAACCCGCTTCGTCCTTTGGGTTTGGAACAAACACAGGCTTGTCCGTTCCTACCTTCCCAGCAACTTTTTGAAGGAAAACACCTTCAAACTCAAAGTCCTCCCCGTTGAGAGTGTCAACCCGGGCAATAGAGTTCACAGTTCGTGATTTACCAGCACATTTGACAACCACAAAGTCACCTTCGATTATTGGGCTATCCAGATCAATATCACCATCACTATCTGATGACACATCATCAAATTCAAAATCTGAATCATCAGTGTCACTTGAACATGGGGTTTTAGATCTCGGGGGACATGACTTTTTCCCACCAGCATTGAACAAACACTGCTTTGTTTTTGTTAATAGGCTCCTCTTTCTATTTTCAGAAAGGGCTATCAGCTTCTGTCGTTCAGGGCTGTCAGTCAAAATCTTTGAGCTGCCCTTTTTGCGACCACCTCTTCTTGCCTTTCTTGGTGCTGCTTTCGGAAATGGCTGAATTACAGATGGTGAAATGTATGGACGATGCATGACATCATGTGAGCTAGATGAAACACAAGACCCAGATGCGGATGGTTGCATAAGATCATCTTCTTGCTGTTTTTGTGGTCGGACATCATCACTGTGCACGGGCAAGACTGCTCCAGGAACCTCACCTGATGGTCCTGCATCTTCCACAGTAGAATTTGTCTCAAGGCTTTCTGCAGCCACATTTTGCTCACGGTCAGTTGGAAGAGAAGGGGAAAAGTCAATTTCACTAAAGATGTCCCGGTTAAATGGATGAATGCCCGAGGCTTTGAATCCAGCAGCAATGTTCAATGGTGTCATGGCAATCATCTGGGCTTGGTTCACTAGAGCTGGGATTTCATATATTGTTACTGTTTTCCTTGGATTGGATCATAGCTACCCATCCATGGCTCTGTTGTACGCTGTTTTGAAGGGTCCATACACTGACCGGTCGAGCGGGTGGAGACGATGGGAAGTGGGTGGTTGAATGGTCAGTAAGACAACGCCATGAGATCTTGCTGTGTTCACAACATTCAAAGAAATGTGTGTCATGGTTGTCGAGGATTAAGAGGATTTTCTTTCCTGGTGAGCATCTGGTGTGCTTGATGATGTGATTTAAATATTCCACAAACACCTCTTCATTCATCCAGCCACTTCGTGTTGCCCTCCCTATGCACTGTGTTGGTCCACCTCTGATGAAGTGATCTCTGTAGTGGACTCTGGGAAAGATGAACAGAGGAGGCACGACTGATCCAATTGCACTCACAGTGTACACCACCGTTACCAATTCCCCGCGTTCAGCGGAGGTGATTGAACCAACTTGTTTCTTTCCTTTTTCTGTGACAACTGCTCCAGGGTTTTGAACGGTGGTGCACCCAGTCTCATCAGCGTTGTAAATGTCACTTGGTGAGAACTTGTACTTGTCCATTATCTGACTCAAGTTGTTGAAAAATTTAACAACAACTGGGCGGTTGAAGGCTGTGGCACGCCTAAAAGATGTTGCTTCTGTCACTCTAATTGCCAGGTTCCGGCGCTTCTTGAAGCCTTACCACCAATCATGGCCTGCTTTTTTCTCACGATCCCAACTTGGTGGCAGATTGAGACAGTTTTTTTAGCAAACTCATATGCCAGTGTGCGACATCTTCTCAATGACAAACCATGAAACATGTCTGACAATTGTTTCACGTGGTCAGCCAAATCTCTTTCAATTTCAGGACTAAAAACCAATTGCCGTAAGGAAACAGGTGTGTAAGCAGTCCCTGCTGGTTGACTGTCTTGTTTGTCCATGTACCGCTTCAGTGTCATTCGATCAATGTTAAAGTCCTTTGCAGCACTCCTCACACTCTGACTTCCAGTAACAGCGGCAGCAGCCCGTTCCATAACGTATGTAGGAGTTTGTCCACGATTTGTCTTTCGCACGTAGTGGCGCATGTCTGGTGGGCTTTTTTTCTGTGAAACACACAAAAAAGAAAAATGAAGTTAACACAATAAATCCGATAATGATGTAGAATATTACTAGAGTGAACTAGTTGATTTAGTGGAGTTCCTGGCATAAGTCTGGAACATTGAACAATGAATGCCAGAACAGCTGGCATTTGTAGAGAGGCATCTGCCTCTCCTGGCATGTTTAGCCAATCAGGTGCCTCCAAATGGAATAAACCACCATGCCTGACTAATTGTAGGCTAGTCCATAATGGTGGAGAGGGGAGGTAAGTGCATTCTTGATTCTACAATGATGATAATAATAATAATAATAATAATAATAATGTTAAAAATAATAATGATAATAGTAATAATAAAAATAATAATTATTATTAGAATAACAAAGCGCCTGTACAGCATGCAAATTCCTATCCAAGCACGGCTTACACATCTTAAACATTTACCATCTAACCCATAGATCTAATTCTTATACAAGTAGAGCATGTAACTTATACAACATGCATTTTGAATTCACTCTATAACAGGCCTACTGATGTGGTTACACATTCATCTGTTTCTTGAAAACGTGTAAAAAGACATATGGGGCAAGTTGAGCCAGTGGCACAACTTACCCATTAGCATTGGCTCAACTTACCCCAGTCTGACCTCATTGAATTGTCTGTTCAAATGCATGCATCTCATGTGTGGTGAATGTAAAAATCTTTTACATGTATGAAGGCAAGTAATTGAACAAACAACTACCACATATTATTTCTAATCAAACTATTACTACACACAAGAAACATACACTCACCTCTGTAACGCTTTATTTTACTTTTTTGGCACGAAATCTGATTTTCTTTTACTGCATCAACCTCCGATATTGGTTCAGCAAAACAAAATGGTGGAGGTTAAAGTCACGTGATCAGTTGTTTATAGATTGCATACAAACTTGGATAGGCTTAGTCAATTGTGGTTAAAAGGAGGTGGCTCAACTTACCCCTATGCTCAACTTACCCCGACTTCCCCTATAAGACAGTAAAACGTCACGCAAAAAATAAGTGTAGTCCATACATTGTATTTTTTTTTCAATTGTGACTCAAGTTGAAAAACTTTTTTTTTTCTATGGAAAAAGTTGTACTTAAGTTAACGGCTGTTATTTATTAGGAAATGCTTAAAACGGAAAAGTGCATCGTATTTTGTGGTTTCAGCAAAAGCCTCAGTTCTTATGTTGTGGTTGGATGAGCTATACTCGATAGAGTGAGAAAATATTATTTGAGCAGCGATATGACTATTGAAAACAGGAACTGTGAACATTTTTTTTGTAACACAAGCCATTTTATATAGTACGGATATTGTGCTGCATGGGAAATTGTACAAGTTTTCTTCGTAACTTAATTAATGCTACTAAAGGATAAACAAAAAAAATGGAAGATTTATCTAGAATGTTAATGCAATTTTTACAGACGCAACAACATCCGAGCTAGATGCACGTAGAGAGGAGGCATTATTGAAATGGAAAATGAAACAAGAAGAAAGGCAGAGGAAATTACAACTTGAAAAAGAATAAAGGCAGGATAAATTACAATTTTAATATGAAGAAAGGCAAAATGAACGTTTTGCTAAAACACTGAAACTATTAAAGACTAATCAATAAAATGTCGACAGTACTAATTTCTCGCATACAACTATATTTAATAGCATGAGCACATTTAATTATGTACTTGAGGAAGAAAATACTTTTGAACCATACTATACAAGATACGAGGATGTCGTTCAACTGGACTGCAAAAGTTGGGCAAATAGCAAGAAAGTGAGCCTTTTACTCGGGAAATTGGGTGTAAGAGAACACACCAAGTTCGTAGGCTATATAGTACCTAAAAATACGGAATTAGATTTCATTGAAGCTGTAAAATTACTAAAATAATTATTTAATCCGAATATATCTCTTTTTCTTAATAGATAGCTGTGTATGAATCTAAGGAAGCTGGACAACCAAGATTATTTGACATACGCATCAGTTGTCAATAAAAACTGTGATAGTTTTAAGCTAGCGGAACTAACAGTACAAGATGTCAATGCCTAATCTTCGTACAAGGGTTAGTCTCCACGACAAATGCAGAAATACGCTGACGTGTGTTGTCCAAGCTGGAATCTGAGCAAAATTTAACACTTCAGAAATTAGCAGAGGATTGTGAAAGGGCCATAACACTAAAAAATGATTTAAAAAAAGATAGAAGAATCCGGAGTTGCATATATATGAAAGATTAGAAAACCATACACACTAACCAAGAACTATACAAATAAAAGCAGTCAAAACGGAACGAGATATCCCAAATATAATATTTATAATTATAGTAAAGAATATAGCAAGTCTCTTCCTTGATATAACTGTAAGAGATTCGCAGAAAGACATTGAGAATCAGATTGCCCTTATAAGAAGAAAAAATGCTACATTTGCAAGAAAGCGTGACACAAAAGCGGTTGTTTCAAATATAAAGATTTCACCCGAAAGAGAGTATAGAAAACACAATCAAATGAAAAATTAGACAAAAATCGGCGAAAATACATAAAATCGGAAATATTTCAAGCTCCAATCCAAAAAAAATATTTCTATAATAAATTTGAATACATGGAAAATGTTGGGTAAACCAACCATGATGAAAACAAGTAAATCAGCTCGGACGGTAACTGGTGAGATAAAATTTGAAAGAGAAGTTATCATTCCGATAAAATTGAAAGTGATTAGAAGAAATTAAAAATGTTCGTATTAAAAAATAGCGAAAACCTGTTTGGAATAGATTTAATTGAGAAATTTGGACTCTGGGATAAGCCAATAAATATATTCTGTAAAAAAATAGAATGTACTACTCCAACAACAGAAAATATAAAAGAGGACTTGAAACATTATTCCCCGATGTGTTTATGACTATTAGGTCGTTGCAATAAATTTAAGGCCTCGTTTGAAGAAAACACCAGCCCAATTTTTAGAAAAAAGACAAAACGTTCCGTTCGCTTGTTTGGAAAAGATTAAGAAAGAATTAGACGGATTGTGACAGACAGGAATACTATCAAAAATAGAACATAGCGACTGGGCAGCCCCCACCGTATATGTAAAGAAAAAAAGGTGAAATCAGCGTTTGATAAACTATTGCCAAGACCGGCAATTGTCCGAAACACTACACACATGATAAGATATATAACCTGGGAGATCGAGTATATTTCAAGTGCTACAGGAATAACAATTATTACTGGGAACCTGGAGTAGTGGATAAACGCATTGACGATTGTGCATACATGATTAAAGGTCAACAAAATATACATAAAAGGCACCTGAACCAAATAAAAAAAAACCGCCACATTCAAGGTGGTGATGATACAACAACAGTCGATGAGGAGTAAACAATGGACATCATATAAGAATCCTTTAATTTGGACCCGCTTCAATATACACCTGAACCCCGAAGATAAGGTAGAGAAAGAAAGTTTAATGAACCATTAATGTTAAATACCTAGAGAAAAATATTTTGAAATCAGTGCGACTTCAAATCTTGGGAGGGGGGTGTTGTGGTTGCACACATTCATTTGCATATGTGGATAGTAATTACACATAAATAGGAAGACTCAGTTAGTCTGAGTGTATGTTCACCAGAAGCCACCGAAGGCCGCGGAGAGCAGATATGTTTCTCAACCAAAGACTCTCTTATTTGACACCATTATGTAAATATCCTGTAAATATACCTTTTCCTAATACACTTCTTATTTAATCTACCTTCGTTTGTTGAGTCGTCATTTTATCGCTTTCTACGTTACTTGTTTCACCCTGTAAACTTAGCATATATATATATATATATATATATATATATATATATATATATATATATATATTTATATATATATATATATAAGTATAAGAGTATACATATAAATATATATATATATATATAATATTCCAAATTAAAGGATGGAATACTGTGACCATATCTGGGCAGGAGCTGCTAAAAACAGCCTATCCTGCCTTGACAGAGTACAAAATAGACTTCGTGGTTTAGTGGGGGATGCCTTTTTCTCTTCCCTGCAACCTTTCTCCCACAGAAGAGACGTTGCGAGCCTATCCTTGTTTTATCGTTATTTCCATGTCAGGTGCTCGTCTGAACTCCAATGTCTGGCCCCCCTCGCCAGTCTTTCACGAAAAACACCCGTCTAGCTGAATCCACTGTGAAAAATTTTCCCCACTCTATATATGTGCCTAAATCAAAACGCGGATTCCATGAACAAAGCTTCTTTCTGAGAACTGCACACCTGTGGTAATCTGTTCCGTCTGCCTACTTCCCACCGTACAACAGTTTGGATGCCTTCAAGTCCAACGTCAGCAAATTCCTAATGAACCGCCCCCTTAAGTAAACACTTCATCAAATCTCCACACAAACGTAATGTACTTGCCATAACCCTTATCTCTTAGTGGCTTCCAGGCCTTGATAAGTGGTGATCACTGTGTAATATATATATATGTATGTATACATATATATATATATATATATATATATATATATATATATATATATATATATATATATATATATTCTAACAGTTCGGCCCGGCTTTGGTCGGGCCCTATGTACTGTTTATAACGTGCTCTACGTTGTAATACACTTTAAGTAAATTTTCAAATGTTTAGTGCTGATTTTTTTTAGAGACCGGGAAGGTATTTTTTTTTAACTTTAACCTCGATTTTTACCCCTTAACCTTTATAATTTTGGTTGCAAAGTGAATAAAACAGTTTTACCTATGTCCACGCAACCTACATCTACAATTTCAAATATTTTAACCCAAAATTGGCGGAGGAATTGGGAAGAATCTTCAAAGGTTAACTCTTAGAACTTTTACATTTTGACAGGCGTATTTTCTCCCCTAACTGATAAAAATGATTGACGCCCTGTTAAATACCACTTATGTATAAATTCCAAATGTTCAAACCCAGGATTGGCTGTGTACTAATTTAGACACCACAAAAGTTCAAATAATTTAAACCTAGCCCCCTTGGTAGTTCTAATTTTCGACCCAAACAAAAGCCTCACTGAAGACCCGTTATGTAAAATTTAATATGTTTAGATCAGGAATTGGTTGAGTAATATGGTAGAGACCGCAGATGTGAATTTTCGTAGCTTTCACCCCAAATCTCACACCTAAACATTTAGTTTTCGGGCTCAAATCAAAGGTTAAAATTTGACTATGTCCAAGTAAACTACATTTAACATTTACAGTGTTTAGTCCCAAAATTGGCGGAGGTAATTGTTAGAGTTTTTTTTTTTAAGGTAAACTCGGTCAACATTGACCGATCGATAGATACAATTCTTACCAAAAAACGAGTAAAAAGATTTTCCCACATCTTAATATTCCTTATCTCAAATCACGTGTCTCTAAACCGAAAATTGACAAGGTTATTTGCTAGCGAAATGTGCATAGACACACACACAACACATTCACATAGCCGCTTATCCAATCTGTGTTTCTTGTCGTTGTTTATTGCAAGTACATTAGTCTTAAGACATTTTGAGCTTACCGTTTTATTTTAAATATAGATGCTTTAAATTCTACAGTTAAAATTAAATTTCATTTCCTGAATTTGGGAAGTGCCTAAAGTGTAAAAAATACGTTTTCAACGTGTTCACAACGCTACCAAAATATATATTTACAACGGTGTGAAGGTTTGATTTAAAAAATGTTATAGAATTTACATTTTTCTCATAATAATTTATGACTGTACACTACAATATATATATATATATATATATATACATCTATATATATATATATATATATATATATATATATATATATATGATGTTAAGGGATCCAGGGCACTTCAAAATGTTACTATTTTAAAAAAAAATTGACCTTGTTAATTGTTGGTTATTTGGTTCTCATATATTGTCCTAGCAGTATTGTTTTTAATCTCATAACCTTTGCATCCATACGCATGATGTTTGTATTTTCAACTTAAACCTTTCTTAACTAGGAATGTGGGCAATCATGTTGTTGTAAGTGTTTGAAAATTGATCTTGTATAGAAACTGTGTGGATACAATCAGCTGGACAATATATTGCTCCAATATGCCCATAGGTGTCGGCGATGCATTATCCCAAGTGCCCTTCGACCTGGTAGACTACATTAGTTTTATCGACTGATTGTCTTCTCCGTGAAGTGGAGTTTATAGTTTTAATGTTAGCAGTTGTTACTTTCTTGTAGTAGATGGAGTATCAGCTTTTATTTTTATTGACTCGAGGACAAATATCGATATATTATATTTCTTGATACCTTTTTATCTGATTTAATCTTGATTTAATATTAATTTAAAGTTGTAGCGTAGCTGGTTAAGATAGAATATATTGGTCGGGTGGGGATTGATGGGGTGGTTATTATTTTGGTCTAATTCCTAATTGGTGTTAACATTTGTTATTATCTATTATAATTATTTACACTTATTATATAATGTTTACTATTCTGTTGTCTAAACCTATTAAATTAGAATAACTACTTATTTTGAAGTTTTTTTTACTTAGTTTATTTGTTTGTAGGTTAATGTTATTTTAATTTTATATTTTATGCTGACTATTTGTGGCATGCATCCGGTCTCATCTATTCTTCTTCTTTGATGCAAGCAAATCTATTACGGCGGAAAAGTACTGTCAACAAATGGATGACATTCATTAGAAATATCGACATACTCACCCAGCATCAGCCAATAAAAAAGCCCAGTTCGTCTCCTACGAATATGTCAGACAAACGTTGCTAAACCGATCCTGCTGGCTTTTAATGTACTAGGCTACGAACATCTGCCTCTTTCCCATTATCTGAAGACCTCTCACGTACTACCTAACACTTTTTCAACTATTTCGACGAGTATCTGCGTAAAAAGTAGTTCGCAATCTAAAGTATATCCAAAACGCCTACATCGATGACATCGCAACAATAACGCAATATTTTTACGTAACTGACATATATATATATATATATATATATATATATATATATATATATATATATACATATACATATATATATATATATATATATATATATATATGTGTGTGTTGCGTTGGCAATTGTGGTGATGATGATGGTACTTATTTCGATCAATTTTATTGGAGCCGAGATATGCTTATACGAATTTAAAAGTAAAACATCGAAAAACACTTTCTTGTAACCCTGATATATTTTTGAGAGTTACGCATAAATATATATTTATTCGACAAAATATTTTATAAAATATTAAACACGGCAGGAAATGCAGAAAAAATATCAGCAGCTGTAATATTTGTGAGAGTATATGGGAAAGAAATGAACAATAATGATGTTTATGCAAAGAATTTACGCTGGTCTAAAATAAATTCACAAATAGAGAAGAAAACAGTCTCAAAGATTAAAACTTACATTGTTTTATTAAAAACAAACGGGACAGTCCAGCGTTTCTCGGGATCGTGTAAACAATGACGCAATTTTATTTGATTTTGAATATACTAAAAAAGTGGCGATTTTATTTCAATAATAAGTATTGCTAATTCTGATTATAGATCATTTTCATAAAATCAATACACATTAATCTATGATTTTTAGTCCACCATGACAGTCGATCGTACGTGAAAGATACTGATAAATTATTTAACATTTCACAGCTATTTTTACATTACAATTTTAAGCACAGATTTTGTATTGAAAATCCTATAAAGCAGGCCATTAATACAGCTTTACACGGATACAAAGAAAATAAGCATGAAATAGAAAAACACGTTTTATTAAAAAAACGGACAGTTCAAAAGCAACATTGCCATAACAGGGATCGGGTCATCCCTATTGATTAAGAACGAAAATTGAATGTGATAATGTAAAACGGACATTTAATACGCGTATTTATATTCTAATTATTAATCTTACGATATGTTTAACGTTTATCCCTTTTATATTAAAGAGGATCTCCCGATCGGATAGTTTATAGTCAAGAAACCGCGCCCCATGTAAGTACGTTTAAGGCATACTTTATATATACGTCTTGGGGAGCACTCAACTTTTGACAGGCTTCTGGGCTTGACCTTTACTCATGATCTTAAATGGAATACGTACATCAAATCTGTTGTCAAGGCCGCTGGAAAAATAGTCGGATCCTTCTATCGATCCAGTGGATATCTCACTGCTGATGCAATTCTCTATCTATATAAGAGCCAGATACGTCCAAGGATGGAAACTCTTGCCAGATATGGACAGGAGCTGCTAGAATAGATTTGTCCTGCCTTGATAGGGCTCAAAATAGACTTCGTGGCCTGGTGGGAGATGCCCTTTTCTCTTCGCTGCAACCTCTATCTCACAGAACAGGTGTTGCAAGTGTGTCTCTGCTTTATCGTTATTTTCATGGAACGTGTTCGACTGAGCACAATCTATGGTCCCCCCTCGCCAAACTTTCACAAGAAACACTAGACAAGCTGAAAACATTATCAAAAATTTTCCCAACTCTTTATCTGTGCCTTAACCTAAACATAGATTCCATGATCAAAGCTTCTTTCTTAGAACTGCACGCTGTGGAATTGTCTTCCGTTTTCCTGCTTTCCAGCTTTCTATAATATGGTTGTCTTCAAGTCCAACGTGAACAAGTTTCTGATGAGCCGTTCCACTTAAGCTAACAAATTTACCGAACTTCCATTACTATCGATTAATATATTGTCCTGTTCACTACTCTACACTCTTTAACCCTTATCCTTGAGTGGTATATCGGTCTTGATAAGTGGTGACACTTATAGAAAAAAACAAATATATACAAACACACACAACCATATATATATATATATGTGTGCGTGTGGTTGTGTGTTTATATATCTGTTTTTTCTATAAGCGTATATATATATATATATATATATATATATATATATATATATATATATATAATAATAATAAGCTTTCACAGATTTCGCCCTATTAGGTTTTCGCCAATACAACTAAATTGATCGGTAATCTACACAAATGCTTTGTTTATAGTGATGAGAGGCATTATGTTTCGAAATGTATTAGCAGAAAGAGTCCACTCTATCCTCAAACTACATGTTTGTAAAACCTTATTGAAGAAATGAACCGCTGTATATTTTCCAATATATAGTGTTTGCTACTTCATCGTCGATTCTTATTGTATTCCTATATAAGCTCCAATAAAAATTATTGAGCTATATATTATCCAGATAAGTATCCTCTTATAAGATAGAAAGGTCAGTCTTATTTTGTATAATAAAAAAACAACCTTATTCAAACTACTAGATCAGTGGTTTACCAGACCCAGCCGTACACCTGGATCATTATTAAGCAAACTATTATTTACGTATTTATTTACACATAATTATTTCATCGTAAATGTATTATTAAAGAATTTAACTAGGGAAACGCACTGATAATTCTTCTAATGCTTTCCTCTCCTTATATAGTTTAACTCTATTGTTAATTTAGACGTTAATTTTTTATTTTTTATTTTCTTCCTTTGAAGAGTGTTACGCTTGCAATGGCACAACCAAACCAGTTGCCAACATTGCCCTGCTTTTTAGTGAAACCAACCTAGAGCTCTTTTTATCATCCTCGTTGTTCACCGAACTGCAATTGTCTGGATTACTTTTACACTAGGTCCACCATGAATATTAGTGATTATGGACTTCAGGTTCTCCTTCATAAGCTTCGTTGAACATAGAGTACCTGGTATGGTGTATATCTCACTAGGATTCAGGTTCTTTTCATATCACACATGATAACTTGATATTTGGTTTGTTTCTCCCTTTCAGCTTTGTTCAGACCCCCATCATTATGGGCACTCAGTTAAACCAAGGTTGCAACTCTTTTTGGCTTATTCATTACAACTTGTGAATGCTCTGATAAACTGCAAGCACTTGTGCCCCCACGAGGTGAACACTCTCGACAGACCCGACATACTGCAAAATTCCAACCCGACACTGTAGAGATTCCTAGATGTAAAATATATTTCTACTCCAGTAGTTTCTTCCCCAGAACCGCTACACTTTGAAATTCCATTCCAGGTCAATGCTTCCCCAACTGTACTGACATGCAGAAGTTCAAGTGCAACGTGAACCAACATGTTGCTGCCCAAATCCCTACATAGTGCCCCAGTAGTTGTTGCCCCTGATAGTAGGCCCCTACACCAAAATGGCAATGTGCCTTGTTTGGGGTGAAAATGTAATAATAAAAAACGAAAAAATATAACTATGTCAGGTTTAACATCAGCATTTTCACGGTAATTGGCTGTAGTGGTTACATGGTCTTCATGTATGGTATATGAGTCATTTCCAACTGTTCTTTCATGTTGATGTTCCCAGTATTTGCTGCTACACTGGAGGTTTAATTTTTTACAGATGACCCAGTGGAGGTACTTACATACTCTATCATGTCTCGCTGTACAATAGCCATCCCTAAACGAACCTTGCTTTTTGATAATAGATGACTCACACTTTCCAATTCCGTGTTGCAGAATCTACAGTTGTTGTCATTAGTGAGACTCGCCATCTTCTGTAATGCATTGGTCATCAATTCCTCGTTTTGAGCAACCATCATAACCGTTTCTTGATCGTATAGAGGGGTCCCCTATTGAACCAGTCCAAGGAATCTTCTTTGTCTATTTATTCCTGAAAGAGTTTACCCAGAATATAATTTACACGCTGATGTTGGTCCCACTCTATAAGGTTTCTCTTTTGGAAGGGCTAAGTATATTTCGGTCGACTCATTCTTACTATTTCTGTAGCAGGTTGTTTTAGAGTTTCAGCCTCATTATTGAGACAACCCTAACCAAATTGCTGGGCCAGCTGGGGAATGATGTTGTTCCGCTGATACTTTTCTCTTGATTTTTATATACCATTGAGAGTGTATGACTACTTCTATGATATTGGCCCGTGCTAAGTATTGTTGACCTATGGTGGCGGTTGATCTCTGAGAGTCCTAGTCCTTCTTCTCCCCTGGGCAAATACAGTCTTGGTAGACACTGATTTCTATATATTATTTCATGAAGCGTTAGTAGTTTTCGTGTCCTGACATCTAGCCGGTTCATGTATGTTTTGTGACCAGTCAATCTTACCAAAACTATATGTTATTACTTGCAAGCTGGTTGATTCAGTAATTTTATTTTTATTTGTTAACTGTGTTTTGCAGATTTTCCTCACACAGCGTACATACTGTGTCTATCTTCTCCCTCATCTTGGCATATTATATATTACCATTTTCTTTAATGGTAAGGTCCTTATAAGGATCGTGCTCTTCTAGATCCCTGATGTCAATGTCTTCAGCTGCATATTTTCAGCGTTGATCGTCCTCCCAGGTCTGAGTGTACATTGGCACAATTATCCAGGCCAAACTTCATTCTGATGTCATGGGAGAAGGGGTGTACTATCTACAGAAGCTGTTTCAGATCCGTGTCAGAGCTGGCATAGAGTTTATGATCATCCATGAAGAGCAGATGTTTTCTTCTCTGATTGGATCGCGATGACTCAAATGTAGGCGATCAGGTGGCATTTAGGAGTTTACTAAATGGGTCTATTGCAATACACTGGAGTAAGGGAGATAAGCTATCACTTTGGAATATTCCCCTCTTGATTTATACTTCAGGTATGATGGTGTTTCCTCAATTGTTACTCATGGTTGTTCTAGTTTTCCACATCTGAATGTTAGCCGCCAGTGTTTGTCTAATCCTGTGTGGATCTTGTATGACTTAAGGCCCCGGAGTAACCAAGAGTATGGCACTCTGCCAAATGCCTGCTAGTAATCGATCCATACATTGCTCAGACTTCGTCGCCTCTTCCTACAACCTTCTAAGTTAGTCTTGTTGATCAATAGGTGGTCGGTCTTGGTACCGAGCCATTTTATTCTCCACCCTGTCTGGTCTTTTCAAGCTAGTTCCAAGAAGATAGGTTGTCATATATCGTCGACTACCAGACCAGTGAAAAGCTTGTAGGTAGTTGTTTGATAACATGTTGGCCTGTATTTATTTGGGCGAGATGTCTCATTGGTCTAAGGTATGACACTGTTGTTCCCCTCTGTAAGCTAGAGAGGTGTTCCTTCTTCACTTTTAAGGAACTTTTGAAGCAATCAGTGTAGTAGCGATGGAGTTCAGTCAATTTTCAGCCAGATGTTTTTGTCATTGTCGATACCGATGCGTTGTGGTTAAAGAATTATGGCAATCTTCCTGTTACTGTACCAGGAGTTATATCTGGTTCTGTCACCTTAGGCTTGGTTTCATTGAGCCTATAAAAATCTTCAATCGACTGGGTCTCTTGATTATATTTGCCTGTTTCACTAGAAGCATCCATTATTTTCCCAGGTCCTCCTCTGCAGGCGTACTAGCTACAATAATGGGGTCAATATGACTTATTGTAATTTATCGTGACTACTAAAATTGTTCGATGGTTATGATTGTTGATGTTCAAGACAAGTAGCACATGCTAACCTCTATAACATTAAAATATATTTTAATTATTTTCTCACACTTTATAAGATAAAATATTCGATAAGAATAATTTCATATAACTTAAAGCATTTAACGTAAACTTATTACTACTACATATATAGTGCACCTGTGAATTGTGTTTTATGCTGTATTTTATTAGTAGTCCCAAGTTATTAATGAAATAAAACAAGTTTTCGAACCGCTTATTTTCAAAGATAACTAAAAAATAAGGCAATGTTTTTATAAGTTTCAAAACATTAAAATACTCACAAAAGTACGTTTTTAAATCTAGTGAATTATGAGTACATTACTTTAGACGAGGGTGTATTAAAGTTTCGCATACCCAAAACAATTATATTTATATAAATAACCAATTCGATAATTAACCCCTAATTTCTTAATCGTAAACTTGTTTTAATTATTTTGTTCTTATTTTTTTTTTGTTAAGAATGAGGAACAAGCGCTACTAGAACGCCTTATGAGTTACTTCGAAATAATCAATGACACCAATCAGTATAACAAGAATTCTAGTGCCGTGTAAAATATGATAATAAACTAATCGATAATATTCCTTCTAATTTCATAAAATAGCGTTCGACGATGTCCGTGATTTTGGTGTTAAATAGCATTGTAAATAAGCGCGTTGTCTGAATAACGAATGCCGTTTAACCAAGTCGGAAGGAGTCTGAATGTCTGCAGTTGATTAATATTCGGAAGATACATTTGACATTTTATTAAATTAAAAACAACATTTGTTATACGAGCTTGACCCAAAAACACAAAAGAACTAATTAAGTTTGAATATTTAATTGGAGTTGTATGTTGTATTCTGTTTTTAGAAATCGATTTTCTATCAATATAAGGAAGAGATTTTTATAATCAAAAAGTACAATGTTTGAACATCGCTGAATATCATGAACATGCTCCCATTCCTCTTCTAAGTTTTACTTTATTATGATTATTCGCACAAAGCCATACATTAAGCGATTTTTAGATGGTCAAGTACTTGTTAAGATCATTTGGAGTTAAGAAGCTATGTGCATGGTTCTGTCAAATTTAATTCATTGCAAGTTCGTTTAAGGAAAGTAAGTAGCAACGAGTAAATTCTCAAACCATACGCGTACTAAAGTCGAAAGTATTAAATTGGACAATTTAAATAATCATAAACAGAGAAGACGTGGGATTTATCTGCTTACTGAGTTTTTGATGTTTATGAACGCCGATGACGTGCAGTTGCTTTCAATGTACCAATTACATGTCCCAGCAAAGAATAACGAGGAGCGTTCACCCTTACATAAATACCACGTGGAGGGCATAACTTATCAAGACCCAGAAGACACTCGGGGAGGAAGGTGCTTGCGTGTGCAGTAATCAATGGGATAGTGTTGTAGTAGTTGTTAGTATTGGAGAGTTGATAAGGTAGCATTACTGAAGGGGGCGGTTCATCAGGAATTTGCTTATGTTAGACTTGCAGGCATCCAATTTGTAGCCAGGTGGGAAACAGGCAAGCAGTAGAGAGGGGTGCAGTCCTCAGAAAGAAGATTTGGTCATAGAATCTACGTTTTTATTTAGGCACAGATAAAGAGTGGAGAAGATTATTGACAGTGGTTTCAGCTAGACGGGTGTTTATCAGGAAACATTGGCGAGGGGAGACCAGAGATTGAAGCTCAGACGTGCACGTGCCATTGAAATAACAGTAAAACAAAGATATTCTCGCAATGTATGTTCTGTGGGAGAGAGGTTGCACTAATGTGAAAAGGGTACCCCTCACTAAGCTACGAATCTATTTAGTACTTTGTCAATGTTGTTTCCATTATATATATGTATATGTATGTATATATATATATATATATATATATATATATATATATATATATATGTGTGTGTGTGTGTTTCCATTATATATATGTATATGTATATATATATATGTATATATATATGTGGGTGTGTGTGTGTGGGTGTGTGTGCGTGCGTGTATAGGTCGATTTTAGAAATGTACAAAATGGTATTTGGAAAAAGTTGCAAAATAATGTGAAATGTTCACACAAGAAATATTTTTCTTTAAAGTTTCGAATCTTGTTGAGCATTCTGACTTAAATACCCATTACGTTTTTACGTTATCGGTGTCACTACGGATACATATCACTTAAATAAAATCTGAGTGTTAACAAAAAATAACAATACAATGTATTATAAAATATATATTATAAAATTTATTATTTCGTGTTTTAGAGATTAACGAGAAATATCAAAAATAAAAAGGAATAACACCGTTATATTATTTTATTTAATATAAAAATATATCTATATATGGAAGTTTTATTTATTGGATAATTACTCGAAATCACCGGTTGAATTTAAGCCTGTATGGTGTGTATATGTTTAGTGTTTATATTTGTAATAAACTGTAAAATTATCTCTGCTCCTTATTTTCTCTTCAAATATAACCCAAATATTTCATTAAAATAGGCTTAAGTATTAAAAATACACGAGGTATAATTATCTTGCATTGCTTCTACCTTACAAAGATGGTTTTTATTTATTAAAAAATGCCTACATGCGTATTCGTGTTTACCTTTTTAATAAACTGTTAAATAATCTCGGTACCTAATTTTCTCTTTAAATATCGCTCACCTCATCAATTAAAATAAACTTGAATATAAAAAATACAACACATATAAGTATTTTGACTTATTTCGATTTTAATAGGAGTGTTAATTAATAACACAAACCTAACTAGCCGAACTCAGTAACTTATTTTAGTATTTCAAATTTTATAACATTTATATTTTTTTCGGCATGTGTGCTGAAATAAAATCCTTATTATTAAGAAAAGTATTTTAAGATCGAATTCAACTTGAAAATAGCACGGTAAAATAAGTGTGTAGGTTTGATAAATACATATCCTCACCTTTCACAATTTGCTATTTCCAAATTAATAACAAAGAAATCATAGTTGTTTTGAAAGCGAGTAATCCATGTTTACATCTTTTAAGCGAAATTACTATTTAAAATACCGCATAATGTTTAAAGAAGGTAAAAAAAAACGAATGGAAAACCTCTCCCCGCTTCCCCCAAAAAAATATGAAAAGAAAAAACTGGATTCACTATTTGCTATTTTATGCTGTTCTTGCTCTTCCATTTTTAAGTTGTGACAACCCTCGTGTAAAATGCAATTGAGTAAATTGCCAGATGGAGCACATTATTTGCACCTGCCCTCTTCAACAAACGCTAAGTGTAGAGAATAGGAACGACCATTAAGACGGGACACACAAAAGAGTGACACCGTCGTCTGATGAGTAGTATAAATAAAGCACGCACGCACGCACCGGTAGAAAAACTACGACTACGACGATAGTCGACTCGGAAACTTTACATGGCGCTACGAACAGGATTTATTTTTCAACATAATTTCTTTTGCACGATTTTTGGAGTATAATGGCGTCATGACAACACGAGGACGGGCAATACATGCAGTTGATTCAACAACTAATAAATCTGCAAAGAGAAAACAATGAGCTTCGCGGAGGGAGTGCCTTGAGTCGGTCTAACACCAATAAACCAGACCGGCCACGTATCGAACATGGATTCACCGACGCGGACTGGGCGCTTTTCATCGACTCGTGGGCCCGATACAAACAAATGTGCGGCCTTACCGACCCCGTGGAAATCCGCAATGAACTAAGGACAGCCTGCTCAAATGAGGTAAATAGACTTTTATTTGACTTAGTTGGGCCTGGAACCCTCAATTCTGTCACAGAGGAACAACTCTTAAGGCATATACAGTTCATTGCGGTGAAAGGTCTACACCCGGGGGTGCATAGACATAAATTTCATAACATCAGACAACAGACGGGGGAGGGACCCACACAGTTCTTGGCAAAGCTTCGGTCCCAGGCACGGTTTTGCAATTTCACGGTTCTGTGCCCCAACGAGAACTGCCGGCAAGCCGTAAACTATTCGGAGGACATGGTAGCTGGCCAACTCGTAGCTGGTCTTGCAAATGCGGAGTACCAGTGTAAATTGCTGGCCGAAGCAAATATTCTAACCACTGTGGAGCAGAAGCTTCACAGACTGGTTAGTTTAGAAACTACAGAGACGTCTGCTCCTCAGTTGCAACGAGGCTCAGAGGGACACTCAACTTTTGGCCTACTAACAACCGAAAAAAAACAGCTCGGAAGGAGCAGCCGCTCAAAAACCCTCAGAATAGTCCTTGTGAAGGGTGTGGGAGTGAGTCTCTCTCATCGTTGCTGCATTCAATTTTTGTAGGTCTACCGTCCTTCTTGGTGACCCGTATTTCTTTGGAGCGACTACCATCCTCGAACACCAGATCGTAGGTGTGCCTGCTGGTACCGGTTCGATAAAACCCAACGCAACATCTCGATCCAAATCATCCTTTAATCTTTTCTTCCAGTGATGAGGGACTGGAATGGGTGTGTGTATGGCCGATGGTTTCGCCCCCGGGGTAAAAGTTATATCCAGCGGCCTCCCTACCATGACTTGTAACGGTTGATGGGGGCAGGTGTTGAATGCGCTGGACTTAAAGTGTTCACGTAACCACTTCTCTAACCGTTCCCTAGTATCTTCAGTGGGGGTAAACGGGATCCTCGCTGGCTTATCCGGGACGGATTCTCTTTTCGGACATCCACGCGGTGCTGTCCCACTTTCTGAAGCCGATAAATCGGCCTTTGATACTCGATGCGGGAAGTCGCGATTGATTACTCCTAGGTCTTTGAGGGCCGATTCTGACAAGTAGAATCCTGACGTGTTTTCTGAAACGTAGCCCACTTGTCGCGTTTCCTTCTGACCGAGCTTAATCTGAGTCAGGACCACCCCCTTGATATCTAGGGGTTCGTCTGTGATTCCTCGTATCCTGTGGGTGGTAGGTATCAAGATCCTGCTAGTGCACCCTAATATTTTCAATATTTCTGGGCAACTCGAACACGTCTGGGCACCGGTATCTGCAATGGCCTGGATGCGGTCTTTTCGACGGCTTACTCCCTTATCCAAAGCGCACTTGAATTTAGCCTGGGACTCTGGTATCAGGGACACATCGACCATTAATGAGGGTGCTGGCTCAGGTGGACTTCTCCTGAACCCACCACTGCTCCATGCAAGGTGTGGCACTGCTGCTATTCTACCTTCTTGATTGTAACATGCCGGTGCCCCCTCCATTCTGCTGCCGAAAATACTCGATTGACGTGTGGCGTCGTTTGTTGACTCCGCCGTCGACCTCTCCTGTTTCCGGCACACTCTTTGTAAGTGGCCTGTGACGCCACAATTAAAACATTTCAGCCCCCTCGCCGGACAGTTCTTCCGCCCTTTTAACCCACTGGGGTGTGAGGTCCTTAGAATTGGCTTTCTGGCATACTGTGGACTATATTACCCATGGTGCTAAAAGTGGGATAGTCTTTAACCCTGACAAATTTCAATTTGCTGACGATGAAGTTGAATTTGCCGGCTTTGTGATAACCTCGGACGGCGTGAAGCCAACTAAAAAAATGACGGAGGCTATTCTCAATTTCCCGACCCCAACGAGCATTACTGGTATCAGGTCCTGGTTTGGTTTAGTTAACCAGGTGCCGTATATATTTGCACAGGTCGATATAATGGCCCCTTTTCGAGAGTTGCTGCGGACAAAGAACCGTAAATTTTACTGGGACGACACATTGAATAGACTTTTCGAAGAGTCGAAGAGGAATATCGCTCAGAAAATCGAAGAAGGGGTGAAAACCTTCGATATAAACAGAGCGACCTGCCTTTCAACCGACTTCAGTAAGGTTGGCATTGGGTATTTTCTGTTCCAGAAGCATTGCCAATGCCCAACGGAATTAGGTCCCAACTCTGGTAAGGACCACTGGAAGATGATTTTGGCCGGGTCTCGCTTCACGAAAGATGCAGAATCTCGTTATTCCCCTATAGAGGGGGAGGCCCTAGCGCTGATTTATTGCTTGGAGTCTTGTAGGATGTTCATCCTGAGATCCCCACACCTATTGGTCCCCGTGGACCACCAGCCCCTAGTGAAAATTTTCTCGGATCAGATCCTGGAGAATATAAAAAAATCCCTGCCTGTTCTCATTCAAGGAGCGGTCGTTGATGTACAGGTTCCAGATTAAGCATGTTCCCGGGAAACTCAACGCAGCACCGGACTGCACATCCCGATACCCGGTTCCGTCAAGACACAGCAGACTAAAGGGCACTGACTCTTCCCAGCAAATCGAGGGGAGTATACACGCATCCATCATAGCTGCATACGCACATGACCCCAAGTTCCGAGCGATCACCTGGGATAGGATAGTCGCAGCTGCAGCCACCGATGAGGAGTGCCGAACGTTGGCGTCATACATTCAAGACGGGTTCCCAAGGTAACGCTACGAACTACCACCAGAAATCCGGCAATTCTGGCCGATGGCAGACCAACTATATTGTCTGGAAGGGGTACCCATAAAAGGGGACAAAATTTTGATACCAAAACGGCTTAAAGCCGAGGTGTTACAGGCATTACACTCCGCCCATCAAGGGGCGAATGGTATGTTGGCTAACGCCAGACAACGGTTATTTTGGCCTGGTTTAGACGCCAGCATCCGACAAACAAGGGCGCAATGTCGAAGTTGCAATTCGATCGCCCCATCCCAGCCTAGGGAACCATTAATGCCACCCATAAACCGTGAATTCCCATTTCAAAAGACAGTCACTGACTTTCTAGATATGCACGGGAAAAGTTACATGGTATACGCGGACCGATATACCGGTTGGATTGAGGTCACACCACTACCATCAGGAAGGGCTGCAGCGGTGTGTCGCGCCCTGAGGGTTTGGTTTTGCACGTATGGTGCGCCGGAGGAAATATCATCCGATGGAGGGCCACCATTCGATTCACTAGAATACAAATCGTTCCTAGAAGACTGGGGCGTAAAAAGGCGCATATCATCTGCACATTACCCCCAGAGTAATGGCCGAGCTGAACTGGCCGTAAAAACGGCCAAAAGAATGCTGATGGACTGCGTTGATGGCTACGGACACGTACATCATGATCGGGCAGCACGGGCGATGATGACTCATAGGAATACGCCTAGTCAGGACTTTGGATTGTCGCCGGCGGAAATGCTATATGGTCGAACAGTAAGGGGCCATCTCCCCGCACTTCGCAAAAATACTGCATCCACAAGCGTTGGACGGAGACCAGAGATTTGAGAGAGAGGGCGATGGCGAAAAGGCACGTACTTAACAAAGAACAGTACGATATACACAGCCGCCCCCTCCAATAGCTCCGAGTCGGCGAGTCTGTGCAGGTGCAGAATCAGGAGGGACCAAATCCACGACGATGGGCGAAAACTGGGAGAGTCGTCGAGACAATGGGTAACAGGCAGTACACGATACGGTTGGATGGTAGCGGCAGAATCACATTACGCAATCGCCGTTTCCTCAGGAAAATCAAACCGGTCATGGATACGCCGGAGTATCCACCCACTCAACAACCCCATCAACCACCTCCCCAAACACCAAGAAGGGAGGACAGCAAACCACCGTGAAACATGCATGAGATTATGGAGGTGGAAGAAGCTGGTTGTGACACATCAGAAACAGATATGGAGGTGGACCAAGATCCGATCAACCACAAGCCAATGCAGACGAGTCCGATCCCACGACGCAGCATGAGGGTAACACGAGCACTAAGGCCACTTTCCCCTCAAATGTAAGGACCAACTCACTACTACACGGAATTCTCCAGTCACATGACCACAAAACGAGGGTAGTGTGGTCACATGGTGGGGGGGAGGGCATGTAGAGAATAGGAACGACCATTAAGACGGGACACACAAAAGAGTGACACCGTCGTCTGATGAGTAGTATAAATAGAGCACGCACGCACGCACCGGTAGAAAAACTACGACTACGACGATAATTCACTCGGAAACTTTACACTAAGCTATTTTCTATTTTTCAATGTCTTTATATCCAAATCTATTTCGATATTTTAATGCAAACTAATTTTTAATCTGTTTAGATCTATTTTAAAATATTATATTTTATATTATAAAGGTTTGACTTTAAAGTAAAATCTGGTTTCTCAGGTTTCAGTTGAGGGCCGTAAATACCTAAAGGATCAGAGGAGAAAGTAGGGCCGTAAGGTAAATTTAAGCTTAGTCCAGTTGATAAAATGCTATGCAAAAGTAAAAAAGGAATCAGAGGGGTTAAGAAAAATGTGCATTCATCACAGGCACCTTCAACTTCAAACCTCGAGATTAATACCCCCTCTTATTCATCTTCTCAAAGTGAAGAACCAGAAGAAGAATATTTGCAGCCAAAGAGTCATCCGAAGGGGTCTTATAACATTATCAAATTTCCCAGATATGCTCTTGAGTTAATCGGGGGAGGTGCATATCTTCTAATATTGGAGCCAGACTTGCCAATGTCTTGCTCTTGGATTTGAATGCTCTTCTTATACAAATATGTATATAAGCAGTATTCTTATTGATAAAATGAAAGCGGGCATGGCAAAAACAAAGTGAAAACATATGGGCAAAAAAACATAACAAAAGTGTGGACAATCTTATACCCACCGCAGTTGATGGGATAGTAGAATGAATAAGTATACATTGTTTTATGAGGAGTATGTGGAGGAAAATGGACAGAAACTATGAAAAAACTAAGAGACCAGAACACCATTTAACTTTTACAATAGAGACACTATAGGGAAATAAATATCTGACACACAGAGTTCTTTATAACAGTGGTGCAATAGGTGTGGTTCATGCAGAGCAAATGATGTATGTTTTGCATGAATTTAATAGGAAAAACGCTATCCTTGTTGACAACACAGGTTGTGAAGGTGGAATCATTGCAATTTCAGGAACAATAATTATAAATATCTTAATACAATTGGTTGCTCTTTGCACTATAAGGAACTACTTCTCAGGCCTCTCTTTATACACATGGATGGTTTCGCAAAAGACCCTACAACATTCAGCAGCCCGCTGGGGAAATCATGCTCAAATGAAAGTCATGATTACTCAAAATATTACTTTCAACTATTAGCAGTCCTCTAGATTACATTTTGAACATTAACGAAATATATGACCAAAGTTGTGACCAAAGATTGCTGTATTACTCCACAGTAGGTATTGCTAGAGGAAAGGTTGACTCTAGATATGCTTCGTTGAAAATTGGTGCATTAAACCAGGCAAGATGGATAACTTTAGCCATCGGGCTCATGTGTTTTTGGACGCGTGGTGCCTGCCCAATAACGCTCACAATAAAACCCCAGGAATTAATAAATTTTATTGTAAATGTGTATGTCATTTGTTGGTTTGAATTTAAAATATAATAAATTCCACAATCAGCAATTTCACATTTCTAATCTGATCTTGAAAGATCAAGGAGCAGGCTTATGAAATTCGGCAGATTACATTAAAATCATACAGGATAATACGTTTTGATTACTGCGTTAAAACATTCTATATTTAATGGCCAAATCTGAAAAAGTTGAAGTAAGAGAAGAAGCTTTAAAATAAAGTTTTGCCATTAGGTAAGCAAGCATTTATTAATTTATCAATGATTAAATTATTTATTCCAATTTATACAGACATTTTAAAGATATTATCTGATTCCACCATAATTATTAAAGCATTACAAATTGAAATTTTTAATATTCAATTATTTTTTATATTCTATCCGAAGGGGACAGTCATCCAAAAAACGATTTACAAGAATACCAAATATTAATTTTAATGCGACTCATTGGACACTAGTTATAGATTTGACATTGTGTGGTATTTTTGAACAACCAATGCCGGAAGATTTATCTGGTTCTGAACTTTGAGAATCATTATTTAATGAGAAAAGCTTGACTTGCGAGGTTCTCCCTGTCCTTCTCAGGTCGTGGATCGGGCGGTCAAGTTAACAACAGCAGCATTACAAACTGTATATGGTTTTGAATCAATACATCGACTTATCACCTCCAAAGTTTTGAGTAAGAAATTGGGACCATCATATTGTCTAAAGGTTATGTAGAAATTTGACTATATATTAAGCTCTATCAAAATAATGTTTCATCTTTTCCTTATTGTTTTGTTTGTAATAATTTTACTGATAACAGAGGAAAATTCAATTTTAAGATATTGAAATATGACTGCTTAATTCATAACATGAGAAGACAGTTGACGTAGGCAATATTTTGATAAATGGAGAGCTTGTCAATAATCTCAACTAAAACAACCTTTTCAGTGACATGCTATATAGTTTCCGCCCAGAGAGATAAACAGCAAATGTGTTCATTGTGATACCACACAGAATCAATGAACTTATTGATGACGGTTTAATTTCTAGAGTGGTAGCTCTTAGCATATTATAAGGTATTTCATAGGGTCTGCGACTAAGGTTTACTTCATAAAATCTCTAGCTACGGAATAGCTGGAAATGTCTTCTCAAGTATTACATCCTTTCTCTCTGATAGGCCTATTAAAGTGGTTGTTAATGCAACGAAATACGTAGGTCACACTATTAATGCTTGCATGCCCCAAGGCTCAACATTGCACCCAACTCTCTTCCTTATATTTATCAAGGACCTCACAAGCCATATTATTTTTTCATTTGTCGACATCTATGCAGGTAATACTACCATCTATGGCAATACTACAAAAGCCGACAAAGATCAGATATTTTCTGATTCTCTCTCCTATGAACTTAAACGTGTGCTGCAATGGGATAAGGAATGGCTGTGAGCTTAATACATCCACAATCAAACTGTATCTGCTCACCATTTACGCTTTTACCCCCAGTTTACCCCAATTGAAATGACCATCTCTTGCCTTGATGAAGCACCATGTTTTGACAAATTTCTGGGATTCACTTTTTCCCATAATCTGAAATAAAATACCTAACAACTCCTGGAAGTATCTGACGTCCGCTGCGATTCTCTACCTGTACAAAACACAAGTACGTATTAAGAGGGAGTACTGCTGCAGCATTTGGGGTGGAGCTAAAAAGAATACCATTTCCAGTTTGGACAGGATCCATAACATCTACTTAATACTTTCCTCTTATTGTAAGGTTGCCACAGAGCCTTAATAAGTGGTGACACTCACAGTAAAAAAATGAAAAGGAGGGGGTGCAAAATTTCAAATTTCAAATTATTTATGATTAGTTATATATATATATATATATAATTTTTTTAAAATAAAAAACACATCCCCTGATGTGAACTACTGAAATTTTATTGGTACTCACACACATAGTAAAGGCAAATCTTGCAATAACAAAGAATTTTCAGTATATTCTTGTCTACAAGTTTTATTACAAGACGTTTCAAAAACAAGTCAAGCGGTTGATCTAATGTTTGACATGAGTACTTAATAAGTCTACACACAACTTTCGGTTGATGCCATTATTTAATATTCTGAGAAAAGTAAAAAAATCGACCTACCCTATTATATATATATATATATATATATATATATATATAATTATATATATATATAAATATATATATGCATGCTTGATGATTACTCTACCTATCTATCTATATATCTTTCTATCGTTCTCTCTCTCTCGGTTTTTGAACCACTGCTGGCTGTAAGGTGTTGATGGAATTTTTTCGACGATATGGAACGGATCCATTCCGTTAGGTCTGATACTATAGAGGACACATCCTTTTTAAACATGGAAGCAGAGGTAGATCTATACATGTACGGAAGCTATACCAGTCAGCGATAGAATATCGATATACTGTACGATGGAGAAGCACATATGAGGACTTATTACATTTCATTGTTATCTTAACTGATAGAACATACTGGTCGGCAGATTCAAGTGGAAACATAACGGAAGCTGAACACAGTTCAGGGAGGTTTTTAGAAAAAAAGGTCTAGGAGACTTGAATACTGGCCGTCAGTATAATGCACCCGTGTGAGTTCGTGAGCAATTTGAGTGAGGTCATAAGCAAAGAAGAATTCATGACAGAATCTCGGCTCAAAATCGCCCTAGTTTGAGTGAGTTAACCATTCCACATTGTGAATATTGAAGTCTCCATATACATGAATATTAGCTGAAGGATAAGCAGATAGGGTGTGGTCAATTTTCTCAGATATGATTTTAAAAATAGTAACTCCACTGTTGTGGGGGCGATAGGGAGCAAATATAAATGCAGTAGATTGAGCAAGTGCAAATCTGAAGCACATATAGGGTAACATCCTTTCATAGATGAAATGAACTATGGGTATATTGCCCCTTTCACGTGACTTAGGCAGAAGGAAAAAAACAGGAAGAGAATAAGAAATATGTCGAGTAAAATTTATGTCACATATCTCCACTTGTAAATAAACCCCTTGATGTTTCACCCAAAACGCCGTGTTTCTTGCTGTATTCTTATTTAAAGTAAGCGTATAACATTACCTTAGCAGCGAAACAAAATATTGATATAGTATGGGAGAACTAATTTGATCTTTGACACACATATATATATATATATATATATATATATATATATATATATATATATATATATATAACTACTGTATTTATATTTGCTGCCTATCGCCCCAACAACAGTGGAGTTAATATCTTTAAAATTATATCTGAGAATATGACCACGTCCCATCTGGTTATCCTTCAGCTAATATTTATGTCTATGGAGATTTTAATGTTCACAATGTAGAATGGTTAACTCATTCAAACAAGAGCGATTATGAGCGGAGATTCTGTCATGATTTCTCCATTGCTTATGACCTCACTTAAATGGTTCACGAACTCACACGGGTGCATTATACTGACGGCCAGTATTCAAGTCTCCGAGCCCTTTATCTAAAAACCTCCCTCTATAAACATTTCTTTAGAACTAAAATGCACGGTGAGGTTGGGTAAACTTTTTTTAACTCTTTCCGAAACCTTCACATTTTCCCTAATTTTTTCTTTCTTTATACTCTCATACACATACCATGTGTATGTGTGTGCGTATTATCTACGCATATATGTATGTATGTGTGCGAGTGTGTGTGTATACGCACCTGAAAGTGTATATACACGTCAGTATATGTATATATATATATGCTTATGTATGTGTGTATATATATATATATATATATATATATATATATATATATATATATATATATATATATATATATATATATATATGGATATATGTGTATGGGTGTGCATGTATGTGTGTATATTTTCAAAACACAATTTCTTTAAGTGTTAATTTTCTTCATATTACCGTGTATATATATATATATATCTATACATATATGTGTGTGTGTGTGTATGTATATCTCGCACACCTATACTTCTTTCCCCGTCCCTCTCTTCTTCTCTTCGTCTCTCCCTCCCTACATTCGCTTATGTAAGCTGGTGTATATATGTACAGCTGTCTCTACGTGTAAATGTATGCGCAAGCATTTATGTATGTGCATGGTTATTTGTTAGTATATTTATATGTGTATATATGCATACCTTTATGTATGCATATATGCATATATATGTGCATATACTTGTACATGTGAGTATTTTTTTGTATACGTATGTGTATGTACATATTAATATATGAATTAATAAAAAGTAGCGTTTCATTTTTGTCTTAAAACGGTTGAAATTAGAAACGACGTTTTCGTTCTTTTTCGAACGAGAAATAGCCATTGAATTACAAATGAGCACCATAGCGTTTCTCCTCATAACATCTTATATCCGTTGAATTCTTATTCTCTCTTAGAATAAATAATATCGTTAGAATTCAAAAGATTGGACAGTTAAAGGCGCGGTTCTCATTTTTATTTACTGTTTAATTTTTAATTTTTCGTTTGCATGTGTATATGTACTGTGTGCATGTGCGTAGGTGCGTACTTATATGTGTATATATTGAAGACTGACGTGCCACCTTCTCATTGGATATGTCTCCTTCTCCTTCTCATCCCCTCTACCTTCCTTTCTTTTCAATTCCCCTTTTCCCCGTGCATGCTCATACTTTCACTACACCGATGAAGACTGAAGAATCGGCCGAAAATATGTACTTGTAAAAAACGTTTTTTTTTTTAAATTTATTTTTCATAATATTATTTTGTATTCCTGCACGTCACTACTTGAAAACGAATAAAGAAAAGTTATAAGGTGTTTTTACTTTTGGTATTCTTTTTATACATTTCCATTCATATATATATATATATATATATATATATATATATATATATATATATATATGATTTATTTTCCGATTCTAAAATAATAAACGCTCACCAGACTATTTCCGCTCCATCTGATTGGTTGATCTATGACCATCTCTATATTCCATATTTACAGTATTTGCATCTTAAACGAAGGCTAATGTACCATTCAAATATGGCGAAAAAATGATACCTAATTTTCCCTCTAGCTAAGTTTTTGCGTTCATTTTCTTATATTTAACTGCTAAAATTTGCGTTCCCCCCTCTCTCTCTTTTCCTATACATCTCTGCATACATTCCTTCCAATCTCTCTTGCTCGCTTTTTTCTCTCTTACATTCTCTTGGAATTTTTTATTATCTATTTTTTATACTGAAGAAAAGAAAAAAACTATTTCACTTCGATGCAGAAGAAAATACATTGCACACCTATTTTTTCTTTCCACCTCGCATTTTACTTTTTCTAGCCATTTATTATAGTTTTAAGACGTGTTTATGTACTTTATATATACTGTATTTAATTATACCCTCTTTAAACCTGCGCAATCTATTTAAATCATCAGCGTAGTAAAAATAAATATGTCGGCAATGTCATCAACCGGATTCTAAGCCCTGGGCACATTTTGCTTTTTTATTATTAGTGGTAAATTTTCACATTAGACCGACATCGACGATTTTGTTTAGAATGCCGAGTGTTCTAAGTTTTCAGCGATGCTGTTTAAGAATATCACATTCAAATTATGCGGAGACAAGTGTTTGTAGAGATATAAACTGCGTGTTTTATACTGTACTTTTATGTTTACTTCGTTCCTACAGACACTACACCTCCACAATGTTTTATTGTCTATAGTTTGGTATGCTTAAAACGATTATCACGGTAAAATTTGTGGGAATTGCTTTCTACCCCTAAAAAAATGAGGTCTACTCCGAAAGCCGCCCTTACCTCGAAATGGTGAGTATCTATATGTCAAACGCCGGTTTTAAGATGTATGGTTTGCTGTGTCTATTCTAAAACGCGATTTTAATATGGGGAGTTTTCAATGTTTATTGAAAACGCCGGTCTTAACATGACAATCCTCAAAGAAGTGAAGTGATAAAGGTCGTAGTTATTTTTGTCCCGTTAAAAATCGACATAAAACTGGTATTTAAATTAATACTTTTAGTTGGAAGAGTTGAAAGCAAGAAGAACATCTGACAAGCAAAAGCGAAACAGCAAAGACTGATACAAAACATTTTTGATCACCTTAAATTGTTGATATACATTGAGACTCCGTAAAGCCTACAGCTTTTTTTTTTACGTTACATTATTATTGTAAATGACCAGTCTTTGTAGTTTTTATGACTCGTACTGATTTCTACATTCCTTCATATTATCTTTTGTTTCAAACAGTACATACATATTATTGGTCCAAAGCATCACAAATTGCCAGTGAAACCAGATTAGTTCATTTCAGCAACGACCAACAGTGTCCGCAATTTGTGAGGGACTACGGTGGAAAAACCAATGCCTTATTTTCTTTTTGAAAGGACATTCTTTCACTGGACAACGCAGGTTAACAGGTCATGCTAGTGTTTAATATTATAATTTGGAATTTAGTCCATAATATGTGTGCAATTGTAAATATCCCAAAATATTATATTATAATCACTTTCTTTTATCACTATAATCATTTGTTCTAACAAAAAAAATACGCACGATAATAACCGACGAGTACTCACCGACAACAAAATTACGGTATCTCCTGGAGTCTAAGAGGCCACAATTGTGTGTATATATATATATATATATATATATATATATATATATATATATATATATATATATATATATATATATATATATATATATATAACCATGACTCTATATTTTTATATACCTTTCTCATTTTTCTACGTCATCGCAACAGCTCCTTACCATTTTTCTGTCAAAATATTTCACAATCATATGAATGATAATTACCACTGTCAATTTAATGTTGTGGCCCATTTGCTGTTACAATAGCGTAGTACATGTATTAACTGTTGCAAGTATGGTCGAGGGGAAACACATCATTATTATTATTATTATTATTATTATTATTATTTTTAATAATAATAATAATAATAATAATAATAATAATTTATTTGAGCAACGGCTGGATCGATTATTATGATTAGAAAAATAAACAATGAAATATTTTAACATAGCTGTCATCATTTATCAAGGGCTGCAAATCTGTCGATGATAAGGAGTTTACAGCGTACAGTAGTCAATGGGATAATAGTGTAATCGTTTATAATTGGAATTCGGTAACTTGGATGTTTTATGTTGGACTTTATGAGAAACAAGTTGTAGTTAGCTTGGATGTAGGCTAATTGAATAGAGTTCCACAAGCGTTCATCTAAGAAATAACAATGTTCCTTAAATCTACGCTTTTATTTAGGCATAGTAAAGAGTGTGGAAAATTATTGACAGTGGTTTGAGCTAGACGGTTGTTCCCGCGCAGTATTGCGTAGAGAGACCGGAGATTACAGATCAGGCGACCATTTGCCAGGGAGATAATGATAAAACAAAAACGAACTGTCACATTTCTTTTGTTGGGAAGAGTTTGCAGGGAAAAGAATATTTGGAAAAAATAATTGACAACTGAAATAATAAACAACTAAAAAAACGAATAGGATTTTAGAAAATACAGGAAAACATAATTTTTGGTTTGGATAAACAAATAATGAGATTTATGTTACGTAAACGGTTGTGGTCTAAGACACGTGATGAGATGTAGATTTGCGGCGATTCTAGTCAGAGGATGAGGGACTCAAGGGGGGCCTCTCCATAACGCAGGGAGCAGTGGTTTCTCAGTCAATATGTTAAGACGTTGTAATTTCTGAAGGTGTCGGACCGTATCAGGAAAATAAGTGTTCGTATATAATCTAGGTGCGTGTTGTATTATTTACACCCGTTCAAAAGGACAGTTAGTCTACAACTGTTTCGATACGTTCACGTCAATCTATTTTGTTAGAACTATTGCATAAATGTTAAAATATACACATTAAAGGACCAACTGAATGATACGCCGTATATACATACACGCATTAACACGTACATAAATATACTGATAATATATATATATATATATATATATATATATATATATATATATACACCTAATATTCAACATTTACGTCATTTTGAATCATATTCATATACACACACAACAAACGCCCAAGACCTCAGTGCACACCAAGCATATCCTGCAAAGCATGAGCTAATATTTCGATATTTCTCTTCTCCTGAGGAGATAGTTAGATAGTCGATTAAGACATGAAGATATTTGTGATGTAGGTGACTAAAAATATTTGGTCTGATTTTTTTTAATCTATGTAGTGTTTTATATCTTGTTTTTATTTGACGCATGTCGCTGTTTCCCCATGGCGTGATAGTATACATATATATTTTTTTATAATTATTTTCGCATTCGAGAATCTATTTATTTATAATATTTTATGTACGGAGTTTGCCTCTATCATATATTATAAGTGTTCTCTGTGCTTCCAATTTAACCTCGTCACCTTTTTCAATTACTGTGGAGCCGTTTCTTACGCCCCTAGATTGTTTGGAATTATTTTGACCTCCATCATGTTCAATATTGTTCTCACTAATATTCTTCTTATTATTATAATAATAATAATAATAATAATAATAATAATAATAATAATAATAATAATAATAATAATTTCATTGTTATTAGTTTTACTACTAGTTCTATTTATATTAATGAAATATTATCCAGATGAATTTTTAATCAGTTTATTTATTTGAGATATATATTCTGGCTATAAATGTTCGCTATTAATGTTCTCCTATGGATATTTTATGCTTTATTATTTTACTTTGACTAATGTCTTATTTCGTATTTCATACAAATTATGTATATGCTATATATTATTCGAATAAGAATATATATGAGTTCTATATATAAATGTACATGACAAAATAATCGAATACGTGTTTGCATATATCTAAAAAGAATTAAGCTATAAATTAACAAAAGACTTAAATGATTACATGGCGGATAAGTTCAGATGTTGATAGAAGTTATGTATTCTCAGTTGACAGGTGTTGTAATTAAAGAGACTCAAATCGGAAAATGTTAAAAACTGCTTTTGGACACATATTTAATAGGAATGATTAGTTCTACAATATGATAACGATAAGTAATATAATATTTCTGAAGGAAGTTATGTATATTAAAGTAATGATAAGTGAAGAATGAAACACGCTCTTAGCTAAATAAAAACTAGATAATAGAAAAAATACTAATAAATGGCAGGATGCAACAGAACAGTACCTACGTTTGATGTGTATAGACAATGCAATCTATTTTAGCCATAGTAATATTTACCCTGAATAATATGAATTCGCGTGTGGGTGTTTACTGCTTCAATTATTTTAAGAATTTATTGGCAGACTAGTATACTTATCCTAATAATGAATATGGGCAATGCATCTGTATGCGCATCCGGTTTAAATTCGTGCACAGTGCACAATATAAACTTGTATTGAAATTGTACACATTATAATAGAAATGAGAAACATGGTGGCACAATGGGACATTATTGAGGAAACATATCCGGCTTTAAATGACAAACACCGTAGATAATTGGATTCTGACAACAATTATAAACAGAGTCCTATCATATTTTCTACAATAATTGTTAATCAATTCATTGATGTGTATTAACTTTTTATGTAAATAAATGGCATATATGACACGATAAACCATCTTCAAAGCATTGCATATATAGCAAATAAAGTTTTCATCAAAAATACTGATGCTCGTATTAATCAGTGATTTCGTAGAATATGGGTTTCCTCACCCGAATAAATATCAATTATGTTACTTGCATCGAAGTAACTAAGGATATATATAAGGGTGTGGGTGTATATGTATACGTTTATATAAACTATATAAATAGATCAATGTAATCATGTATGAAACACTCTGTGTCCATTGGAATGTTAGTCCCTTTCTTATGAACGCTGACACGGAAGAACTGTTATGTTTTAATTTCATAGTTTATTAACTATTATTGTACGTCCTATATATTTCATGAAGAAATATAATTTCAATAATCTATGAGTGTTTTCATACATATTATATAAACACAACATATAAAAATTAAACAAAAAGATCTAAAAGTAATATTATAACGTGTCACATATGTTGTCACGTTTGTTCTTTTATTTATATAGAATTAATGCAAAAAATTGAAACATTATGCGTTTACCAAAAAAAACAAACAAAAAACGACGGAAAACACAAATTCTCACAGTTTTCTTCGTCTTTTGTTCTTACCCAATAAAATTTTCCGATTCCTCTGCTTTCTCTGTTGAGAAACAATCAAAATGCATTATGCGCTTCGACATACCTCTCCATTGTACAGTATATCGCTTACCTTGGGCTGACTGGGGTAGCTTTCGTACATTCATATCAATTCTACCTCTGCGTTCCATGTTTAAAAAGAACGTGCCCTTAATAGTATCAGACCAGGCGGAATGTATTATTTGTATGTATAGAGCGCTATAAAACCTGCAAAATTTCAGGCAGAAACTTCACAGCAAGCTGTGGTTCTCTCAAGAATATGCTGCTGCCACTGCGTGCAGAAATCACTATTTCCATTTCTTCCACCGTAATAGATGTAGTGAGACAACAGCAACGTTCAGGACTGCGGGAAACCACGGTAAACGCATACAAGACTGTTGAATGCTCAGTCCGTAAAACCTAAAGTAGCTGAGCAGCGGCTTTCTTTCCAGTAATTCATACAAATAACTAATCAGATTCTGAATAAACCATCATCAATTTTCCTTTGGTAATCTCTTCAGCATTGAACAAATCAAAATTCTCGTACCCAACACTTTGCAGCAAATTCTTCTCTGTGCGATCAGTGCCACCGACCCCTTTATTAACTGTTGTGTCTGAAAACAAACAATTCAGTATACACATATGTGTGCGTCATATTGCAAAGCTTATAAAAAACATCGATTCCAGTAAAGCAACTGCCCTTGAGGGTATTCCTATTATAGTGTACAAATCTTCAACCAGAACTTGCTTGCATACTTACAAAGCTGTTTCGGAACTGTCTTAGCGAGAATTGCTTCCCAACATTCTGGAAAAAAACTGATCAGTTTGCCGTGTATTTAAAAAGTTAGCTGATCAGTTATCTCTCTCTTCAATCAGACTAATCAATCTTTCGTACATCGCGATTAAGTATCTCGAATCTGTGTTTAATAAAGAAGTAGTTTAAGCCCCCGCAAAAATAACCTCGTCAATGACCAGCAATATAATTTCCGTTCTGCTAGATCTACAGCAGATATTTGAACAGTCATATATGATATTATCGAATCTTTTTTTTTGCTTTCTCTCTAAGGCAATTGCCCTGGATATATCAAAAGCTTTTGATACGGTATAGCATAAATATCTACTCCACAAAATCTCCAGCTATGATATAGCTGGAAATATCGTTTTAATTATCAAATGATTTGTGTCTTACAAATTCATGAATATAGTGGTCGATGAGGTAGATATATGAAGCTAACTGCTCCAGTAAATCTGGGGTCTATTCTGGGCGCAACTCACTTGAAGACTATTTACCCAGTAAGTAAGTTTATCACCTGCAACTGATGCATGAAATAGCTTTCTTGAATTCACAATATTCCCCATGTTATTTTAGGTAAATTCTCGTCTACCATGTAAGTGCTCTTCAGATTAAAAAAAAAAACAAAACAGTAAATTAAATCATGGTTCCCCAACAGTGTTGATCACACACCCCCTCCCTTTATCATTAGAACAAAAATACTTCGAATATGTCTATCTACTTTTAAAACCAGCTTTATTTGGCAAACCTATTAATGCTATCAAAAGTGATTTCCTTTTCCGTGACACTCGTCCGTGTCTTCCAATTCAATATTTTTTCATCATTAATATATTGTGATTAGTTTTACACTACAAGAAAAGATCCTGATAATGAACAGACGCTTTATTAAACCGTAACAGTATTTTAATTTTATCACCGCCTTGTTTAATCATCTTATTTCTGAGCGAGCAACTGGGGGTAAATCTATTACCTTTAAAAATAGCTATTCTATGAAACTCAAAAATAATTTTTCCGTAAAACACACACACTCACACAAGCACACACATATCGACACACACACAAACACACACACACACACACACACATATATATATATATATGTGCGTGCGTGTGTGGGGTATGTATATATATATATATATATATATATATATATATATATATATAATGAGTGTGTGTTTTACTGAAGCACATCAACAAATTATGAAAAATAGTCTATTAGAAACATATTAATATAAAAGCAAAGGTTTTTAGGAAGGATTCTTACAGTACATATATAGTTGTTGTTTTTTTTTAGATTAAATTAAATTACTGATAGATAACTCCCGTCTAACCATGGCAGTACTTTTCGAGTGGGCTTTTGGTTTTTTTTACGGTATACTGCATGCATTTTTTCTTCGAAAAGGAGCACAATTTTTAAACAATAATATACTCCACAGAAATAAAAGTGGTATAAAAACAAATATATAACAAATAAGGTTTCTTGAGCCAACGAAATTTACATTGAAACCTAACTGCACAATATTCTCGTGTTTTAACATTTTTCCAAACGTTTATTATGTTCTAAAAGAAAGAGTCGATATGTAAAGTAAACGTTCTGAAACGTAGTTAATCGGCTAAAACCATGAAATTAACTTTAATCGCCAACAGGTATGAGGGATACCAAAGACAAATATAACATAATTAAAGTTTTCTAATCGGTCAGGAACCTGTAATATTGGTACCTGTAAAATATATTTGGGGGACAGTTGGGGCTGGATAGTGCCGTCTTGAGATTTTTCTTTACATTTCTAAACCTATGCTGTGGTTACATTCTGGGAGTGTTCCGTCCGAGGAAGAAAAGTGGAATATTAGTTTAATTGCACTTGATCTTCGTTCGGCGTACGCAAGGAAAGAGTTTTCAAATGCCACTGATTCTCAACACATTTGTTAGTGCTAACCATAATGAAATTGTTTTTTTTTAATTCTGTGATTATCAAGACGTCAAAAATTCTATATATGTTTTTAACTGACTTCCTGAGTTCAGAAATTGATTTAATTGTATATGTTTTTGCGATTTTCGAGTTTTTATAGACGTCATGTATATATGTGTTTTATGTATGTATGTTAACATGCGGAATTGTTAGTCATAAGTTGTTAGGATGATTTTAATCATGATACTTTAAAGCGTATTTGTTATTATTCTCTGCGTTTTAGCGATTGTTATGGTCGCTTTTGTATTTTAGCAGTATTGTGTCCCTAAGAAAAGTGCTGCTTTTTATTAGAATGTATTCTCAGAATTCACCATGAAATTACTTCATCCCTTTAGTCGGTAAGAGTTATATTTCTGTTAAACCTAAGCTTCACAGCCCCCCTTATCAATTTGTTAGATGAAAGGTCGCAACATTTGCAAAAGAACTATGTCATTCACAGTTTGTTTTATTTTATTTCTCATTAATCACATCATATTTAAGTGCGCGTCAGTAAATGCATATGTACAAAAAGAATACAACAACAGAAGAAAGTGTGAATTTATGAATAAAAAATAAACATTATTCCTACAGCCGCGAAATATATGTATATTGCAAACATCGCCCTCTGCTTGTAGGCGATCAGAATGAAAAAACATGTGATATTCTAATAAATAAATGTTTAAAATTAGATGTGCACATGAGAAAAAGATAAGCAACAATATTAATTATTTTATGGCTGATATATAATCGGTAAATAACTACTAATACGTTGTTTGCATTTGGTGGCAGCTAATACAAGGAAAAAAGAAAGAAAAACGAATAAAGAATGTAGAGGACACATTTACTATTACAACTATATGTGTGTTTGTGTATGTTTTAGTCTTAGTAGTAAAGCTAAACAAGTATTATTGACGAAAAGAGGTTGAAGAGTATTTAGTTGATTTTATTTGATAGAAATTAAATGTATAATTACAGAAATGGAGGATGTTCTTAAAAGTAACTTACTAGTAAAGCCGTATTATAAAAGCAACTTACTAGTAAAGCCGGATTGTAATGTCCTTAATAATTTGTTTAGAATCATATAATCCTATAATAAAGACATTGAGGGAAAGGCGGACAATCAGGAGACGCAGACTCTACCGACACTGTCATTTTTTGTTTGATTTTAGTATAGAAATGTTAATGGTATATGTGTATACGCCAATTATTGTCTTTACTTTCGTAGAGTATATTGGTGCGTGTAAACCTCCTCCTGTAATCGACTTGTTGCGGTAGTTGGCCTAAATATTGAGAGAGAAATAGGTACACTTTCCTTTAACGATGTTGCGATTGTGATGGTATTGCTTCTATGATGTAATACAGTATTGTATGTTAACGATTAAATGTGTCTGCAATAGATTTCGAAAGGGATATAAGATAGTAACTATTACCTGGGATGTATTGAATTTATATATGGCATCTATTGTTGCAAAACTACACTTCATTTGTGAGTGCTACTTTATTAATATAAAAAGAAACCTACAAAATATCTTAGAGATGTATACAAGGCTTTCACTGAGTGAAAATATTTAAGATTTTGTAAGAACGATCTAAAATATTGTTTTGTATTTGTTTCACGCTTATGCATTTGAAGTTATTGTACAGTTTATTGTAATAGAAATGTAAATTTTCGCGTTCAGATTTTAAACGTTACATCGTCTGTAGTTGTTATAACCGATATGAATTTTTAGAAGGCATTCGTAGTAGACGAGATGCGTCATTAAATGCATGGTCACATTGATTGGGAGTATTGACTATGTAAAGAAAAGTATTTCTAACACAAAACTCTTTCGTATGAAAGGCAAAACTTTCTTCTTTGAACTTCTGAAACAGTTTGAATAAAAGACACGATAGGTTATTTTTAAACAACTCCCGTATGGAAAATCATTATTTATACGTCTATAGAATAGTAATGATTATGCAAAGAGTAATTTCGATGCGGAGCAGGTTGTTCGTGTTGATATTTTCACTGCGGTGTTAATAATCTTACAAACTTAGAGCAAAACAAATATAAGCTCAATTTGGGAACAACCATTGAAAATAACAACAATTATTAAAACAACGTTAATGTCTATTTGTTTGCATGCGACGAAATAATAGTTTTAAACATCCTTAAGCTGATTTTCATGAAATTTCACTCGAACGCACTTTTTGTGTCTAGCAGTGTTTTATGATAATTTTTCTATCGGAATGTCTTCAATATGTATCGATAGCTGATAATCGATTGAACCAATTAAATGAGGAGCAGGCGATTATAAACAAAGTTAACACCTTACACAGCCAAAACTCACCAGTCCTTTTGAGAAGTTTTATTTCAACACATTCTGCAATGCCTTAAAATCAACAGTAGGTTCTTTGATATGAACGGGGTTGCGTTCAGAATATATGCTTCTCTTTAAGTGCAGTAGTAAAAGGGAATTTTATTTTCCATTTAAAACATGAACTCAAGCCATTATCGCAGCACAAACAGTAAGAGCAGGCGTATAAAATCAACAGTAAGTACATTATATGACATTTTTACGTTCGGAGAAAGTGCTTCCAGTTAAAGTAAATAATTGAGTTTTTCATTATATATGAAAATATTTTTTTAATGCACGATTCAGTTTCTACAGTACAGAGTTGACAACGATGTATTATTAAATATATCACTGTGTTGAGTCAGGCAAATATTCTTCGCAGTGGACTCTGATCGGTTGCATACAAAAACAGTTGATCAATCGATTTACCTGAAGATAAGAGATGCTTTCTGTAATTTTTAATACATTTAAATCGCAATTCCGGCGATGCGCTTTCAAAAATTTTCATTGATATCTCTTGTGATTCCTTTATGTAGCTATGTTTTTCAAAATAAAATACTATTATGCTTTTAATATCCTGATTTAACATTATGAATTCTAGCAATATGGTTTAATGTTCCATCAAATGCCAATATAAAGTTTAGAGGTATATTCTTTATTTTTTAATTGGGTTTAATTCATTGTATTGTTGGGAATATTAAAGTAGTAGTGTAATTCTAATATATGCAAAGGAGACGATTAGTCAACTCTTGAGCGCCATATATTGAGTGCTAAAACTAAGCTTCCAAAATATTATTCAATGTTATTGTTGTGGTGGCAACCACTTATTTACCTATGCGAATAACATAACACTATAAATGGAAAGCCTAGGTTGGCCTTGGTGTGTCTTACTCAAATGCCACCGGAAGTGACGCCGAAGAGCGTACATGTCCTCCCACCAAGACTCTCTGACTCGACACCGTCATTTGTACATATTGTAAATATACCTTTTCTTTAATACACTGATTATTGCGTTATCTTGTTGTTTGCGTCTTCATTGTATTTCCTTACTGATTACTGTTCAACCTTGCAACCACAACAGTTGGCGACGAGATATCAAACGTCAAATATAACAGTTTGACGAAGAACTATTTTTAAAAAAAGTACAACGCAAGGGTTGACCATTTTTTTTAAGGAATGCAAAGTGTTGACGAGCAAACGGATTTTATGCTAAAGAGAAGTTTCAACTCAAGTGAAAAAAAAACTCCAACGTGGCAAAAGCGACATCTTACGCCGTTTTCTGGGGAATCCGACTTGCAAACGAATGTAAAAGTGAATTTTTGTTTTGTCGCTACACGACAAATCTTACTAAAGGACCAACTTGCAAACGAATAGCGAACTTTGTTCTGTCGCAAAAACGACAGGTCAGACACGTATTACGAAAAGCAAGGAAGTAACCTACAAAAAAAGTTCACCAGTTGATTCTAATGTCTGTTCTCCTTAAAAAACAACTACTAAAGGAATTTTTAATTAATGTTTTGGTTGACGGCGGTACTAAAAGGAAATACCACAGTTAAAACTAAAATTCAAGGACAGGATTTTTTTCTTGAAGTTGTCACGGAATAACAGATAATACAGTAAAACGTCACGGAACAAAGGCAATCTCAATTTAGGAGGTATTTTAATTACTAAAATACTAGAGAAAAAACTCAAAGAACTAAATGTACTGCATACATTTATTCAATTGTGACTCGATTAAAAAAAAACACACCAAAACTTTTATTTTGTGGAAAGAGTTACTTATTAGTAAGTGCCTAAAAATGGACAGTCAATTCCATTTCGTGATTCCAGATAAACCTGTTTTATTTTTTTTTGCAGCGTGACTCGCAAAAAGAATACATTATTGCAAGCAGCGATATTATTATTGAAAACAGGAGCTTACAGCAATTTGCTTTTTTGTTGTAACCCAAACCGGTGTATATTATACATGGTACAATATTTTTTTAAACTACACACTAAAAAAAAATACATGGAAGACTTATCAAAAATGTTCATGCAATTTTTACAAGCACAGGCTGAGCGGGATGAACGCAGACAAGCTACACAAAACGAGCTTTTGCAAACACAAATACAGGCACAGGCTTACCGCGAGGAAAAGAGAGAGGACAGATTATTGAAATGGCAGCAGGAACAAGAAGAAAAGCAGAAAATGGCACAATCAAAGCAGAATAAAAACTGCAATTAGAACAGGAAGAACTACAATTGGAATATGAAGAAAGACAAGATGAACGTTTTGCTAAAACACTGGAACTACTAAAGAGTAATCGAGAAAATGTCGATAGTCTTAATTTCCCCCATACAAATATTTTTAACAGCATGGATACATTTCATTATGTGCCTTAGGAAGAGAAGAATTTTGAAGCATCTACACAAGATACGAGGATGTTTTTCAACTGGACTGTAAAAATTGGCCAAATAGTCAGAAAGTGAGCCTCTAACTCAGTAAATTGGGTACATCAGAACGCAGCAAATTCGTAGATTATATATTACCAAAAAAAACTGCGGAATTAGAGTTCATGGAAGCTGTAAAATTACTAAAAGAATTATTTAATCCAAATATATCTCTTTTTAATAAAAGATGGTTGTGCATGAGTCTAAGAAAGATGGACAACCAAGATTATTTGACATACGCGTCAGTTGTCACTAAAACTGCGATAATTTTAAGCTTGCAGAACTAATGGTAGAAGATTTTAAATGTCTAATCTGCGCTCAAGGGTTAGTTTCCACGAAAATGCAGAAATACGCTGACGAGTGTTGTCTAAGCTGGAATCTGAGCAAGATTTAACCCTCCAGAAACTAGCAGAGGACTGTGAAAGGGCCATTACACTAAAAAAGGATTAAAACAAATATAGAAGAATCCGGAGTGGCATATGTAAGGAAAATTTTGAAAACTATACGCACCAACCAAGAACTTTACAAAGAAAAGCAATGGAACGGGATATTCCAAAGATAATAACCATAAATATAGTACAGAATATAACAAGTCTCTTCCTAGATATAAATGTAAGAGATGTTCAGAAAAGCTTTGCGATCAGATTGCCCTCACAAGAAGAACAAATGCTATATTTGTAAGAAGTTGGGACACAAAAGCGATTGCTTCAGATATAAAGATTACACCAGAAAGAGAGTACAGCAAACAAAATCAAATACAAAATTAGACAAAGATCGGCGAAAATACGTAAAAGTGGAAATATTTAAAACATCAACAAAGTTGCAACTCGACTCCGGCTCCGATGTTTCTATAATAAACCTGGATACGTGGAAAAAGTTGGGAAAACCGGCCATGATGAAAACTAATAAAGCAGCCTTGACGGTAACTGGTGGTGGTATAAAATTTGAAAGAGAAGTTGTCCTCCCGATAAAATTGAAAGGGATTTCGAAGAAATTAAAAATATTCGTACTAAAAAATAGTGAAAATCTGTTTGGAATAGATTTAATTGAGAAATTCGGACTATGGGATAAGCCAATCAATACATTTTGTAAAAAAATAGAATGTTCTTCTCCAACAACAGTAAATATAAAAGAAGATTTAAAAGAATTATTTCCTGAGGCATTCACGCCTAACTTAGGTCGCTGCAATAAATTCAAGGCCTCGTTTAAACTTAAAGAAAACGCCAGCCCAATTTTTAGAAAAAAGCGAAATGTTCGGTTCGCTGGGTTGGAAAAGATTGATAAAGAATTAAATAGATTGGAACAGAGGAGATTCCTTTCAAAAATAGAACACAGCGAATGGGTAGCCCCCACCGTATACGTAAAGAAAAAGAATGACGAAGTTAGAGTGTGCGCAGACGTTTCGACCGGGGTCAACTCCCTATTAAAAGATCACCATTACCCCCTACGAAGCCCAGAGAAATATTCACGAAGTTGAATGGGGGTAATATCTTCTCCAAGATAGATTTGAGCGACGCGTATTTGCAAATACCGGTCGAGGAGAATTGCTCAAAAACACTATGCGTCAATACGCATAAGGGATTATACAAATACAACCGACTGCCTTTTGGCATCAATGTAGCGCCTGCAATCTTTCAGCAAGCGATGGACACCATGCTAAGTGGTATTGAGTGCGCATGTGCATACCTGGACGACATTGTTGTCAGAAGCAAATCCCTAGAAGAACATAAGGAACATTTGAAACAAGTATTTACTCGAAAACAAGAATTCGGCTTTAAAGTAAAAGAAAGTAAATGTGACTTTTGTATGAGCGAGATTAAGTATCTTGGACACATAATAAACCACCATGGACGACGTCCAGACACAGACAGATCTGCGGCAATAAAAAACATGCCGGCACCCGATAATGTAACAACCTTGCAGAGTTTCTTAGGACTCGCAAATTATTACCAATCTTTTATTGAAGGAATGCATAACTTGCGAGCCCCCTTAAATAATCTGCTTAAAAAGGATACACCGTGGAAGTGGACGCAAGATTGTCAACCCGCTTTTGACAAAATAAAGAGCGCACTAACATCCGAATTATGCTTAACGCACTTTGACACAAACTTAAAAATAGTCGTCGCTAGTGACGCTAGCTCCTACGGCTTAGGAGCATGCATTCAACATAATATGCCGGATGGGTCTAGAAAACCAATAGCGCACGCTTCGAGAACGCTGATACCAGCTGAAAGAGCATATTCACAAATCGAAAAAGAAGCGTTGAGCATAATCTTTGCCGTGACAAAATTTCACCGATATTTATATGGTAGACAATTCATACTTGAAACCGACCGTAAACCGTTAGTCACGATCTATGGATCAAAAAAAGGATTGCCGGTATACACCGCAAATAGATTGCGTACAATACTACTTAATTACGATTTCCAGCTCCAACATATACCCTCAAAAAAGATTTGCCATGCGGATGGACTGTCAAGACTGATACCACAGAAACACAATCTGGGAGAATCAGTCATTGCAGCAATTCGGACAAATGTTGAAGTAAAATATATGGTAGCAAACATCATTAAGGAACTACCCGTAACTTTGTCGGACATTAAAAGGGAAACCGAGAACGACGAATATATAAAGGTCATAAAAGAGAAAATTATAACGGACACAAAGGTGCAGAAAGTTTTCTCCATATGTGACGATGTGTTACTGAACAGCGGGAGAGTTGTAATACCCAAAACATTGCAAAATAGGATGTTAAGAGATTTCCACACAGGACATCCGGGGATAAATCGAATGAAGTTGTTACTGAGAAGCTACGTGTACTGGCGTAACATGGACACTGACGTAGCGACAACAATTGATAAATGTAAAGGATGCCAGTTAGCGGCAAAATCTCCACCTATAGTACACAAACCTTGGCCGAAAACCGACCAACAATGGTCGAGAATCCACATGGACTTCGCTGGTCCAGTAGGTGAAAACTATAATTTAATTGTGGTGGATAGTTTCACAAAATGACCGGAGGTAATGCGTTGAAGGAATCCAACAACGAACAACTCAATAGGGTTCCTGCACGAGTTGTTTGCAAGATTCGGTGTACCAGACACACTGGTCACTGTCAACGGAACGAAGTTCACATCCGCAGTGTTTAAGGAATTTTGCGACAAGTTCCGAGTGAAGCACATCACGACTCCGCCGTATCATCCAAGTCGAACGGCCTCGCGGAAAGGTTCGTGGACACGCTACAACGAGCGTTAAAGAAATCCATTGGAACACCAACAGAAAAAGCTTTGCAACAATTCTTGCAAGTATATAGGATGACACCACATCCTAGTACACCATCAAACATATCACTAGCTGATCTAATGTTTGCCAGAAAGGTAAAATCAGCGTTTGACAAACTATTGCCAAGGCAGGCAATTATCCGAAACACTACACACACGAGAAGAAAGAAATATAACTCGGGAGATCGTGTATATTTTAAGTGCTACAGAAATAACATATCTTACTGGGAATGTGGAGTAGTGGATAAACGCATTGGTGATTGTACATACATGATTAAGGGTCCACAGAATATACATAAAAGGCACCTTAATCAGATATAAAAACGCCATATCCAATATGATGATGATACGACAACAGTCGAAGAGGAGGACACCATAGATATCATATACGAATCTTTTAATTTGGAACCGTCTGAAAATGCACCTGAACCCCGAAGATCAGGTAGGAAAAGAAAAGTGAATGAACCATTAATGGTACACCAAAAAAGAAAAAGATATTGAAATCTGTGTGACTTCAAATCTTGGGAGGGGGTGTTGTGGTGGCAACCACTTATTTGCATAGGCGAATAACATAACACTATAAATGGCAAGCCTAGGTTGGCCTTGGTGTGTCTTACTCAAATGCCACCGGAAGTGACGCCGAAGTGCGTACATGTCCTCCCACCAAGACTCTCTGACTCGACACCGTCATTTGTACATATTGTACATATACCTTTTCTTTAATACACTTATTATTGCGTTATCTTGTTGTTTGCGTCTTCATTGTATTTCCTTACTAATTATTGTTCAACCTTGCAACCACAGCAATTATATTACGGAATTAACAGACCATGTCAGGAGAATATAGCTACAAATTTGAGCATATATTTTATTGAAAGTGTAGTAATATTGTCGGTTGTGCTAAATGCTATTATGGAGTAATTTAGTTATCAGTGGTAAATTAAATCTATTTAGATATTTAATTAAATATGTGGGCTAAATGTGTTCTTTCTAATATGTTTGTTATTAGTATTTCATGTAATGTATGAATGTTTTTCTCGTTTCTGGTATGAGTAAATTATAGGATGATATTAAGTTTTCCAAGAGTATGTTTTATTATGCCAGCAGTTTATCATAATATCTTTCCTGTTTTCTGAGTAATATGTCTCTGGTAAAAACTCTTGTGATATTATACATATAAGTCACCACGCAAGAATGACGGTAAAAAAGGCTATAGTAGTCAATGGGATCATAATAACCTTTACTAGTATAAAGTTGGTAAATTCTTGTTCAAAAAAGGAACAGTTAATAAGAACTTGTCACGTCGGGCTTGAATATGACCATATTATAATCAGCTGGAAAGCAGGAAAACGGAAAAGAGTTCAACTGGTGTGCACTTGTAAGAGTGCTCATTTGTTCATGAAATCTACGTTTAAGATTTAGCACTGATAAATCCTGGGTTAGTTTGATAGTTATTTTCATCTAGTCGAAGATTCTTCGACGGTTTTTCGTGGGGGACCATAAATGAGAGCTAAGACAAGCAATTGCTTTGAAAATAGCGATAAAAAAGAGAAATGCTTAGCACGACTCTTCAGTTTGAAAGAGTTTGGAGGGAGGAGGAAACTGAATCTACTACTATATTGCAAGTATCTTTTTAACTTTGTCAAGGGAGACGAGGATCTAACTGGCAGCTCCTGCTAGGATGTGGAAACATTACTCAATGTTGAGACGTACTTTGCAGGTAAAGACTTGCGTCTTCAGGGAGATATATTCGGGAGCGTTAAAAATACCCATCATTTTTCCAAGCAATCTTGGGACGCAATTATCTACATGTTTTTATCCGATTTCAAATTGTAAATCAGTTGTTCTAAATTAATTAAGCCTCACATGAGTCTTATTTTTAATTTACTATATATATATATATATATATATATATATATATATGTATATATATATATATATATATATATATATATATATATCCTTGTGTGCAGGTGTGATGTTGTGTGTTTGTGCGATTGTATATACAACTATATGTGTATACATATATATATATATATATATATATATAAATGTATTTATACACACAGATATTTATATGTATATACACACAAACGCACACACCCACACCCATATATATATATATATATATATATTAAAGAAAATGTATTTATATATTTATGCTAACCGCAACGAAGAAGAAATTATCTACAAAATTAACAAGGGGGTTACAGTTAATATATTGATATTTTGGATACATCACATATCCACCTCTCTGACGATTAACTATTGTCCTCACTTTCTTACTAAGGTTATATGTTAGAATCATCTAAATGAATTCAATTTTATAATAAGGCACAAATGATTTCATACAGCATACACATCAAATATGTTTCAATACTAAAACGTCTATTATTTGTATTCTTCACAAAGTATTATTTCGTTATTAATCCTAATATCCTTATATATATATATATATATATATATATATATATATATATATATATATATATATATATATATATACAGTTGTGCGCAAACGTATTCGAACCCTACCAAAATTGTCTTATTTCTTTGAATCGATACTTCAATAATCTTTAAAACCTTCTTTAACGACTAAGTTCGAATAAACTGTATAGTTTTCAACAAAAAATAATAAAAGTAATTAGTGCTGGATAATATAAATTAATTTATTTACAAAAATAAAAATATGGATGTTGCAAAAGTATTCGACCCCTTTTCATTAATACTTGGTTGAAGCTCCTTTGCTCTTTATTACTGCAAGTACACGTTTCCTATAACATCTAACGAGACTTCTACATCTGTCCACTGGAATTTTAAGCCACTCTTCTTGACAGTACTGCTTTAATTCAATCAAATTAGATGGGTTTCTTGTATGTACAGCAATTTTTAAATCATGCCATAAGTGCTCAATCGGATTTAGGTCTGGAGATTGGAAAGGTCATTCTAGAACTTTCACCTTATTATTCTTAAACCATGCCTTAGTGCTCTAGGATCGTTGTCCGGTTGAAAGGTGTACCTCCTTTCATGCCCCAACTGGTTCGCAGACGGAACAAGATTTTCTTTCAGTATGGACTGATATTTTACTGAATCCATTCTTCCATCGATTACGCTTAATCTTCCAGTTCCATTTATACTGAAACAGCCCCACACCATGATTCATCCACCTCCGTGCTTAACGGTTGGAACGGTATTCTTTACATTATAAGCAGTATTTTCTTTTCGCCAAACATAGCGTTGCTGGTTGCGTCCAAATAGTTCCAATTTCGTTTCGTCTGACCAAATTATATTATTCCAGTAATCAATAGGCATTTCTAGGAACTTTTTTGCAAAATTTAATCGAGCCTTTTGATGAGCTTTGGAAAGTAAGGGCTTCCTTCTGACAATATGTCCATGCAATCCGGCACGAATAGTTGGCATGTGTACATCTGAGCCAGCATTCTTTAAATCGTTCTGCACGTCCTTTAGGTTAGATTTAGAGTCTATTGAAACGTGTCTAACACTTTTCCTAGCCCCACGTGTCGTAATTTTTCTTGGACGACCTGGTCTTGGAAGACTTGATACGATCCCTTTTACTTTCCATTTTATTATAATGGACATAATAATCGACCGTTGTATAGAAAAAAGTTTGGAATTTTTTTTATAACCTTCTCTAGACTGGAAGGCATCGATTACTTTCTTTTTAATGTCTTCAGAGTACTCTTTTTTCTTTGTCATAGTTGCAGATTTGTTGACGTTTAAAAAGAATTTATTTTTACTGGAAACAATTATTTAATCATTCAATATGGCATTGAAGTTCAATTTGAACTGATTTTAGATTCAGTAGAGTCATAAATATTATTTATAGGAAATAAATACAAGGTCAGACTAAAATAATAAACTTAATGGCGCTTTTATTTAAACTTTAAATTAAAAGGGTAGAATATTTTTTCAACATCCATATTTATATTTTTGTAAATAAATTGATATATATTATAAATCTCGAATGACTTTTCCTCATTTATTGTTGAAAAATATACAATTTATTCATAATTATCCGTTAAAAGGCGTTATGAAGATTTTTGAGGTAGAGATTCAACGAAACAAGAAATTTAGACAGGGATCGAATATTTTTGCGCACAACTGCATATATATATATATATATATACATATATATATATAAATATATATATATATATATATATATATATATAATTCATAGTGTGTGGCCCCAACAAACGGGGCCCGTGTACACTTTATGTGATATCTCCATTGTTTATTCACCGATTGCCCTTATTTTACGAGACATGGCTAGATCAACTCGACCGTGAGTACAGCAAGCCACCAGTGGAAGCTGGGACGAAGAATACACTGTGTTAAATTTTACTAGAAGACAGGTTCGTTTAAGAAAACCAGGCCACTTCCATGCGTCAGGTCGAATGTGAAAAGGCTCCATCCGAAAGCAGAATTCAGAACTCGGTGGTCAATTCGAGGAGTATGGGACCGTGGAGAACCTCAACGCTGCCAGAGAGAACCGAACAAGCGACTCGGGACGTCCCAAAAAGCGAACAGCCGAGCTGGTCGAAAGAGTAAGATCGTCTCTGGGGGTCCTCCAGACCCAAATAAGTAGCCATCTGCACTCTCCTAAATGCACGGTGTGGGCTGCAATCTCGGCCAGAGGGATCATCGGACCAATCTTCATCTAAGAAGCTGGAGCAGCAGTGCCAGTCACCAAGGAGCGGTATATAGAGGTCCTAACAACCTTCAAGAGTGTGGTCAAGACCATCTACCCGCAGCAAGTTCTGGTTCCAGCAGAAGGAGCAAGTTCTCACACATCAAACCTGCCCCGAAGTTGGCTGAAGGAGAACTTCAGAAGTCAAGACTGATTTGGAATGGCCACACCATAGCCCGGACATAAGACCCACATATTTTTTTTCTTTGGGGCTATCTTAACGACAGAGTCTATGCAAGGAAATCCAGAACCATCATGGCACTCGAGAAAGCGATCAGAGAGGTAATGAAAGCTATTAACAATTCGGTCTGTAAGTACATCATGGAAAACTTCGTGCTGCACCTCAAAAATTGCACGGAGCTAAATGGAGACCATCAAGAACATATGCTGTAGAGGGAGAAAAAAGGCCAAATACCCTAGTGTTTTGATGTGATGTTTTGAATATAATAAACTAGTTATGGCCAAAGTTTCATTTCATTCGGACAAAACACTAAGAAACAAGGCGTTATTAGATTTGGAACCCGTTTTTGTTGGTCACCCTGTATCTCTCTCTTTCTCACTGTCTTTCTCTCTGTGTGTATATATATATATATATATATATATATATATATATATATATATATATATATATATAACTACTTCATTTATTCACATAAATTTAATATACGAAAGTATAGATTTATGCGTAAACTTACAGCATTTACTTCAAAAGTGCCCAATACGTAGGTAGAGCTAGTTAGTAATTTATAAAATATATATGGCGATTAAGCTACACTTAATATTCTGCGTTTCATCCAACTATAGGATTCGTCAGGTTTAAGCGCGAATTCTGTGGTTTCCTCTTGTTTTTATATATGTTGAGGATTTCTAGTTGGCCAATAAGCTTTCTAGTATCCACCGCGCCCCTTCCTTTCAGCCAATGGGCATTCATTTTATCAAACAAAGGATCTGTTTTAGAACTAGGTTAGTGGTTTTAGGTAGACGTTCTCCTTTTTTATACATATAAATATACCTATGTGTGCACACACACATGCACACATATATACATATATATATATATATATATATATATATATATATATATATGATCGTTTATGTATATTCATGTTTATTTAATTTATTTATTTTGTCTACCTAAAACCACTAACCTAGTTCTAAAACAGATCCTTTGTTTAATAAAATGCATGCCCATTGGCTGATAGGAAGGGGCGCGGGGGATACTAGAAAGCTGATTGGTCAACTAGAAATCCTCAACATATATGAAAACAAGAGGCAACCACAGAATTCGCGCATAAGCCTGACTAATCCTATAGTTGGATGAAACGCAGAATATTCAGTGTAGCTTAATCGCCATATATATTTTATAAATTACTATATATATATATGTATTTATATATATATATATATATATATATATATATATATATATATATATATAAGAGAAATTCGCTGTTTGTGTGGGTCTGTGTAGATTTTGCTACGCAATAACTCTGTCAATTTTTAGTATACAGACAGGAAATTTGATATGCAGGGTAGTGAGATTTAGTAAAAGTTATGTGATCGGTTCTTGGCTAGAAATTGGGCTATTAAGTGATAAAAGTCCAACGATTTGACCTTTGAGAACGCTACAAAACTCCTCCGACAATTTGGTGTCTTCACACTTGAAACTTAAGATATAGGTTCGTTGGACATGTATCTAACTTATTTACTTGAGTTCAGCCCAAAACAATAAATTTTAAGGGGTCATAATAGGGGTCAAATTAAAAAAAAAATAGACCGCATTTTTTGGCTCAACATATACCTCCAAATACCCGTGCAATGCCGGGCATCCATGCTAGTATATATATATATATATATATATATATATATATATATATAAGTGAACGTGTCTGTCTGTGGGTGTGTTTGTGTACATTTTCCTTCCCAATAACTCTGTTAATTTTTAGTCTGCAGACGCGAAATTTGATCTACACGGTATTGAGATTTGGGAATATCGATGAGATCCGTTGTCGGCCAGATATTTCGTTGTTAATGGACCAACGTTCAACGATTTGACCTTTGATGCCGCTACAAAACTCCTCCAACAATTTGGGGTCTAAAACTTGAAATTTTAGATATAGGTTACTTGGCCATGCATCTTACTTAATTACTTGATTTGAGTCTAGAACAATTAATTTTAAGGAGTCAAGGGGTTAAATTGCACAAAATTAACCTTTTGTTTTTCTGTTGTTTTTTTTTTTTGGTTTTTTGCTCAGCATACACCTCCAAACACACGCACAACGCCGGACACCCATGCTAGTCTAAATATGTAGAAAAGTGAACGAGTCTGTGTGTGTGTGTGTCTGTCTGTGCACATTTTCCTTTGTAATAACTCTGTCAAGTGTTAGTCTACAGACTCGAAATTTGATATTTTGGCTCATAATAGGGGGCAAAGTTAAAAAAAAATAGATCGCTTTTTTTTTTTGCTTAACATACTCCTCAAAATATTCGGGCAACGCCGGGCACTTATGCTAGTATATTTAAAAAAGTGAACGTGTCTGTCTGTCAGTGTAAACTGCGCAATAACTCTGCTAATTTTCAGTCGTCGACAGACGCGAAATTTGATATACAGAGTACTGAGATTTGGGAAATTCGATGAGATCCGTTGTTGGCCAGATATTTGGCTGTTAAGGGGTCAAAGTTCAAGGATTTGATATTGTAGAACTCTACAAAACTTCTCCCACAATTTGGGGTCTAAAACTTGAAATTTTAGATATGGGTTACTTTGTCAGGGATCTAACTTAATAACTTGATTTGAGCCTTGAACAATTAATTTTAAGGGGTCATAATAGGGATCAAACTTTAAACAAAAATAACATTTCTTTTGCTCAGCGTACACCTAAAAACAAACGGGCACCGCCGGCACCAATGCTTGTATTTCTATAAAAATGAACGTGTCTTTCGGTCTGTGTCTTTCTTTTTTGCCTGTGTAAAGTTTCCGTCGTAATAACTCTGGCAATTGTCGGTCTACAATCTCGAAATTTGATATACAGGGTACTGAGATTTGAGAAATCTATGTGATAGATTTTCTGCCAGAATTTTGTGATTAAGGGGTTAAATTTCAACGACTTGATCTTTGAGAATTTCGGGCCTAAACACTTGAAAGTTAAGATATACATTCCTTGGATAGGGATCTTACGTAGTAACCTTATTTGACCACAAAACAATGAATATCAAGGGGTCATAATAGGGGTAAAATATAATAAAATTTACCTTTTTTATTATTTTTGCTCAGTATACCCCTCCAAACACCCGGGCAACGCCGGACCCCCTGCTAATCTATATATCTATAAAAGTGAAGGTCTATGAAGCTACAGTCTCGAAATTTGATATGGTACTGAGACTTAGGAAAATCGATGTGATCGGTTTCGGCCAGAAATTTAGCCATTAAGGGGCCAACGTTACACGATTTGACCTTTGAGAACTTTACCAAGCTCCTCCGAAAATTTTGGATCTAGATACTTAAAATATTAGATATAGGTTTTTTATCTATGGATATAATTAATAAGTCGATTTGAGCCCGAAACAATAAATGTTAAAGGGTCATAATAGGTGTCAAAGTTTAAAAAAAAATACCGCTATTTATTTATTTATTATTATTATTTTTTGCTCAGCATACACCTCCTAACACCCTGGCAAAACCATACCGAAATGCTAGTCTATATATGTATAAAAAATGAACGAGTCTGTGTGTGTATGTCTGGTTGTGGGGGTGTGGTTATTTCTCTTCGCAATAACTCTGTCAATTTTTATTCTCCAGACGCAAATTTTACATACAGTGTACTGAGATTTGGGAGAATCTATGTGATATGTATTCGGCCAGAAATTTGGCAGGTAAAGAGTCAGTTTTCAACGACTTTACCTTTAAGAACTCTACAAAACTCCTCCAACAATTTGGGGACTAGACACTTGGAATTTTTATGTATAGGTTCGGTGGACATTGATCCAACTTTATAACTTCATTTGAGTCCAAAACAATAAATGTTAAGGGGATATTAGAGGGATAAGAATCTAAAAAAAAAAAATGACTGTTTTTCTTTGCTCATACAGACCTCCAAACACCCTGGCAACGGCGGGCACCCATGCTAGTATATCTACAAATGTGAACGTATCTGTGTGTGTCTCTCTGTCGGTATGTCTGCCTGTGCGTCTGTATACATTTCTCTGTTTAATAACTGTCAATTTTTAGTCTAAAAACCCGAGAGTTTATATACAGGGTACTGAGATTTGGTAAAACCCATGTAATCGATTTTCGGTCAGAAATTAAGCTGTTAAGGCGTAAAAGTTCAAAGACTTGACCTTTGAAAACTCTGCATAACTACTCCGACGATTTCGGGTATAAATACTTTTAATTTTAGGTATACGTTCTTTTAACATGCACCGTTTTTTTTACACATTGATCACCACTTATCAATGCCCGGAAGCAAATCAGGGATGAGGGTTATTGCAAGTATATTACGTTAGTGTGGAGATTTGATAAAGTGTTTACTTAAGGGGACTGTTCGTTAGAAATTTGTTAACGTTGGACTTGAAGATAAGTTGTAGTCCGGTGGGAAGCAGGAAGACGGAACAGAGTTCCACAAGCGTGCAGTTCTAAGAAAGAAGCTTTGTTCCTGGTATCGACGTTTGGATTTGCCCACAGATATAGAGTGGGAGGGAATTTTTCACAGTGGATTCAGCTAGTCGGGTGTTTTTCGTGAAACATTGGAAAGGGCGGACCCGAGATTGGAGTTCAGACGTGCACCTGCCATGGAAATAAGGATAAAAAAGGATAGGCTCGCAACGTCTCTTCTGGTGGAGAGAGGTTGCAGGGTAGAGAAAAGGGCATCCCCCACTAAGCCACGAAGACTATTTTGTACTCTGTCAAGGCAGAATAGGCTGTTTTTAGCAGCTCCTGCCCAGATATGGCAACAGTATTCCATCCTTGGACGTACTTGGCTTTATATAGGTAGGGAATTGCATCAGTAGTGAGATATCTTCTGGAGCGGTAGAAGGATCCCACCATCTTTCCAGCGACATTGGCAACAACTTTGATGTACGTGTTCAATTTCGGATCAGAAGTAAAGGTCCAACCAAGAAGTTTGTTAAAACACGGGGCCTCACCCAGACGAGAGCCATCCATCACAATTGATGCCAGATACGGATCAGAGTGTTGATGATGTAAGGATAGGAGTTTGGTTTTGGATGCATTAAAGGTAACCAGCCATCATCATTCCCCACTGAACCACGCGCTCGAGATCAAAGGAGAGAGACTAGAGATAACTTTGTCATTTACAGCCTTTGATGTGGTGCCGTTGAAGGCCGTGTCATCAGCATAGATATCAACGAATGATTTAAGTATGTTTTTAGGGAGGTCATTGATGTAGATCAGGAAGAGAGATGGGCCCAGGATTGACCCCTGAGGGACTCCAGCATTTATATTGCAGGCCTTCGATTTTTGTCCATCTACCACAACACATATGAGCCTATCGGAGAGAAATAATTTTATGATTAAAAAAACATTTTCAGTTATACCGTAGCTAGAAATCTTCTGAAGTAGACTCTTATGCAATACTTTGTCGAAGGCCTTTGATATGTCAAGAGCAATTGCTTTAGAAAGGAATCCTTTGCAAAGAGATTCACTAATCATGTGGGGTATAACCGTCAGCACATCTGCAGTAGATCTTGCAGAGCGGAAACCATATTGTGTGTCAGTAAGAAGGTTATTCCTGCTGAGGTGGTTGACTATTTCTTTATTTAATATGGATTCCAGCAACTTACTCATAACACACAAGAGACTTATTGGTCTGTACTGAGAGGGAGATGACTTATCACCTGAATTCTTAAATACAGGGCAAATTAATGAGGTCCTCCAGGGAGTCGGAAAGCACTTCTCCTTAAGGCAGCGCTTAAATAGTTTCGGAAGTGAGGGAGCAAGTTCTGATTGAAGCTTTTTTAACACTATAATTGGGATGCCATCAGGGTCAGTTGCTTTACTGGAATCTAGGTTCTTTATTAGCTTGACGACCTCATGCACGGATATGTGTATGTTACCTAACTTGTTCTGTGTTATAGGAGGAAATATGGGGAGTTGATGGCCTTCGTCGCATAGGGTAGAATTAGCTGCAACGATCTTTGCAAATTGTTTGGCCTTGTCTGACGCTGACGAGATGACCTCTGGTCCATTGATAATGGTCGGGATAGAACGCACACTTCTGTTCAGGATCCTATTTGTTATTTGACAAAAACTGGTGGGAACCAAGCCGCTGATAAGCTACCTTGGATTTAACAGACTGGGCATATAGCTCTCTTGCATTTGTTTTATTACTCAGAGATACCTTGCTTAATGATTCTTTTTATTATTTTTTCGATCTTTCGTAAGATTTTTTAAACTTCAAGATGGAAGGTGTTTACAAATGAGTCACACGAGCGCTTTGATTCTTTCTTGAATCATCATCTGGTGGAGATAAAATATTAAAAATAGAAGTGAAATATATAGTTACGATTGATTAAAAGAGTCAATGAAAAGTCGATTAAAATATACATTTACGAGTGATAAAAACTCGATTACAAATTATAAAAGGCAATGTTAGTTAAACCTGTAGTACACTGGTTATGCTAAACATTTTAGCACATTATTGCTACTTTCAAAATTAATGCTATTTATAGATGAGTGCTGGGTTTTTATATATAGTGCTTCAAGTATTTTTATTTTGTTACAATTACTTTCTCGTTGCAAAATCCTTGCGTTGCCCACGAGGACCTTTCTAAGATTAGAGGGGGGACAGCTATGTGGATTTGTTAAATTCTGGTATATTGAGCTAGTACTGTTCGAATACATCGTTAATGTACGGGACAATGCTGTTTTTGTATGTCCCATATAGGCGTTTTTATTTTCGGAGTTACCCTCTCCTAAGAGGCATTAACATTTGTACACAATATTGGTTTGCTACACCATTTTGTCGCCGGCGAGTATTTATTTTTAACGATGAGCTTCTGCGTTCGATACTTCTTATAGTATATAATAAATCTGATCTTAGAATCGTTCTCTACAGGTGCTGTATATCTATGTATGATGCTTTTAATTATTTTTTCTTCCACTCTAAAATTTGGTGTCATTTGGTATATAACGCTGAGGGCACTCACTCTTAAAGTTCAAGAGGCTGGATTTTGTACTAGTGGGTTTGTTGTATACAGCTGTGTCGAAAGTATTGTTAGATGAGTCTATAAGGACGGCTAGAAAGTGAATATTGTTCTTATCCTTTAATTCTATTGTAAACTTCAGGACAGAGTTTGTTTTAAAAAAAAAGCTCTTGAAGTTTATATATCTGTTCATCATTATCAGCTAAGAGAAGTATGTCGTTAACATAACGTACATGCATAGGGGGAGTTGTATTATTTTAAAATGTTCTATTTTTCTAAGTATGCCATATAAAATTCACTCGAGGACTGATCCCATTGCGACACCATCTATTGATTATATATGTTGCCATTAGGATCATAAAATGGTATTTCCGTGGTGCAGATTAATAATATTTTTTTAATATATTTTTATTAATTTTAAGTGGGGGGAGTGGCAGATGATTGTATATGTTGTTTATAATTATATCTATGGTTTCCGCTACAGGGACATTTGTAAAAAGACTTTCTACGTCAAGGGATGCGATATTTCTATTTTCGGGTTGCATTGTTTTAAGTATTTACATGAGCTCATGTGTGGATCTTATGCTGTATTTGCTAGGAATGTATTGGCTGATAAGTTAATTTAATGTTTTGGTAAGTGAATAAAAGGGAGTAGAGATTTGCGAAATTATAGGGCGGGAAGGAGCATTAGGTTTATGTATCTTAACCATACCATAAAGATAGCCGGGTTTGATCTTGGGGAGTTGGTAATTTCCGATTTTGTGCGGTATGTTCATTTGTTAAATTGTTATTTTCTGTGATTAATTTGTAAATATATATATATATATATATATATATATATATGTATGTATGTATATATATATATATATATATATATATATATATATATATATATATATATATATATATATATATGGCGCATAATTATTTTTATCACTGCCTGAATGCAAGTGGACAAAATATAAATGAAGTTTCGCTTCCAATTACTTTAAATAAAAACCATATATATATATATATATATATATATATATATATATATATATATATATATATATATATATATATACATATATATATATATTAAATTGTAATTAAATGAATTTCAAAAAACTCTCATTGAAATGAAACGAATTGGTTGAGTTTCAGATCAAAGCATTTTTATTATTCTAAGCAAGACAAAGAATGTTTTAGAAAGATTATCTCCTTAACCTATAGGGTTCCGATGTCTACCATCTCATCAGAGGAGTGAAAATATTAGCAAATAGTTATAAAGGTATGCACCCTATTTGCTAATTCAGTGAGACATGTAAAATCCATAGTATAATTCCGAAGAATTATATATATATATATATATATATATATATATGTATATGTATATACATTTACATATGTACATATACATGTATATGTAAATGTATATGTATATACATGAAAGCGAACATATATACATATATGATTGATTGTATGAATAGGTGTTTAGCATACGAACATTAGTATATTATTACGAAAATTTGAGGCGTAATATTAAGAATTAATTTCCACCATTAAATATTAAGCACGAATAAGAATTAATGCCGATCAGGTAAGAAAGAAAAAAGTTGAGTTCAAAAGGAATAAGAATAAGGTATTCTGGTAAGAAATACAGAATTACATATCCAATTGGAAAGTGTGTAAAATAAATTATTATGAGACACATTTATAAATGACAATCTGAAAATATATTTCATAATTTTAATCTTATCTTTAATTATAATTGATTGTATTTTGTTTCACCATGTTTCACAGATAAGACGCATGGGGTAAATTTTAGCATATATATTGATTGTGAGAGTAATACTACTTGAATGATAGACAGTGTACAAATTTTCAGTTATTTTTTGTAACATGTACACAGATTTCCTCCCATCTTTTCAATGGCAGCTCTGTTTAAGACCCCAGGATTACAAGCACTAATTTTTGATAAGAAACTGTATGTCAATATAACGTTTTATATTCGCGTATTCAGGTGTAAAAAATTCAAATATAAAGCACAATCTATATGCGTTATTTTTACCTGATATTTCTTCTATATGTATCCAGTACGTTAATTTCATAAAAAATGTCCATTGTTACAGATGTTCTTCTGCTTATATTCACACACTTCACTGTGTAGCATGCTTAATAAGTCGCCCTTCAGCAGAAAATTTCGGCGTCTTGTAATGCTGCAGGCATTTGCATTGAATATCCATGCACTTGTTTTCATTTTTGTTGCAATAAAAAGCAAAAATGCACCCACACGCGTGAAAAAATAAACACACATAAATACATACACACACGCAAGCACACGCATGTATGCATTAGTATTTATACAAATATATATATATATATATATATATATATATATATATATATATATATATATATATATGTGTGTGTGTATGTTTATGTTGGCACATTAAAAGTACCATGATTAAGGATATGTGTAAAAACAAATAAAGTTTGTTCGGCTCACAATCTTACCGCAATTACAAACTGTTATGCATGCACAACTTTTCAAATAACACACGTATTAAATTATGTATTTTAGCAAAAATAAGAAACACATATTGTTAAAGATTACATATATTTTACTTTCTCTCTATATCAGCATCATTATGCTGTCCATCCGTCTTGGTGATGACTAGTTGAGGCTTCAGTTTTTTTTTCATTCGGTAAAGGATTTTCCAACCTGGCTACTTACTTACTGTTGTGCATCAGATCAACACCCTCTGAACCTCCAATGCGCAGTTCCTGTGCAGCGAACCGAAGACGACTAGCAGCAAGGAGCCGGGTCATCTGTCCGAAAGTAGACAGTCGCCCTATTGTATTAGCCACTATGCTTTTTTTCTGGATAGAGTTCCATAGCCTTTAAAGAAAAACTGCAAGGCAGCAGTAGAGGTTGAAGTCAGAGTTCCCATCTCTTAGCCTTTTGCTAAGCAGTCGTGTTTAATTTGGGGTTGGTTCTCCTAGTTATCGCCCAATCAAGGGCATCCACAGACAGTGAGGTAGGGGTTGGTAGTGTACCATGTCGTGTCAACACCTTGTTGGGACATAACACACTACCACTGAGGGCCCCTACTACTTTGATATCTCCTACAGGTTTAGCATGAGGCCGCAAGCCACTCTCTTACTGTGTGTTGCCAACGGGGAGGCACTGTAGGAGTCTTTTAATCCAATATACCACTCAAAAACAAATGCTAGAATGGCGTCAATAGTCTACACGAGTGTGCAAAAGAATACTTACCTGCCTGGTACATTTTATTCAAGTTTAAACATAACCTTTTGCAGATGCTTCTCCTATACTCTCCTCGCGTTTACATTGTATTTTAAACATTTACCATTTGGGAAAATAAGGCTTTAGTAGTATGTATTCTTAGTGCTGTTATTGCTTTTCACTTTAAGATGCAATCTTCAAAAATAATCAGTCATCTTAAAAAGTTTATAGCAATCACATACTCCTTTTCACGAGTCTACGACACTTAAAGTTTCTGTACGGAAAAGTATGGAAACATTTTAAACTTGGAATACTATATTCAAAGACACATTTTCAGGCTATAACATTTCAAACTATTTTCTTACCCCCCAAATTTAGTAAAGCATTACCCAGAATATAAAATATTGAAGAAATCTTTCTGAAAAACTGTTAGAGTAGACATTAAACATGTATATATATATATATATATATATATATATATATATATATATAGATAGATAGATAGATAGATATAGTGAACACGTATAAATGTGGACAGAAAAATATTTACAATGAACGTAATGAGCATTATATTCATGCCCACTGCGAATAAGTTACAATGCTACTTTGCTTTAAGGGGCTAACATCTGCAACATGTCAGTCCAGTCGGAGCAACAACTTAAAAGGAAATTTGAAGGTCTAGCAGTTATAGAAAATGAAATATTAAAGGAAAAGGCTTCATGACATCTGAGGTATTCTATTCTTTAAAGGTTTTTTTTTTTGCTTGTCGGATTTTCAGGAATATTTACATCGTGGGGTTACAAGAACTTGCATCTACTATAAACACCACAATAAAACAGAGAAAAAAAAGATAAAACATACCATCGATTAGACAGTGGCTGAAGCCTAACTGCGTGAGGGATCCATTAGGTTAGTGACTCTGATTTGAACACTGTTTATGAGTGATAGACTAGCAACAGTAGTACTAGATAACTTTGACAACAATACTCCATACATGGCCGAATTGTTGTCTTGTACAGGTACAGGATGTTTTCAGACGTAAGTCACTTTCTTGTATGGTAGAGACAGCCTACTTTCTTCGTAGCTGTTGCTGTAACTGTTTTATCTGTTCGAACTCATGATTTATGTGAACGTTAAGCCGAGAGGTTTTTACAAATTACTTTCTGGTAATGTATAATTACCCATAGCTATTTGGGGTTGAGGCATTTCTTGCAATTATTTAAGGAAAAATCTCACACTTGGTAACATTCAATGTTACCATATCTTTTTGAACCATTCAAGTGCACAGGGTTTTCGCTATTGTCTTTCATTTGTTTTCCCCTCATGTTTTTTCAAAGGGTGAGATGTCACCAGAAAATATTCACATCGCAGAACCAATTTTATCAAGGTGTCTTTACGAATATCAGGCATGATATAGGTCACATCATTGCACCTTGAGTACATCTGAATTAATATAATATTATTTTTACCTATCATTATCGAGGGCCACCCGGATTCTTGTCTCATTTCAGAATAATATATTTATGTTTAGTATTCTGCAAATCATAGCATGCACATATGAGATTAAGCTAATTCATATTGCAAAGAGATTTAGACTTACGCGAATTTAATATCACGCCGTAAGTTCTCATTCGTTGCTGACAATTTTTTTAAATCAATTATTTTACGATGCCTCTTATTTGCAAAGCAATTTCAAGTCTGAACTATAGACATCTAATTTGAAAGTTAGGTGCTACTAAGAAAAACTGATAAATCACATTCACATGTTTTAATGAAGGAACCTTTTTGCAAATTAAGAATTCAATTCAGGAAAATAGACGCCTTGATGTCTACATAACACATATGACTTTAAATTGATTTTATTTTGTTAGAAAATTATTTTTAAATAAATTTTATTGAATTGCATATATCTCCCTCTAGAAACTAATTTGCCTTTCACGAAGTAAATCATTGAAATGCCTGCAATAGATAATAGCTATTGCTTATTCAAAGTGAAATATGTATAAACAAAATAATATATTGAGCAGGGAATCAATGTAAGATTAATTAATAAAAAATGCAGTTTTAAGAGTAAGATATAAGACAGTTATACGAATATTCCTGCACGCAAATATCTTTCAAACATATAATTTATTGATTGTCGTTGTGAACCCCATATTTTATTATTTTATATTTTTAATTAATTTTAGGCAAGAATATTTACTAAAAGTTACGGAAAAGTTTGTACGGTGACGCATAGTGTGTCATCGATAAGTGTTTCATTGTTAAATCATGGGTTAAAAAATTTTATCGTGTCACTAATAGTGCACAGTTATAAACAATATGAAATGTGCACAGTACAATTTTAAAATAAAATTAAACCGCGTCTTTTTCGCTGTTAAACGAGAAAAATATGTTGTCATTTGCACCTTGCAATAAAAAGTATAGATCCGAAAAAATCATTTTTGTTAAACATATTTATTCATAGATCAATGTTAAGATTTGCCTCTTAAAGTAAAATATATATATATATATATATATATATATATATATATATATATATATATATATATATATATATATATATATATATATATATTTTGAGAACAGTCTTCACTGTTATTTTTTTAAATTTTCTTTATTAGTTATCATATAGAACTGGCATATGTTTTTTTAATTTTTAGGCAAAATCTAAAATTGAATGTAAAATATGATTAACACATTTCTACTAAATAATAGTTTACATTGAAAGTCAATAATATGCTTCCAACTAGGTTTGACTTAATAACCAATATTTATTGCTACTGGACCTAAAAAGAACCCCGTACTAGGAGGGTGCAATAAGAACTGCCCCTGCCCCACTAACCATAGAAGAAGAGCAACGAAATTTGACACAATTATTAGTCCTTCTCTACATAGGACCCATCTAGTATTATGCATTTCTCCCATTGTTTGATGCAGCTCTGGATACCGTTTTTGTACAAGATCCCAGGTTGGTCCTCCAACCACGACCTGACTTCAGAAATCAAGGCTGCATCATGTGTGAAAAGTTTTCCTTTCAAAAACAACTTCATGGATGGGGATAGATGAAGTCAGAGGGTACAAGGTCATGAGAGTAGGGATGAGAGTAGGAGGATTTCATAACCACACGCCCGTGCTTCTGATCTGGCGACATGCGAGCTGTGGAACGGAGCGTCCTTTTACTGATCTTGCCCCGCCTCTTGATTTGGATATTTTTCCTTAATTGCGTCAAATAGGTCCCTGTAATTGTGGTACCCTTTGCAAGGAAATCTGTCATCACTAATCCGTCCTGGTCCCAGAAGACTGTGAGCATGCCCTTGCCCCCTTTAAGGGTGGTGAGTCCAAGTGCTTCCACTGCGTTGACTGGGATTTGGTCTCTGGATCACAGGGATGGATCCAGGTTTCATCCTGTGTAATCAGTATTTTAATTTGACTCATCTTCTTGGCACATCTCCAAATTTATTCTCAAACACTTTACGTGGTATCGCTCCTGGAATGGTGTGAGCAACCTCTGAATTAATCTGGCAGACACCTTGTGTATATGCAAATGGTCATGAATGATAGTTTCCACAGACCCTGTACTGATCTTGACATCTATTTGGCGAATAGTAATGCGCCGATCTTAAAAAATGGCAGCCTCAACTTGTAGGAGAAATGCCTCATCAATGGCAAAAGGATGCCGATCAGGTCTGGGAGCTGTTTCCACAAACTTCCGGCCATGTTTAAATTCACGATGTCAGCGTTTTACAAATGAGAAATTATCCCCATTAGTTTCTTTCATTTCATCAAAAGTCTCCTATGGTGTGCTGTCATTCACATGCAAACACCGGATCACTGTTCGACATTCAACATGTTCCATTTAATACCTGACTCAGTTCAAGCAGATGAAAAACAGAAACCACAATTAGCTCAGAGCTGTAATTTGCCACATAACACGTAGCGATATAAATAATTACACATGCAAAATTTCAGCTAGATCAGGCAATATTATTAATATGGTGACCTGCTTTCTAGATGATATACAAATCCCCACCATATCAGAGAATTTTACATTACATATATTATATAGAGATACATGACAAACTCTAAGAAAGTTTCCGCTCATCACATTAAAACTAGGTAATCCCCATTTGCCGATCGTTACTGAAATGGCCATTATGAATAAATCGCAAATAAAACAAATGAAAAACCCTGTATCTATTACAAGTATCATTATAATAAAACAAAAAAAACACGGATGATCGTCTGATATGAATGTAATTATATGCATGCAGATATTCTACATGATTTACACTTGCGTAACTTTTGCGTACAAAGCTTATAGTAAACGCACAACTTTTCTATGCATATTTATGTATGCGTATATATTTTTGTGTAAATAAAAAAAAATTGCCTACAATACTGCTCGGTCATGTTTGTCTACCTTTATGAAACTTCATGTATATATTATTCGAATCCAGTCGACACTCCATGTCTGTGTTTTACTTGGGAAAATAACGAAAAATGTGAAAATTTTAAAAAATACAAAGTTTTCAGGTGACGGTCGGACGACGGCATCACTAATAGGCATGCGTGACGTAATATTATAGTTATTGGTTAACGATTTAATTTTTAGCGTTGCAATAAAAATGTCATCATATTACAGTTATTAACGTCAAAGTAATACATATATGGTAAGGCCTACGTGTTGACTTCGGATATTGGTTGTGGCGCACGAATAATATATGTTTTTTTTTTTACTTTTTAAATCATTATTATATATTGGTGTGAACCGGGCTCGAACTTCGCAGGGGATCCCTTTGTTCACGTAAGAACTAATAATCCGTCACGAACCCAATTGTGATCCTGTGAATCGATCCCTAGCAAGCTATCTCAATGAGGCAAAACCCGTCGATCGATTTTGTGTGTCTTCTGTGACCGGGTTGAGATGTCACCCCTTCGTCGATCTCTCCTACTGGAAAAGGGAGCAATCTAATGCACACAAAAGAAGGGGACTACTCAGCTGTCTATTCTACTGAATGATTGAAGATATGGTATACAATATATAATATACATAGTTATATGCAATGCCCTGTTGGTCAGTGTTGACTCTGGCAGACTCTGCTGAGTCAAAAAATAGCTAAATGTCTCTCTTGATATAGCGGTGGAGTGATGCGGGGAGAGAGAGGGTGCAAGATTTTCGATTGTGGTGGATTATCTCCAAGCCTCAGCTCGATTTTTCCGGTTTCGACGTGGGGCCCCGTTCCTATAGAGAAGTGAGTTGTGGTCCGGGGCGGATTCCTTAACCAATTGCAACTAGTTACGTCACCGCAGCGGACGTCATCCTTCCCCGTGTGTACCTGCGATTATGCCAGTTCTTTCATGCTCCGAAAGGTCAAACTCGATACATCGTCGGTCAGGGTACTGAACTCAAAGGCCAAACAAACCTGAATCATCACTCGTTGTATCGAAAACGAAATTATGTCTTCGTTACATCTCTCAAATTTACACTAAGTTGCCGCTATCAAGAAAAATGTAATTTATAATCCAATCTTTCTCTCAGCAGGGTTGGTGGCCGTCGCCCGGGCACAAAACAATATTAAAAAATAAAACAAACTCATCTGCTCGGCCCTCTCCAGTGTTTCGTATGCCTAAACCCCCTAGTGGGGAGCCCCCTTGCCGCCTGAGACGGTCACTTTACATTGGGTCCAATATAATAGAATAATAAATACGAAAAATGTTTAAATTAAATTATCACATTTAAACGCATTTTACGTCTTTGCTTTTGAAATATTATCGTTCAGCGTCAAATTTTCAGTGAAGTGCATTGTGTATCGTCATGACTTTCATACTCATCAGGTAATGATTACTTAGTTTTTCTGTGGTTCAACTTATAAACGGTTCAGAGTGTATCATTGGTGGCGCAGCTTAAATGTTTGGTCTTGTAATTATGTTTAGACTGTTTAGTTTAGTTTCGATGAATTTTCTTGTTCCTCTGTTGTATTGTTTTTCTATTTTCTCTTTCATTTCTGTTGCTTTAATTACACCTGCTTCCAGCATCCGAAGGATTCTTAGCTATTATGTAAGACTAATGTCCTTTTTTCTGGTTAATTAAGCCGTACTATGCCTTCTAGTTAATATCCTGCCTGAAGATTCTGGTTGTGTTTATTAATGTTTCTAGTTTTGCCTTTGCTATTTGGCAAAGAGTTTCAGGTCATCCATGTACATATGGTTTTCTTTTTCGGTGTTAATAGATTGTATCTCGCTGGTATGTTCTTAGAATGTTGTTCACTGGTCATTATGGCTATAATGAACATTAATAGTGGTAAATAGTCAGCTTTGAACATCCCTCTTTGTATTTTGATATCAGTCATGCATTGACCATCAGCTGACAGTTAAACTCCCCATGTTTTTTTTTGCATTTTCTGTCAGATTGTGTTCTACGACTTAAGGCATTCTACCAATATGTGTGTGATTTTCGCATATGCTTTTTCATAGTCTTTCTAGGCCAAGATAATTTTATTATTCTACTTTTGACCTACTTCAGAATCCTTTTCTCTGTGCAAGGTCCTGGATATAACCGTAAACTATATCCGATGGTGAGGCCTTAGCTAGCGATCTTTGGGGAGTGTGGAGTACCCATTTTATAGTCATGACTACCAGGTCCACTCTGACTCGGAATGATAGTGGCTGGTCAGTTCCTAACTATAGGTTAAATAGAAAACAACCTGAAAAATAGTTTATTAATTTTTTGTTCAAAATAACTGGATTTGACATTAAATCACCGGAAAAAATTGATATGCCGTAAAACAAAACCAACTAAACCAATTAAACCTTTTGTCTATGCATAACAGATCGCGTGTTTGTCTTTTTACTTTATGGCATCGTTTCTCTTCTTTTGGATATAGTCCGCTGTAATGAAGGGACTGATAAATTGTTTCTCTCGGAGAGAGTGAGAGAGAGGTGAGCGTACTGGTCAGCGTTAATAATACATTGAAATTTTCGTCACTACAAAATAAGTTTGTTTGGCATATTTGGTCTTCCATAATTTGCTTTTTATCAAGTACAAATGTAAACATTGTATAAATCGACGCGAAGTTATTGGTTTGCTATATGAATAAGTGGAATTATTTGAAATCCATGTACTTATATTATAATATTTTTGCATATTATCAAAGAAAATCACCCTAAATCTTAGTTAGACATCAAATAAATAAATTACTTATTTCAAAAAACTTTTTTTTAAACTATTTATATACGTTTTTTATGCAAGACAAAAAATTGCAATTGTTAACTTTTGGGGAAAATGCAACATTTAAAATTTAATTAAAAATAGGAGAAATAGTTTTACTTTATTCTGCTTTCTATATGATAAAATTTAGAGTTTTATCTTTCTGGAAAAAAAAGTAACCCAGCAATAATGGATTTTAATAAATGCAATTTTGTTGTAAAGAAAACAACAACTTGATTTTTTGGCTATTTTTTGCGATGTCTAAGGTAAGGTAAACATTTATCAAAGCATTAAAGATCGAGGTAACGCTTGCATATGTGCGCAAAAAAACCCAGAATATCATAATTCTATACTTAAAAAATAGATTTAAACTTCTATTGTTTATTTTCATTGAAAAAATAGTTTTTTTCTGCAGTTAAAGCCCGTTTTTCTATGAGTCTTGCTCAACACTGCCCGGCGCAAACTGCCGGATTATATGGAATCAGCATGCGATAATAAATAGAGGAAAAAAAAGTTAAAGGAGGAACAGAAAAAAAGCAGATTATTATTGCGCCAGCAAAGTATAAACTCCGTAACTAAGTTGCTATTTGGTGTGTCTACGTGTGCGATATCCTGCTGCTTACAGAAAATACGTACGTGTAGAAATTACTTATATGTTTTCATTACATTTTGTCAAGAAAATATTTTGTTTGTGGTCCTCCCTCCTTTATAGAAAAGGGACCCCCCCCTTAACTTCCCGGGTTTTTTTGTTAACTGTACTTTATTTTGGCCGGATTTAGCAAACAAATAAAATGAAAGCAAGAAAAAACAAAACAAAAAGTTGGTGCTTATGCACTTATGGTACCGTTATTTTTTAATGGTTAAAGTGCCTCTCCCAATGTTTGACTTGTTTTTTTAACGTCAAAATTAACACTTGTGGCGATAAACAAAAGTAAACGAAACGCTTTAGCGTGTACGTACTGGAATGTCGTAGATCGAAACACAGTGAAATGTTATTGGGTGCTAGTGCACTTATTGATCCGCGCTATTTTAAGTAGATCTTTCAAGTTTAGTTTAAATTTTACGATACCTGTTCTTTTTAAATTATTAGGGGAAAGGACATGTGAAATCCCTCTCAGCTACTGTATTTATAAGCGTGGGTGGGGTTCTACTTAGTGTCTCTTATATGTATGTGACCGGGTGACCTGTCTGGATAGGGCCGAAATTTCAGTGGCCGCGGAATTGTAACTGTCAGCATTTTTCAATTTTGGGGCGGCTGGGGATGTCGGCAAAAGTTCCAAATATTTAAAAACAATTAGAAACTCTTTAAACATTGGGGTGGTCACTTTAACCATAAAAATAACGGTAACATAAGTGCATAAGCACCAGCTTTTTGTTTTGTTGTGTTTTTATTTGCTTTCATTTTGTTTGTTTATAAAATACTGCCCCCCTCCAAAAGAAAAAGAAAAAGTAAAGTATTTTTTCACCAATTTTCCTGTTAAAAATTACTTACACTCCGGAAAAAAATCCATCCCCCTCTCCAAAAATAGATAAAACATGGGACATGAGGGGTCTGTGTATCTATTCTGTACGTTCACCTAACAATTTAATAAAAAATCGTAAAACTAATTAAACTTGAAAATACTATTAAAGTTGCCCCCCAAGGAAATAATTTTCTCTCCCAGCTGAACACTGCGCAAATGAAACCACTGAATTGTTTAAAACAGCAATTGAACTACATATACCCACACTGAAATTCTATTGCAAGCCCCACTCTCCCCAATTGTTTACTTCTACTTGTGCAGCTGCCATTGCTCAAAGACAGCATGCGTACCGCAGATTCAACTGACATAGGTCCAGTTAAAACAGACAGAAGTGCATAGAAGCTAGAAGTAACGTTAAGAAAGAAATAGCGACAACTAAGAGAGAAATAGCGACAGGTAAGACATAATACACTGAAACAATAAGAAAACGCAAACAGAAAACAAAAACAGAAATTAGGAACCCGTGATTTTTTGAAAATCTACTACAGAGTAGTAAATAATTGGCAGTCAACGATTCCCTCACTATCAAATAATCATGATGGCGTTTGGACAACAAGCGAGATGGTTAACCTGTTTGCCAGTCGGTTTGCCTCTAACTCCACATTGGACCAGGCACATCATTTCCTCTTTAACTTTCCTTTGATAACATGCGCCACACTAGATGATTTGAAAATAATCCCTTCTCAGGTACAAGGTATCATAACAAACGTAGACACTTCAAATGTGGGCCCGATCTCATCCTGGCGTTGCTATTAAAAATATGCTTCGCTGAGCTTGCTCAAGTTCTCTCCAAACTTTACAACAAATTTCTAAAAGAATCTTGTTTGACTGATTGCTGGAAAACAGCTTCTGTGGTAATAGTTTTCAAGAATTCTGGCGACAGAACTGACTCCTTTTATAATCGTCCTATTAGCCTTCTCCAGCTTTTCGCCAAAATATTCCAGTCCTTAAATAATCAAGCTCTAGTCCATCCCCTTACAGCTGCTAAACTCCTGATCGACAATAAATATGGATTTAGGCAATCCCGTCTTACATCAGATATACTAACTGTAATCTCTGAACATATATACCATTCACTGGACAAAATAGGGGAAGGTAGAGCGGTAGCCCTTGATATATCTAAGGCTTTTGACAGGGTCTGGCACGAAGGCATTTTAAGAAACGTTAGATCATATGGTATCACTGGAAGAATACATAATGTAATTAAAACCTTGTTAAATAAGAGAAAAATCCAGGTAGTCCTTGATGGTCGTACTTCTAAACAATAAAATATAAATGCGGGAGTACCTCAGGGGCTATCCGTGGACCTTTATTTTTTTGTGATATTCATAAATGACACCCTTGATAAAATTGTGCCTGAGATGGGTATATTTGCTGATGAAACCAAGCACAGGAGGAAAATAAGTCAACACATATCAAAGGAAATGGCAGAAACACTAGAGGATGATCTCCAATCTGAAGGGGACTGGTGACAAAAATGGAGTGTCACATTATCTGCTGCCAAGACTAAACTTATATCCTTCAATAATTAAAAGACACCTTCTCTACCACCAATAGCAATGGCCAAGAAGACATTACCCAAAAGTCTTTCCTGTAAACCTCTCGGCCTAACGTTTACAGAAAACATGAACTGGAGTAGATACATTGAGAGCATTGCCAAGGCTGCTGCCAAGAAGGTGAGCTCTTTCTACTTCACTAGAAAACTAGTTACGCCTGAAAGTATCCTATTCATGTATAAGGCCACCATTCACCCATTTATGGAGTACTGTTGTCACAGTTTGGTCTCTTCTACAGTTATTGACATGATTCAAAAGAGAGTCGCCACCTGATAAGTCGTGAACTTTCATCTAGGCTTCAGCATCTGTCCCATCGAAAAAATCTTGGATCCCTCTGCCTGTTGTACAAGTTATTTCATAGTGAATGCTCTGACAAACTACAAACACTTGTATACCCTCGATGTCAACACCCCTGGCAAACCCGAGAAGCAGTTAAATCTCACCCCTTCATAAAAAGATCCATATATGTTCGAAAGCCTTCTACTCCAATAGTTTATTCGCCAGAACTGCAAAACTTGGGAACTTGCTTCCGGGATACAGCTTTCCCAACTTTACTCACATGCAGAAGTTCAAGTGTAGTGTGAGAAAACACCTTGCCACTCGACTAATCAGACTCCCAGAAATTGAAGTTCAAATAAACAATTAAAAATAAAGAAAACATTAAAAATAACTAATCATAAATTACAAAATTACAAAAAGGATTAAAAAAAAATTAATCTCGGATTAGCGTTTCAACATTTGAACAACGCTCGGCTGACACCGATGATTGCCAGTCTCGCCCCATCCGAGTCATATGGGAATCACAAGAATTCGGGGCAAGTCACCAGGAGTACCATAGATGTCAATACAAAAAAAGAATGTACACATTTCAATGTAAAAACAGCTATTGTGCACACATTTGTTAAAGTTTATTAAAGGTATTATACTTGAATGGTTAGGAATAATAATAACAAGTCGAATATTATCAGTGTCACTAATATTTCCCACAATTTCAATTTTCATTCCAAAATGTCCATCAGTATTGACATTTCTTTTGATAAATAAAAAATTAACAAATAATTGAGACACTCAGATAAATACTATAAAAAATCAGAAATACGCGAATTTATTCAATGTTGTCATAAAAACGATTATTTTAACAATATTGCGCAGAAAACATGCTTTACTTCATAATCAACCATACATGAATTATGTCTGTAATATGTTGAGGATTTTTTTTTATAAAGAAAAAAATTATATATTATTTGCTGTTTTTTAATGTTTTACTATCATTTTATTTTGCAATTTAAAAAGAATCCAATGATACTTTTTTATACAAAAATATATTCACAATTAACTGATTTAAAATATTTCAATCGTTTTTTTAATTACTAAAAAATAAATAATCATTTTTTACAAAATTTATTTGCAAAATTAGAAAAAAGTTATTAATATAATTGGATGATTAAACTTTTTTTATTATGCGTTATAGGCAATTCATTTTATGTCTTCTGTCGAAAATTATGATCAATATAATAACCGTTTTTTATAATGATAAAATTTATAAATATTTAAAATCTTAAAAAGTGTAAAAAATGCCAATTACATATTTTAGTACATGAAGCACATCTGATCGAGTGTAAATAAAATAGTATTTGTTTTTAATTCTAGTATTTTCCTTTTTATAATTTAATATAAAGAATTTTCGGTAAAATAATTTACCAGTAAAACATTTTGTTGAACACTTTTCTGTTGAGGCAGAGATCTTTTTCAAGAAAATATATATATATATATATATATATATATATATATATATATATATATATATATATATATATATATATATATACTTTTATTTCCGCTTAGAGAGATAAGCATTTAATGCTTACGTAATCACATGTGAAAGACATAATTTCTTTAACACGGAGATTCGAACCCATTCGAAATAGATTGTATAGGCTATAAACTCATTCCACACCAACGGCCATGAAGAGCATAATCGACACGAATTGACTTATTATCCCATGTTGCCTAGTGAACATGTAAAGTGCATTTTACAAACGGATTATATGTATATATATATATATATATATATATATATACATATAAAGAGAGAGATCCAGTAAAGCTATACAAGTGTGGTAAAGTGATGTAACCTTTTACTTAGACCTACTTAAGTATTTAACAGTTTACGTAAATTCTGAAAATCGATGTGTAATATGTAATTTTCTATAACAATTTACGTCGATACATGAAGTAGAAATTTGTACGATGAAGTTGTCGCCCTTAAGATAAAAATACACTACAGCCTTATTAAAAAATATCTTAGGAAAAATCAGTTCGGGTAACTTGATCATGTATTAGGGCTTATACCTATTCAGTGTAGCTGCCTCCAACCCCAATAACTCGATAGTGGTCCAGAACTGGGGATGAAATAGGCCAGTGCCAGAAGGTTACAAAGTCGTAGTTCTCCTTGGACTGGTGAACAATCGACAAGTCCTTCTGCCTCACCCTGAATCTGCCAACAGCCAGCTGATTGCAGTAGAGGATCACCACACTCTTAAGCACGCCCAGGTACACTTTGGTGTTGACTTAAAGGCCGATTTCAAAGATGAGAGATTTCATGATATAAGCATAACTTGAAACCGTACCAAAGACAATTACCGTGACCGAAATTTGTTTTATCACCCTTGGCATGTCACAGTTATTCGTGGCAGTCCAATGGTGTATTATGAGTGTGTTGCCAAGAGTATTGTTTTCATTATTTAGATCGATAGAGAGCATGAGTTTCGCAGCGACGAGTCTATGATCCACTTCGTTCAACATCAGCTAACTTTAACAGATGATAAAAGGCACTTATCGCTTTTTGGCATTTGTACACACCTAGCCAACGAGTAGACAGTCTGTAACAAAAAAACTGTTTTTATCAAACGGAAGTTGAAGCATGTCGTCTTTTTACGGCGACAAGTTGTTAATTCCCTCTGTAATATATATATATATATATATATATATATATATATATATATATATATATATATGTGTGTGTGTGTGTGTGTGTGTGTGTGTGTGTGTGTGTGTAAGTGTGGCGTGTTTTATTTGTGCGAGAGGTTAATGTATGTTATATTAAGACCTCTTCATAAATATGCATTTACCAAAACTTTTTTCTTGTTAGTAAAAAGGAGTAAGCTATTATATAATGTAAAAGAAACAACATTTCTTTTTCCATTACATGGGTTTATCAAAAAAAATGTCCATATTCATATCGTACCGATTGATCTATATATGTGTTGAATTTGTGTGAGTTTTTCTTTCTACAACAGGTCATTGTATTCCTCTATTGTCTGTTGGAGAATATACAGTATTCGCATATCCCTATGAGCATCTGTTTGTCTGTATATTCTGAAGGGATATAGCGATCATATTCCTGCGACACATTTCAAGAGAGCTACTAGACTTAACCCCTCGCAGCTCTCTTGATTGCATTCACCAGTAACCATATAATGAAATAACATTTTCAAGTGTTATTCAAGCGATTACATGATAAAATAGGAATATACAAACAACACTGATAAATGGAGGAATTAGTCTGGATTTCGGCTATTTTTTCCTTTATTTCCTCTAACAGTTAGATGACGCGGACGAAAAAAGGGTTTAATTGACCAAGAAGTAACACTCCACCTTGCCCGGGAAGAATAACGTTAACATGTTTTCTTGTGTTATTTTAATAGAGCACGCATGTTAAAACGCCTCGTTGCCCAGGAAATGTAAAATTAATATGTTTTGTTATATTATTTAATCCGAGATAATCTACTCTGATTTGCCCAGGATTAACAAAATCGTGACCACTTAATGTTTTTTAAAGGTTGCTATGTTAAATAAAATTTTATTGTATTTCGCTATACTAATTTTTACAAGAATATCTGTGGCTTTATTGAAAGGCGTACGTTTGACAGAGCAAGTGTGACATAAGTTCGCGTTGCTCGATCTATATTTGTTCTGAATTTCCTGGGATATAATTGATGTAACAGGTGTATTCAAACGCAATTTCATAATTATTTTTTTATCTGGCTCAGCGAACGCCTAGGAGCCCTGCTAGTATATATATATATATATATATATATATATATATATATATATATATATATATATATATACAACTACTTCATTTATTCACATAAATTTAATATATGAAAGTATAGATTTATGCGTAAACTTTAAGTATTTACTTCAAAAGTGCTCAATACGTAGGTAGAGCTAGTTAGTAAGTTATAAAATATATATGGCGATTAAGCTACACTGAATATTCTGCGTTTCATCCAGCTATAGGATTCGTCAGGCTTATGCGCGAATTCTGTCGTTGCTTCTTGTTTTTATATATGTTGAGGATTTCTAGTTGGCCAATCAGCTTTCTAGTATCAACCGCGCCCCTTCCTATCAGCCAATGGGCATGCATTTTATCAAACAAAGGATCTGATTAGAACTAGGTTAGTGGTTTTAGGTGGCCGTTCTCTCTTCTTTTTTTTATACATATAAATATACCTATGTGTACACAATAATGCACATATATATAAATATATACATATATATATATATATACACATATATGTGTGTGATCGTTTATGTATATTCATGTTTATTTAATTTATTTATTTGTTTGTTTTTTATTGTTATTGTTAGTTTTAAAGCTATTTTGTATCGCAAACCTAGAGTAAGTTTTATTTTGTGAACACAGTTGTTTTCTATTTCCCGTCTACAATTTAATAGATTTTGAGGTTCTTTAAAGTACAGGATAGAAAAATTTTCATGGAGGCATAATTTACATGGGCCGTCTAAATGTCTGCATGTGGTAGCTTGTCTCATTATTTTCCATTCGACTACCGGCGAATGCCCGCTTTCTTTGAGTTCCCAGTATTTATTCGCTAGTGTTGTTTTTATACCAAATATAAGCAACAAAACACCAACAACTATAATAAATTTTATATATCAATATAAGTATTTATTAGCTAGTGTAGTTTTTATATCAAATATTACGAACCTTTTGCTAGTCGGTTCAATAATTATCGAGTCTGGGAAAAATATTCGCAATTCGCGGGGAAATTATAATAAAAAAAATAATATAATATAATACTATCTACATATACTGAAAAGAGTGCACTGATATAAATTCTCACGTGTTACGAAATTAGCTATATACTTTTAACACAAATCGTGTACGTAAATATAAATACTAGGAGATGTACCGGGTGTTAAACCTAATGAAAAAATAAAGTAAAAACGCCTTAAAAAATGAGGCATGTGCATGTTTTCTAAACTGTTAATTTTTTTAAGCTAAAAAAAAATCGAGCTGAGAATGAGACTGAACACTAAAGTACAATGAGTAAAATACGATGATCATTACACTAGCTTACTACGGTCAACGGTAAAAAGTGTTTACACTCCTTGTACAACGGTTGGCAAAAAAAAAAAAAAAAAAAAAAAAAAATTGGCGACTCCCTGAAAACCAAATTTGCAATTTAAAGCCCTACCAGTTCTTTTTCATGAAAACCGAAAAAAAAACATTCCCATTTGTTTCCTATTTGTCTTAATTATATCTAAACAACGTTTTCGTTATGTAGATAACGAATAGGTTTAGTATATAGCTTAAGAATGTCTTCATGTACGCATTTTGATTAAAACAAAATATATATACTACATACTAGCGGGTCGCCCCCAGTTGCCCGATCATTTAATATGTATAAATATTATATTATAATTAATGCAGTTATCATATATATATATATATATATATATATATATATATATATATATATATATATATATATATATATATATATATATATATACATATATATATTACATAGGCATCACCACTTATCAAGGACAAGTGGGCACTCTAGGACAAAGGTTAAATAGTGTACAGTAGAAATTGGACAATATAGTAATCGTTAGTAATTGAAATTTGGAAAATTTGTTAAAAAGTGGGACGGCTCATCAAGAACTTATTTATCTTAGACTTGAAGACAGCCATATTTTATTCAGCTGGAAAGCAGGAAAACGGAAGACAATTCCACAGGCGTGCAATTCTAAGAAAGACGCTTTGTTCATGGAATCTACGTTTAGGTTTAGGCACAGATAACGAGCGGGGGCAATTATTGATAGTGTTTTCAGCCAGACGAATGTTTCTTGTGAAAGTTTGGCGAGGGGGACCATAGACTGAAGCTCAGTCGAACACTTTCCATGAAAATAACGATACAGCAGAGACAAACTCGCAACATCTTTTCTGTGAGATAGAGGTTTCAGGGAAGAGAAAAGGATATCTCCTACGAGACTAGGAAGTCTATTTTGAACTCCATCAAGGCAGGACAAGTCCTTTCCAGCAGCTCCTACCCAAAAGTGGCAACAATATTCCATCCTAAGACGTACCTTGCTCTTATATAGATAGAGAATTGCATCAGCAATGAAATATCTACTGGATCGATTGAAGGATCCCAGCATTTTTCCAGCGGCTTTGGCCACAGATTTGATGTACGTGTCCCATTTAAGATCAGGAGTAAAGGTCAAGCCCAGAAGATTGTCAAAACTTGAGGCCTCCTCAATACGAGAGCCATGAATTCCAATTGATGCCAGATGGGGATCAGAACGCTGATTATGTAAAGAGAGAAACTTGATTTTAGATGCATTAAATGTAATCAGCCATTCCTTTCCCCATTGTAGCATGTGTTCAATACCACAGGAGAGCGAATCGGAGAGAACTGAGTCGTTTACTGACTTAGATGTGCTACCATAGATGGTAGTGTCTTCAGCATAATTGTCTACAAATGATGTAAGGATGTGATTGGAAGATCATTAATGTAGATCAGGAAAAGATTTGGGCCCAGGATAGACCCCTGAGGGACTCCAGCATTAATACTGTGAGCTTCTGCTTTTTTGCCCATCAACTACTACTCTTATGAACCTGTCAGAAAGAAATGATTTAATAGTTGAGAAGACATTTCCAGCTATACCATAGCTAGAGATCTTGTGAACTAAATATTGATGTCATACCCTATCAAAGGCCTAAGGTATGTCAAGAGCAATTCCCCTAGAATGGTTGCTGCCGTCGGGAGATTCCCTAATCCTATGAGATATTATTGTATGTACATCTGCTGTAAATTTAGCAGAACGGAACCCATATTGTGTGTCACTAAGAAGGGTTTTTTTTTGCTGAGATGTTTGATTACTTCTCTATTTAACACAGATTCAAGCAACTCACTCATGACGCACAGGAGACGTATTGGCCTGTACTGAGAGGGGGATGAGCGACCACCTGAATTCTTAAGTACAGGGCATGCTGATGAGATTTTCAAGGGTGACGGGAAGCAATTCTCCTTAGTTTATTTTCTTGCTTGTGTGTTGCATCGGCAGACTCATTAAGATACATCAACAATAAAAGCATGATTCATTTTTCCTTGCTATATTAAATAAAAACCAATATTATTAATATTTATATTCAACTTCGTTTTGATGCTGATTTTTACATCGTTTTAAATATTTTGTTTATGTCGATGGATCAGAGCGTAGTTTAATTAACATCATAACAACGGTAACAACTGCCATTTTAAATGTTCACCGTGGTGGTATTTATGACACTCAGCGTCGATCTTGTCCCACGTCATAACACTGGTGACTCCTTGCCAAATCCGTTGGTGCATGCAGCATAATGAACGTTATGAAAGGTTCGTACACTCGAACCTGCCACTTGTGTTATTTAGCAGCTTATCGTTCCCCTTGTGAGATCAATTGATCAGCACCTCTCAACTCCACTGGACTATCGGAATACATCCTCATAATCACTCCTATTAAATGTTTGGAGTCTCCTTACTATCCTTCCTCCGTCATGTGATCGATTCGGATGGTATTCGTCTCCCCCTTGAGAAGGTTCGATCCATTGTCGATTACTCACTACCCACTTCACTGCATAACTTCTGGATATTCCTCGTGTTGGTCAATTTCTACCAGTGTTTCCTGCCTCACTGTGTTCTGAAATCGTACAACCTTTAATCGATTTACTTAGAAATATAAAGAAGAACAATGAAGCAATAACGTTAAATGAATCTGAATCACGCTCTTTCGCACAAGTAATGGAAGCCTTCACAGACATAAAGATGTTGGTTTTCCTTATCCCAACCCACCTCTAGCCTTGTTAGTAGACACAGCAGTTTGCTGATAACGCGTGGCAACTATGATCCTTTTTCTCCAGATGCCTCCAGAACGCTGAGACTAAATGCAGCAGATTTGGAAGAGAACTTCTAGCCACTTGTTGCATGATCAAACATTTCTGTCACATGTTAGAAGGCTCTATCGTTAAAACCGTTAATATGATTTTGTCAGCCTTGCGCCTGGAACCGTAAATTTCCCTGGATCAATTACCAAAAGAAAATATATAACTTTGTATTGCATCAGATATATTCATGGAACTGATTAAACTAGCAAACTTTATTTTCCTCTAAAAAAAAACAAAATTAATTACGTTTTTTTTTGTTTGTTTTTAGCTGTCTTATTCAGATTTTTATTTTTTGCTTTGTAGATTTTGTATTTTCTCAATCCTACTGATGATTCATTATCCAATAATAATGTCTATAACAAAGCAGCATTACATATTACATAGTTTTGAAAATGGGAGATATATGAATTCTCAGCAAAGACTTCAACCGCCACATTTTTATGAGTTGAATTAATATGAAATTCAACATGTGAAGAATATAATTTAATATGTAAATAAATGAGTTGCATTTGTTGCTCTTCTGCATCGTAATTTCTTGTTTTAATCACATTTTTTAGACTCATCTTTAAATCGAACTGAATTTGTAACATCCACTTTTTTCACAGTTGATTAAGTCATGTGATTGCTTGTACATATCCCCAACTTTGCCTTGATAGACGGATATGACAGGAGGTTAAGCAACATTTTTGTTTGTATCGATTTGTTTCAGAAGACAATGGGGTTCTGTACCGCAGATTGGTCCGTTGGTGAATTGCAGCAGTGCTGAAATGTGCAAAACCTATCTTAGATCGACAGGTTGAGTTATAGATGCCACAGATGTTATGTATATATGTATTTGCGGCATATTGACCTTTTTTATTTTTCTTGTATACTTTTGTTCCATTGTGTCTATGTGTGTGTTCATTTTTTTCTTATTTTTTTCATTTATCTCTACTACTATTCTTTTGCGGCATATTGGCCTTTTTTCTAATTTTTCTTGCATACTTTTGCGTATGTATGTGGCCATTTTTTTCTTCTTTTTTTTCTTAATTATTTTTTCATATCGTCTAGTATCTTTCTGTGGTATTTTTTTATACTGGACCCTAAAACATTGTTTTATCCGTGGTAACGCCAAGTTTGATTTGTTTTTAATTCATTCCTGTTGAATAAAAGAGGGTCGGCATCCAAATTACAATTATGTTATGTTGTAATTGGTATTACGATGACGTATGTATTATTCTTTGATGTTGACTGTTCGTATTAGAGCCAGCCTTAGGATTGTTTCATGTTGTTGAGTGTTCATAGATCTTAGAATATTCATGTTTGTGGAGATAGCATATTGGAGACATAAACAGTGTATATATAAAGAGATAGACAGTTCTGTATATATAATATACAGTGTGCATGTTACTACAAGAGATCCTAGCCTGTAATTCAACTAGAAGAGATTTTTGAATATCTTGATAGATATACAGAGAGATAGTGCATTTCACATTTACGTTGACAGTTGTGCATACAATATAAACACGTTAACTTTCTTGTTGTAATGATGAACACAGAAGGACGGCAGTTATAAAAAAAACATGATGATCATTTATTCTTCAACAGGTCGGAAATGATTCTGTATTTCAGGGATTTAAAGTTGCTACATGGTTATTTCTAAACCTCTCGCTCCCAGAGGGGGCCTTGACTCTTACCCAGAATCGGTCTGAACCTCTCTGCTCCTCTGATCTGAATGACCTAACTTCCTCTAACTAACTTGTAGTGAGTTATATTCACTGCCAGACTGATCCAGTTGGTTTTTTGCATTCACTTTGCATCTTATCCAGCTATCAGGTGCCAGATCAATTAGCCAGCAGATTTCACATGCTTTTACAGAAGATTTCATATGCTCTTTGGACACTTTTGGGTCAATTAAACTGGCAAAGTACAGAGTTCATCTACACCCAGGTGTCCGCTTTGATAATGGCGATTGACTTACCTTGTTGAATAATTAACACTGTTAAAAGTTAATTAGTTATTATCGATCTATCTGTCTATCTTTCTATTTATCGATCTGTTCAATGATATTCTTAAAATAGTTCATATTGCGAGTTATTTATTGATTATAGAATAAAGTGTCGCAATGTCTGAGGATGTTTACATAAATTAGTTAGGTTAAATATAAACAAAAAAGCTTAAACAGGCGTACATGACAGAAAAGGTCACGTTAAGGCGACATGTCTTTTAATTGATTACGTCACCAGAACTTAGGTCAAGAGGTCAGGAGTTTTAGTCAGTTTAAGAGTTGGAGTCTAGTCACTCAAGTGAGTACACATGCTTCAAGCCAGGAAGCACGGCTGTAAGATGAAACATGTAGACACGCAAGCAGAATCATTGTAAAGCCCATTTGAGACAATAGAAATGAATTTACATTATAAAAATACAAAGTGTTGTTCTGTGGTTTCACAAAAGGAGGAGAACAGATGTATCAATTGGATGGTGCTGGTCATGTCATGGTTCGTCACGGAGCTCAGCAGGAAGATAGAAGAACTTTTGAAGAAAGTAGGTATGAATTATATATTATCCTTCTTATATATGAACTGTAAAATATGCCCGTGTGATGAATTTCTAATACAACATGATTCAGTTTATACATCGATATCATATTCCTCGCTAAACAAATAATACATGCAATTTATACGTGTATATCGAATCATGTTATTAGAAAGAAATAATATCCCACCTCACTATGTAATATGACTCTTTTAATATCTCACCCAATATATAACAGGTTTTATCCCTGAAAATATAATACCTGGTCTTGGTTCAGTCCTCCTTCCACAGCTGAATATCTTTCAAGCGCGGATCCTCCTTCCTTCAGTAATAATCAGGTGAAACGATCTTCTTACATCCATGGTACATTCTATACTCTCTCTCTAGAAATCGCAGGGTTCCCAACTATTGCTCAACCAGCATCTCGCCAGCAGCCCTTGTATTTACCTGTGCCTTTCTGGACAGGGTGTCCGAAATTGACTGTTGCCTACTCAACAAATGAGTGACCAAATGTAATCTCATCGCCTCCAACTTTATTGGCCGGCAGACTTCACAACATATTTCACCTTCGTTTTGGACACTTGCGGGACAATTAAACTGGCAACATACAGAGTTCGTTCACACTCAGATGTTCGCTTTGACAATAGGCATTCACTACCTGGGCTTAGTCCAGTCGTCCTACAAAAGCAGCCCAGCGTTTATGCACGGGCCCTCGTTATTCCTTCAGCAGATCCAGTTACTTGCGTAGTAATCTGGTGAGTCAATCTGAGCGGTTCTGACAAAACTGTACGAGCATCACATTCATGCAGGGATCCCAACCGTTGCCTATCCAGCATCTCGCCAGCAGCCCTTGTATTTGCCCATGCCTTCATGGAAACGGTGTTGGAAATCCATTGATACACGCACACCAAAGAAGTGAACAAATATAATGTCGTTGCATCCCACTGGTGCTAAGTTGACCCCCCACACCCCACCCACATCTTAGCACCACACAAAGCTCAGCTAAATTTATATGCCTGGCATCGTTGGTCAGACAGAGCCAACATGCATTTTCGATGACAATACCACTTGCCTCCAATGCCATTCCCATAACTAGGGAACTCGTATCTACCCAGACTGTAATCTCACTCCTGCCCATGAACCAGTCTCTCCCTGCTCTTGTATCCTTCTCAGCATCCCCTTAATATGTGACAGAAATAGGAGTCTTTGATGTTATCGTCCCATCCCTTGATTGCCGCAGTCGCAAGGCACTTGATAAATTCTACTGTCACCCTGAGCCATCTACACACAGGAAAAATGCACTAACACCTCAGCACATCAGGCATTTTTGCAATTTGATTTCCTTTTCACCATCAGAGGATGTTGCTTTTTTCCCAGACCTGCAAGCAAAGAATTCCTTCTCCATCTATTAGGCGCACAGGATCGTTGCATACCAAACTGAAATCTAAAATATCCTTGTGCACACGGAATGCAGAGACCAAAGCCTTTCATGAATCCAGAAGTGACAAATCAACTCCATACCACCGTCATTGTCTTAGCTTTGTGCACACACTTCTACGTTTGCAGTGAATGTATACATGAATCCATTTAATTCATGGTAGTCCAACACTGGTTTACCTTCTGTTTTTGCTCCTGCATCACTGCCGTTAAAGGAATAAAGCCATTGATGCACCCCAATATCTCTTGAGGATATGGAATCAAACAGCCATTTATGATCCAAAATCCTAGTTTTTTCTCATACTCTTTTCTGATGTAAGCAGACACTTTGTACTCTGCAATCTTGTTGTGGTGTTGAACTGGCGAGTCCTTTTGGGTTCATTTTCTCCTGGTGGTCCACACTCTTTCATCAGGATCGAAGGAAACGTAAAAATCAGGTCCGTTATTATGTCGGGATGCACACATCCTCCTTCTTCCACAAATTTTCACGTCTCCAGTTTATGAAACTGTAACACATTTCAATGCTCAAATGGCAATGATTCCAAGCAGCAAGTCATAACCAAGTAGCTTCTCACAAGCCACCAGAATATTGACTTTGACCTGAACACCTCCATACATGAGGATTTACTCAAGTCGGACTCCACAGTAGGCCTGAGATGTTCCACCAATCATCCAAATAAGAATTGACCATTCCATGTCTCGCATCGATTAACGCTAACTATTTACTGGGAACACCCTGTATCGATGAGCATTGAACACTGTACGCTGTCGACTTCCACATCAAGTACACGCAATGTCGTATTTATTAACATCATTAGAATGACCAGCACAAGTTTTTTTTTAATTTTGGAAAGGCTGAAAATATGTTCTACTTTTTCGAATCATCTGATGATGGACGGGTCAGTGGGAGACTCATCGAATTTGTCCATAATGCCAAAAAACTTGTATCACAAAAAGGAAAGAACAAAAAAAAAGCAAAGTGACTCAGCAACAAAAACCACTGTCTCCAAGACTTCATATATAACCATCTGCATTCTCCTTTTTATGCAGACAAGCAGCAAAATCTTGCACACGAGTAACGAGATTTTGCGTCACTTTACAAGTTATTTATGACTCACACAGATGCTTTAATTATAAGCAATTTTCTTGGTTTCCACAATGTTCCCCTACATGGTGTTAGGCTATATAAGGGGGTTAACTTTAGTCCAAATAAGATTGTTCCTTCTTTAATCAGATTTTTTTGATTATCGATTTCAATACAGCCATTTCCGAGTCTACAGGGAATGAACTCACACACACACATACATACACACGGAGACAAAGTGCTTTGTTAGTAAATATATTTATTAAAAAAGCTATTTTATATCCATCAACAATTTCGAAGTAAATATTTTTTTTTATACATCAGCCTTTTCATGTCTTAACATAATTATCAATATTAAATATGATAAATTATATATTTATTACTGATTATTATGTTTTATATATAAAACAAATTTGGATCCAACAATGAATTGCATTGGTTGTTTTGACGTTAGTTAACATTTTACTTCGGGACCACAGTGGGGATTGTACTGTTTACAGAGGCATGTTTTATCTCTATTTATCATAATAACTTACGTAACGAGCAGTGACCAAAATATCACAGTCTCCTTAAATAACATTTATTTTGATTCAGGCTACATAATGCATCTGACCGTTTGAAACTATTTTGACTGGAGTTATTTGAGTCTAATTGAATGTAAATGCCATTTTTGAATTTTGGGGTAGTTAATAATTTTTTTACCACTTAACCTAAGTCAAAGCAACTGCAATTAAGAGTTTGATACAGGGTAGGTTAAGAATTAGGTTATAAAATGTGTTCTTATATTGTAGAGCGCAATGTTTAACATTTCTCCCTCCCTCACACTTGCAACATGCATGGAATTTCAAGTGATAAGAAAACGTGTATATAAATACAATTAAGTAAAAACTGCACATAGACGATTGTCCCGAAAAAGTTAATAATCAAAATAAAAATTAATTTAACATTGTTGAAATGAAAAAAATGCAAAAGTTAAATGAACCGAAACGAAATTGCTTCAATCAAGAAAGATAAAAATCACCAGAAATTTTACATTGCTGCATGTGAAAACACCAGGGGCAAAACAAAAAATTCCTCTCTGTAAGCTTAATCCGACTTTGTCGTATTAAAATTACATTTTGTAATAAATAAACAAATTTAATGTTGCATGAAACATTTTATTTCAATAAAGTTTATTTTACAGAATTATTAAAAAAAGAAATCTAGAAGTGTAAGCCATTTTGAGTTTCAGAACATTTTCAGATGGTTCGCTGTTACACACAAGTCCTAGGAGGTGACTTGTTTGTAGTAGACAGTTCTACAGAACAACATATTCTTACCGTGTCGAAACCCGGGAAAAGAACATGTGAAATTGCTCCAGAAAAGGTTTAATATTTATGAAGCAATTCTGGTTTCTGATTGGTTGGTAGCAGAACGTGAATTAATTTGATTCGTCAGTTCTTAGCAGCATCGTTTTAAGTAGAATCGTCCGACTGTGTGGGATCATACACATTAATCCCATCATTCATCTTGGACTGAGGTACACACACGCACACACACACATAAAAATGTATATATATATATATATATATATATATATATATATATATATATATATATATATATAAGGCAAAACGTGTGTTAGTGTGTGCACGGTGTGTATGTCCGGTAAAGATTTTGGAGAGGGGAGCTCGGCGGGTTTACTCTTTCTTAGAACTTTTTATGTACACGCTAGATTATAATATCGACGAGTTACGAAATGTAGTCGTGTTTATCTTTTATTTAGGCGCCTTTTACGCGCTATTTGCGCGCTATTTTTTACTTTCCGTGAGTTTGTTTGGCTTTCCCGTATATAAGCAAAACGGAATCCGTAGCAAACAGTAATGTTGCGACTCTTTTCCCTTCCTGATATCATACTTAAGCTCATGAATAATAAACTGAACGATCTATGTTTGTAGCTGTTTGTATCCTCTCCTCATTCCTTACAATCGAAAAAGTAAATGTTTTTATCATCATCTTGTAACGAACTTTGTAAAACGCTTCAAATTAATCTCCCCTTCATAATATGTATTATAAGAACTGTAATATATAAAGTGCCCTCTATATGTGTTAACAAGAATCATCCCGGTCTGTTATAAATGTCTCCCTCCGTGTTTATCATCAGAGTCGTCATGATGTCCCAAAAACTCTCATTAATATACCCCTCATTATCATCGTAATCTGTTTGAGTTCCCGTTTATGTTTCTACAATAAGGACCCCCTTTGTAACAAACCCAAGATCCCTGGCGCTCGTGAGGGGACGACCGGAAAAGCAATGAACTTGACAGCACGTCATATCAGAAAAATTCCAATAATTTGAACACCCCCCTTTATATAGGGAACTGCGTTTCCCCAACATCTTGAAGGAACAAACAAATTCTCGGCATAAACTGGCTTGCAGCCAAAGTTAAATGAGTTATTTCGTCATTCTATGGCTTGATATTTGGCTTCATTAAAATTGCGCACCTCTTATTTAACTTTAATCGTTTAATTTAAACCATTCTCAATTCCGCTGCATGCGTTGTGTCGCTTGAAGTTATCAGACTGTTGTTATCAAGGCTTCGTTTTCGAGACCATCTGTCTACAAAAAACATTTTTTCTTTTACACCTTAAAACACACGGGCAACGCCAAGAACCCCGCTAGTTTATAATAAAGAGAAATGCCGTAGGTATTAAACGTATCCCAAAATCACGTTAAATCCAATTAAAGTTAAACATGATTAAAAACGGAAATAAACTGAGATGTGTGAAGTATTATTTTTTCTAAATATTTCACTTTGTAAGAGTGAAAACAAAACTCTTGAGCAAAAACAAAACCTAAAGAAGTCAAGAATGATCCCTATTAACGTGCTTTCCACGATCTGTAAAGTGTTTGTTTGTCATATTTCTACGCCCGCATGAATCATTAACGCGCAGTAGTAAACCACTTTACCACCAGGTAAAACTCCGATTAGCTGTAAGTACATATGCTTAATGTGTTCACACTTAGTAGCCTTTGTTCCGGATGAAAACAGATAAAAAATGTTCTAACTTCCTGCATAGACTATATACAACAGTTTAGCATGTGGGTTAATCGTCTGTAAAGTATATAAAAAGATTTAGAATTCCTCAGAGACCAGCATTCTTACATTTATAATCATATTGATTCGTTCGACATACGCTTGTATATCTAAAAATGAAGACATCGGAAATGATTTAAGAAATGACTGCTGTTCAAAATGTGTATAGATAATCACTCTTGGCGACATATTACAATGCGTATATATTTTCTTTTATCCTAATATATACCTATGGTTTAAAAAAAGAAAATGAGAATGAATCAACACATAAAGAATATAGTATTAAGCGTGATACCTTATCTCTTACAATATTTTGCGTTTGATACATTATCTCTTACAATATTAATACAATATTAATACACTATTAAGATAGATCTAAGTGCACACAGTGGCGATCCTTTGAGAAGTATTAAAAGTAAACCTATTGATATCATGATAGCTTCCAAAGAAATTCATGTGGAAATCAAGTCAATCAGTAGCGACACGCTATGTAGTATAGCCTTTGTTGTTCAAACTTTAATATTTAGAAATAATGAGGTAAACAGGACAATCTTGAAATAAATAGAAATACTGTTATATAGGGGTTTCATTGAGAGAGGCTAGTCTTAGAGAGTCTTATCATAAGTGATGATTTTTCTTAGTGAGAGATGCTTATATTAGAGTCTTATTACAGTGAGGGAGGCTGTAAGACTCAGAGAAAGAGAGATGTTGTAAGAGACTAGATAGATAATGTTCATGTTAGGAGATATTCTTATATATTAAATGTCCATTCATTAATTGTGTTGAATGGAAGAAGAAGAAAGCTCTTTGGGTGAGGACATATAGCGTTCAGACAGTTTGGACATGATGATGTTGATATGTGTATGTAAAGACATATAACACAAATATATAATACAATTCCACTTTACCTTTTTGTAGGAATCATAAGACACAAGCCGAGCTTTACAAAAAACATATTCTGGTTTATTTCGTCACACGGCTGTGTTTCCAGCACCAAGAATTCAAAGTCTCACATTTTTTCTTGAAGTGAAGTCTCGCTCCTAGACGTCTGAATCTCTCTGAGTTTTCTCACTGACTGACTAACTCTAACTGAAGTTTTTCTCTATTCCTAGAATATTCTATTTTACGTGACGTTATACACATGTTAAAACATGTGCCTTCTTTCACGTGTCCTGGACATACGTGTCCAAAACTTTTCCAATTTCTCAGTAAACTATTTATCCAATATGTTAAAAACATTATCTTATAAGCTGCATTCTTTCAATTTAAAGTGTCATAACAAACTTGGTAGTTAACATTCTTTCCTTGAAATATTTATCTATATTCTAAACAAATGTTTGTTTTACATTTTTAAATTCTCACACGTAATCTATTTTTACACCTAGATTACGAGGTTCGAATTCCGCCTATGCTATTTCATTTTCATTTTAAACAAAATTATCCATTTTTATACTTGCATGAAAAGGGGACATCCCTTATGATGTAACAATACTAATTCTATAAAATTAGTATTAAATAATTACAGTCAACTGTGCTTCCATAGCGAGATGCTTATTTTTAAGTCGTAAAGCTGTTACAGACAACCAACACACACACTGATATGTACACATACATACACTGATACGTACACTTACCTTGAGGCTAGAAATCAATTAAAACATTGAAAAGAGCAGCTCAAACAAACACTACTTTGGTGTAATGTGCGCTTATGTTACGAGCGTACTGCATACCAATGAACTTTGTAGTCTAGTGGGGGATTCCGTTTTCTTTTCCCTGCAACTATTTTCCGACTGACTTTGCTTAAACATTTTTTTCATTTCTAAGCCTCATTCTATGGCTTTCCTTTGTGTTGACTTTCACGAAAACACTCATCTAATTGAAACAAATATCAATTATTTTCCCCCACTCTTTAACTGCGTCTACACCTACACGTAGATTTTATGAACAAAGTGCCTTTCTTTGAACGGCCGGCCTGTTTTCTTGCTGACTACAATAAGGTTGTCTCCGTTAAGAATTTTTTATGAGTAATCACCTTACGTAATTCATTTTACCACATTTCCTCTACTAACTCTTACTACAACATGCTATCTTTGACAACTGCAAACTCATGCACCTGGATAAGAAAGAGTAAACCAAATTACTGTAACAAATTGCGGGCTAAAATGCAATATATATCGTCAGTTATTTAACAAATAAATAATTATTCAGAACACCGATAATAACAAAACGAAATATAAAAGAAAAAAGATGTACATAGTATATCGCTCAATAATTTAGAAAAAAATGACTACATATATTATTGTTCTCGGTTATATATTGATTGAAACAGATTATTATTATTTTTATTTACTGGCCGATCTTTTTTTAGGATATCACTGTCTTGGTAATCCTAATGATCCTCAATGTGTCATTTCAATTTCATTCAACTCTTATAATAGCAGTATGATCGTTTTCTGTGTATCCCTCATGTTACTATGGAATTTTTACTGCGTAATTTCTAAAAGAATTAAAGATTTTACTTAAATAAAACCCCTTTCTATGTGCATATATACATAGCCATGTCTTTGGCTTTTCTTGTGATGTATGTGTTTCACTTCCTAATTGAAGTGAGTTATTATAAGCATAATAATAATAAACAACATGAAATATCATTTTTTCATGTTTTGCATTTACGACGAGTATAAGCAGAGGAGGCGACGATCGTTCCGAACCTCGCCAATCCTGTCTTGTAAAGCAATGCACAATCAATTATGTATCATATTATCGCTTTTTTATGAAAACGATAAGGGAATTTTAGTTCGCCATATGTCCTCCGCTCTTCAATAACAGGAAATGCGTGCAATAAACCATTCAATACATGACGATTTAAAAAATATTATCATGGATTTTTATTTTTAAATGAAGCTCTATTAACTCTGTCTGAGGCAATATCTTCTGGAAGCAACGAAGAAATGTGCACGTGAGAAGATTATTGTTTTAATTTTACTCGATGTAAAGACATTCTTTGAAACTTGCGCCTCACCAAAATTATTCCCTTCTTTTTTTTATTTATCGCACGCCTTACGGCTTTCACGTTTGTATTTAGTGCATAGCATTGTTTGAAATATGATGTCGGTACAATAGTTGTACCTGAGCTCGTGTATCAATGTCACGAGGCGCATGTTAGCGAATTAAAGCACTTCATATTATAAAAATCAAAGTCATTTTATCTAAGTAGTTAGAAATATATGATTATAGATTAGGATTTTCAACTTTCATATAACCCAACGACCAATAGAAGCCATTATAGGGTGAATTTCTGATTTAATGAATCCGTAGACACGTTCAGAAATTTCTATTTTATTATTACTTGTAGTTGCATGAAATGTAGATTTACTTCCGAAAATATCTCCTTGAAATAAGATAAATAACTTAAATCAATTATTATATTCAATAAGTTATTATTTGTGCGGAGTAGTTTATCTTACTCTCATGTTCGTTTTTATGCGCACAACTTCTATCGCGGTATTGCTTCAGATTTTTTTTTTAATTAATTCTTTATTTTGAACTGAAATAATATTTACATCGAGCTATGGACTCGACATGATCCTCATGCACACCCTTTTAAAATAATAAATTGGTTAATTAATTGTATGCCCTTTTTAATAAGAGTAGAGTTACTTACGAAACTATTAAAACGCTGCCTTAAGGAGAAGTGCTTTCTGACTCCCTGGAAGACCTCATCAGTTTGCCCTGTATTTAAGAATTCAGATGATCGCTCATTTCCCTCTCAGTACAGATCGATAAGTCTCCTATGTGTCATGAGTGTTGCTGAGTTCCATATACAATAGAGAAGTAATCAACCACCTCAGCAGAAATCACCTTCTTAGTGACACACAATATGGTTTCCGCTCTGCGAGATCTACCGCAGATGTGCTGACGGTTATATCCCACAGGATTTGTGAATCTCTTGACAAAGGCGTCTTTCTAGGGCAATTGCTCTTGACATATCAAAGGCCTTCGACAAGGTATGGAATAAGGATCTACTTCATAAAATTTCCAGCTACGGTATAACTGGAAATGTTTCCTCAATCATTAAATCATTTCTCTCTGATAGGCCCATAAGAGTAGTGGTAGATGGACAACAATCGGAGGCCTGCGATATAAATGCTGGAGTCCCTCAGGGGTCAATCCTGGACCCAACTCTCTTCCTGATCTACATCAATGACCGTCCTAAGCACATACTCCAATCATTCGTTGATATCTATGCTGATGACACGACCATCTACGGCAACACATCAAAGGCTGTAAATGACAAAGATCTCTCTGATGATCTCTCCTCTGATCTCGAGCGCGTGGTTCAGTGGGGGAAGATGTGGCTGGTTACCTTTAATGCATCCAAAACCAAACTCCTATCCTTACATCATCAACGCTCTGATCCCCATCTGGCATAAATTGTGATGGATGGCTCTCGTCTGGGTGAGGCCCCGTGTTTTGACAAGCTTTTGGGGTTGACCTTTACTCCTGATTTGAAATGGAACACGTACATCAAGTATGTTGCCAATGTCGTTGGAGAGATGGTGGGATCCTTCTACCGCTCCAGAAGATATCTCACTACTGATGCAATTCTCCATCTATATAAAAGCCAAGTACGTCCAACGATGGAATAATGTTGCCATATCATGACAATAGCTGCTAAAAAGAACCTATCCTGCTTTGACAGAGTACAAAATAGACTTCGTGGCTTAGTGGGGGATGCCCTTTTCTCTACCCTGCGACCTCTCTCCCACAGAAGAGACGTTTCGAGCCTATCCTTGTTTTATCGTTATTTCCATGGCAGGTGCTCGTCTGAACTTCCATCACTGGTCCCCACTCGCCAATCTTTCACGAAAAACACCCGTCTAGCCGAAGGCACTGTGAAAACTTTCCCCCACTCTATATCTGTGCCTAAATCAAAACGCGGATTCCATGAACACAGCTTCTTTCTTAGAACTGCACGCCTGTGGAACTATATTTCGTATGTCTGCTTCCCTCCGGACTACAACTTGGATGTGTTCAAGTCCAATGTTAACAAATTCCTAAGGAACCGCCTCATTAATTAAACACTTCATCAAATCTCCAAACTAACGTAATGTACTTGCAATAACCCTTATCCCTGAGTGGCTTCTGGGCCTTGATAAGTGGTTTTCACTGTGTAAAAAAAGAATGTTTCTCTGAGAAATAATGCACAAATCTAGAAGTAAAACATACTATAAATTGATAAGGAAAAAAGGGAAGCACCAAATATGGCAGAGTCAAAATGTCCTATTTTTTATACAAAGCAGGAAAGTTGTGTTCCTTTCTTCTCGCGACTTGCAATGACTTCTCGTGTATTTGATATTATCTTCCACCAATCGTTCTGGTACGAAGTTGTCGAACAAAAAACTCAACTCAAAACTCATGCTTTAGGATTCGTCTTTTTTAACAGTTATTAATTGTGTATATATGCAAATAAATGAATGGTTTCCCAAATGAGCGACTTTTGTCTTTTTTTACATTTTCCGCTGTTATTTTACGAGCTAAGCAAACGCAACGTTGTTTTCGATTGTGATGATTTCTATTAAACCCCATCCCGATATCACTGTAGCAAAAATAGCAGGGAGAAAGTGAGCACCTTCAATGTTTTGTTCTCCGTAGAATTGGATTTTTCACTTCCGCAGTCCCATCTTCCACATCAATACTCTTATCACCGTTTCCGTAAACCGCATTTCTAAACTTATTCTAAGGGACGGTAGAGGATCAGAATATCCTCGTATTGGATGCCTTCTTCCTCACCGCCCTATGAGGTAGAAGAGGCACAGCAGGGCGGATATTTTCCATATGACGTGGGACACCATCGACGAACATAGTATAGGGAATTATATTTTTCTATGCTTTCACTGCCAAACATTTAAATGCACCGCGCATTTGGTGGTTTTATCCAAACACGATATCTCACTTTTTATGGTGTCTCGACCACTATTAACACTGATGGTGGGGTAACTATTCATTTTATACGCTGATTGTAGCGGTAAATCTCATTGGCTCGTGCAAGTGATGGTATTGTGCCGTCTTTAAGTTTCAGCAAAATTTTACTGCTATGGCACAAAAGCAACGTCCACCTTAAAATTATATTCATCAACTAGACGCTTAATTATCGCTTTCTCTGCTATCAAGATTTTACTTGCATATTTCCTAAAAACTTGTGTCTTTCAAGTCGACTAGTGGTAAATACACAATGAGCCAGTGTAGAATCTAGTGCATTCTTGACCTGAACATGCTGGTTCAATTCTCGATTATCCATCATGAATCAAATTTGGGTTTTAGTCGATTGCTCAATAGCCAAGAGCACGATCAATTCTGTTGGTGGTCTTAGACGTATTCGTGGATATGGTATTATCCAATCGTTATCAATCAAAAGCTGAAGTTCTTCTTCATATGCAGTCTGATTGTTTGTAGAAACTATAAAGTTTAGAATGGAATTGCATAACCAGTCTGGCGATACACATCTGGCTGTTGTCATCATGCCACAAACTATAGGTCTTATTACGTCAATTCCAAGTAATACGTCGTATCAAAGGTTTTCCTCCTGCATCCACAGGGCGTAAACTTCCGCTGTAATCATTCGTTTTCTCTTCTTTCCATTTTATAAGATATCTCGGCGTTTTTATTTTATTTTACATGACTTTAATGAGCGGCAATCAAAACGGAGAAGATTCTACATTCGTTTAATACTGGAATACGAGGGACCTACTGCAAGACCCTCTATTGTCGAATCGTCTTAAAAGGCTGAACGTATTCGCAAATGATTAAAAATAAAGCTGCCAGCCGTAGATATTTCTTTCCGGTTGGCCGGAGGTATGCAGTGTACCAGCAATTCGGAGATGAACCTAACTTGACTGAAATTAAGCAAATCTTATATGCAGCATTTGGTACATACCCTTTTTTAACTTTGTTTTTGCATGGCAACAGTTAACTAATCGGCGGCTACATCCTAATGAAACGGTGGATGTATAGACAGCTTGTGTACGGAAGATATCAGCACTGTTTGATTATGCTTACGACAAATTGTCAATCTGTTTATTTTTTCTTACCTTAGGATCTCAGTTTACTTTTGCCAGCGTTGTCACGGATTCACATATTAAAAACTGGTAATTCATCTAAATACATTGAGATAATGTGGATTCTGCCTCAGCTAACGCTAATCGTGAGAGGACTGCTTGCTATAAATGTTGGAGCCTTACTCATTTTGCCAAGGATTACGCCAGTCGAAGTGGTAGGTGAATGTTTATTCACAGGCGACCAGCCTACTACGATGTGCTCAGTGCAGTCAGTTGGGCCAGATAGGTCGTAACTGTTCAGGTAACGAAATAAGGCATAAGTTAGTGTGGCCACCTTTGCCCCTTACAAAACAATGTATACAGCATTGCCTGTTGTCGGCGTCAAATATAATGGTCTACAATATCTAGCACTTGTAGGGACGGGTTATACCCGGTCTATAATTAAAGCAAATCGCTATCGAACAGGGAGAAAACAGCAAATGGAGGTTATGGCCACTAATGATTACAGAATCGGAATCCGCTAAAGTGTGTTGCAACTCCCTGCAGAAAAGGTTATAAAAAGTGAAAGAGAACAAAACAACAACTAAAAATAGTCGTGTCAAAGCGTCCCCTTGGCGATATACCACATGTACGTCTCATTTACCTTTTTTTCATCAATTTGCAATAAATTATTGTGTATTCGATATTATCATGCACCGTTAGTTCTTGTTCTAAGCTGCCGAACGACAAACTCGTCCAAACCCCCATGCTTTAGAATTCGTCCTGTTTAATTTTGAAATTGCATGAACAAATTTTAATTATTTTACGAAGGTTATATGTGCTTATTAATCAGCTGTGTTCGGGTAGACGTGTGCAGACCTGTCTATTTTATTATTACTTTTTATTATTACTTGTATTTGAATGGACTGCAGATTTAATTAAAAATTATGAGATAGATAACTTAAATCTATCTATATATCTATAAAAGTGAACGTGTCTGTCTGTCTGTCTGTCTGTGCACATTTCCCTACGAAATAACTCTGTCAATTTTTAGTCTATATATTCGAAATTTGAAATACCGGATACTGAGATTTGGGAAAATCGATGTGACGGGTGTCAGTCAGAAATTTGGCTGTTAAGGGGTCAAATTTCAACGAGTTGACCTTTAAGAACTCTACCAAACTCCTCCCACAATTTTGGGTCTAGACACTTGAAATTTTAGATATAGGTTCCTTGAACCCAGATTCAACTTAATAAAGTGATGGGAGCCCGAAACTATAAATTTTAAGGGGTCATAATAGGGGTCAAAGTTTTAAAAAATTAACCATTTTTTTTTGTTTTTTTGCTTTTTTTGCACAGCATACACCTCCAAACACTCGATCAACGCCGGACACCCCTGCTAGTCAATTTATATATTTAAGTAATTATTATTTATGCGTAGTATTTTTCTTTGTCTCATTTCTGTTTTAATTCTCACAACGTTTATCGCGATATAGCTCCAGATTTGTTTGTTTTTTAATTAATTATTTCTGTTGAACCGACATAAACTATAGACTCAACATTGTCCGCATAGGCACACTGTTTAATGGAAAAATGTATAAAGTGACTGTATGTCTTTGTAACATAATCAGACTGTCGCCATTCTTTCTATAAGCAATAATACACGAAAAGTGCAAGACAACTAAAGGTAAAATGGATATTTTCTGTGTACAAAATAAGATACCCATTTTTAAATAAGTCAAAACAGATACGGAAACGCAAAATAGCAGAAATAAATGTATTATTTCTAAATACTTCTTTCACACTTGGAATTTACAACACAACGACTTTAGATTAGTAGCTAACTTGCTTTCCTCGGGTACCTCATGATACACGAAATCATAACACGATTTTCGTAGAAATGATCAAGTCAGAAAAAGACAAGTTTTTCTACACAACATCTTGTTTGGTAAAATATGTCTTTATTATTATTATTATTATTATTATTATTATTATTATTATTATTATTATTATCATTATTATTATTATTATTATTATTGGCTCCCAACGGTGAATTTCGCACGGATTGTAAAGGATCTCTCCTTGACACCAGACTGTGGTGCTTTCTGAAAGCTGAGCGACAACAAGTCTGCCCGGTTTTTCATGGGGGATTGGTAGAGCACGTATAAATAAGTATCCCCTCTGTAGTTGTTTCTATGTAACGCTTCTTCATTTTTTGCCTCAGCAGAAGTTCGTCTGGTCCGCGCGTGTAGTTCATGTGTATTAGTTTTCGTATTCGACGGTTTTCTTTTTATTACAGCTGTTTTCATGATTTTTATTCGGTGTATTTTTCTAGTGATTCCTCTGATTCTAATTATTCCCATTCTTTTTTCGGAGTTCTTCGGAATTGTTCCTAGAGCTCCTACTATGATAGTTAATATCTTGATCGTTTATCATCCCTATCCCTTAAAGTTATCTGTATAGCTGGGTGCATTTGTACCGTTTCCCCATTCTCTTTGGTATTTGTCCTGTGGTAGGCTGGAACAGCAAAGTCTATGCATTGGCATGCCTTTTCTTTCTTGTTAATTATTACGATATCTGGTACTTTTGCTTAGATGGGTGTATACGTTTGTATGTACACGTCGAGATGTAGTTGTTGGTCGTGCCTGTTCTTGTAATAATATTTTGACCAGTTTGACTAGATTCACTTATATGGTATATGCTTATATCTCTTTTTTACTTGTGTGTGGTGGATCTTTTCTTTCATGGAGTTCGTTTTAATCGAGTTATCTTGTGATGCTCTTATTAGGAATAATGTTCGTCTGTTTACATATCGTTTTCTCGCCCATGTCAGAGAGTTTTCGTTATTTTCATCTTTTGTCATCCTTACAAATTTACGTGTAGTTGGTATCCTCCTATTTTTCTTTTCTTATTTTATCCTTTCTCTATCTCTGTTTGTGTTTTTCTCGCTGTAATAAGTATTCCTTCAGTGGTGTTCGTTATGTAATGAACTAGTTTTGTGTTATTAACACGGTGTTCTATAAATACCAGTCCCCTCCTTCCGTCTTTCATTTTCCCGAAGAGACAGTCAACACTGTCCTTCGAGTGTAGTGCGTTGGGTAATGAGTTTTCTGGTCTTCTGCTAAAGTTGTCTCATTTCTTTCTTCTTTGGTCAACCCTATGGACGATATCTGGTACTTTTGCTTAGATGGGCATATACGTTTGTAAGTACATGTCGAGATGTAGTTGTTGGTCGTGCCTGTTCTTGTAATAGACGGCCCAGAATATCTTACTAATGATACTGCTCATGTATTTATACCTTTTTATTATGTTTATATTATATAATTTATTTTCCAGAAGCTTTCTTGTTCCCCTTAGGTATTTATTAAAACTTCCCCCTTTCATTTCTGTTTGCTCGTCGATGTCGCCTATTTCAGAACCTCTAGGTGTTTATAGGCGTATTCCTCCCTAGTGCCCTCATCTCGGATTAGTTATGTAGTTTCATGAATTCTGTCGTCTCCAGTTTACCTTTCTTATAACTAATAGGGTACATATTTATATACCAAATTCCATTTGGATATTCTGTTTTATTTTGTTTAACTGGTAAACTGTAATGGTGAAAGCTTGTGCAACATGACAAACATTATTAAAAGTATCTTCAGTAATAATCTTTGTACAAAAATACCACATACTCTGTTCCCAATACGTCATAAAATGTTTAAAATGAAATAAAGGATTATCTAAGAATAGGAACTTTGCAGATATTGTAAACAATAGAAAATCCATATACACGTTATTCTAAATGCCTTCAATGATAGCGGTTCACGTGAGGAGAGAAAGTCTACAAGAACATCCAGGAACACAACTGAGAATAAAAGTTGGTTCAAAACTGCCGATGTAAAGCTGGTACTGCTGTTATTCAAGAACTAAGCATTCAAAACAAGAGAATCCTGAGAAATCCTTTATCTTGAATAGTTGTCTCCTCATTTAGTTGAATAACAACATTTAGCAAGAACCCCTGTAATGAAGCTAATGATATCCGGCCAGAATGCGAAGTATCGTCTTTTTTACTTTGCAAATTAACCTGTTGAATAGTCTCAAGAAAAACGGAAATCCCTGCGTTCAAATTTTGCAATGTCATTTTTGTTAACTTTACAATATAGGCAACGAACGTCCGTTGGAAAATATGTGGTGAACTTTCGCCATTAGTGCAGTAAGAACTCTGTTAAGTAGATATATAAGTTTCATGGCCTTGGAAATTATGTCTGCAGATTATATGGTCCGCTTTCTAAGTTTCCGGGAAATATATATGCAGAATTTTATTCATAACTTATCAAATACCATGTATTGTATGTGCTAAGAAAATAAACTAAGAAATATTTCATATTCATACAGGGCATCATCCAGTTACAAAGCTAACATTCTCACGAACTTACTTAACTCCGAAAAAGCAACTGCTTTGTATAGGCCTTTTAAAAAAAGATGTTAATTCTATTGAATATGAGTGGAGGACTCTAAATCAACATTCTAAAGCCAGGAATATAAAAAAAACGCGGAGCAATTAAAAAATTCAATTCAGGAAACAATATATTATAAACTGGTAAGATGACGCTAAACTTTTTCATAAGATCGACGATTTTACAGCTCAAGTGATGCTACTGTGCTTTACAGGAAATATTATATAACTTCTGTTTTCTGTCATATTTGAGCGTATTTTGTTCAATCGCTCTGATCATTTTGCTCGCGCAGTGTTTTTCATATAACACTAATATTTAACGGATTAACAATCGCTATCTCAATTTTATGTTAAAAATTGGAGTCTAAAACAACTCACATAAAAACAGTTATTCCTTCTTTTCTGACGAGAACTATGCATTACCGAGCATTATGCCCGCCACATGAGGCGCCTTCAATGGATTCCCGTACTTTTTTGTACAGGCATTACAATTGTCGCTCACTCCAAAATATTAATATGCTATTGCAAAACAGCTTATAAGATGACTGACAAATTCTTATGTTTTCAAGATCATAAATATTCTCTGTGATGTTGTTAAATCCCTTAGCTTAATATAAACACAAGTAACTGTTGTTATGCACGTATCACTATTTATTTACACAAAAGAAATCATAATATACTCATCAGTAAAAAGAAAAAAAAATGAGTAGAATTAAAAGGAAACACATCCGAAAAACATCGAATAAAAAGCTGAAAAGTATCAACCATTTTGGAGAAACTCATTTAATAATTATTATTTAAAATATGATTACAATTGTTTGTCTTATAATTTCTTATAAAATCATTTTTTATTTATTTACAGACGTTTGTGAAAAGACATAACACAAAGTGGGTGCTTATGATTTGGCAGAAATGACAGAAATAAAATTAAGAGGGAGCAACGAAAGAAGAAATCGGTCGAAAGGAAAGATAACTTAGAAAACGCAACAAAACGTAACGAATATATGAAATAAATATGAAATAAACTGCAAATGGCAGAAGAAGAAAATTAATGTTATAAACTTACGGAAAGAAATATACTTATTCACAAAGAAAAGAAAGATACTTATTCACAAAGAAAACACAATCGTGATTTAGTAAAGGGTGCGTGATCAAAGAGAGAGAGAGTGTGTGAGAGAGAAAGAGAACGAATATAATGAGGAGAGATATTCACGTGCTTTTGCTTTTTTATGTGCATGAGTGAGGATTTACAAAATAGAAGAAATATTTATACAATAGATTTCTTCGAAATATTTACAATACTTTCTAGTATATTTGTATACATATATGTATATATATATATATATATGTATATATATTATATATATGTACATGTATATATACATATATATTTAGAGACAGAGAGGGAGATAGAAAGAGAGATACATATATATATATATATATATATATATATATATATATATATATATATATATATATATATACACCAGCTGTACCCTGCCACACGTAGCTGTGGCTCAAATTGGAGCATTGAAAAAGTTCCAAAGTCAGGAAATGCATGTTTATTATAGGTTTAATATCCCATTCTGTATGGGTACCCCGTTTTTTATTGTATCATTTTCTTTGCTGATATCGAAATCTTTTTGGTTTGATGACTCCTGAACACGTAACATAATTAGTCCATGGAAAAAAACGCCCGTGTATAGCTGTAGCTCATACAATTTGAAAGGGAGTTCCCTTAGCTTAGTTATTGCAAATGGCAATAAACTTGAAATGTGCAATTTCCTATAGTGTAATGGTGTATCCCGTGGGATAATAGGAACGCATGGAATGAAGATATACTCACCTGTGAAAGGTACGGTTAAGATTGTTTTTCTATGATACCTGGAAGAACCTTTTTAACCAACTATTCTTTGATGTAATAAAATTACAGATGTTAAGAGACATAGAATGTCGCCATTAACTCGGTACAGACGCATGTCCCTTATACTTAAATGTGATGAACAATTTCTGTGCGGATCGATCATTCTACAACTGGCCACGCATAGTTTGAGTAACGTTTAATGTTTTCACATGCCGATCTGACATCTTTTTGGTCAAATCTGCTATTAAACAATACCGTTTTCTTACATCTAAAACGGAAAGAAAAAAAGTCACCTGTGAAAACGAGAACCTTCCAAATTAAAACCTAGATTTATCATGTAAATTGCAAAAAAGTGTAAATTAATACAAAACTAACCCGACGTTACAAATTAGTAAAAGTTCATTATTGGATTTTAATTATAAGGTAAAACTCGAAAATTAAAACTCGAGATAGATAATGGCAAAAACATTCCCACATTAATATATGAGGGTAGATTATCTTAAACACCTTCCTAAAATGATCATTGCGCCCTGGACGTATACTAAGTAGATATTAACAAGTCTTTCGTGACTATTCCATTTTTATAACGGATATTAGATAATGGTGTGGATGTGTTATCGACAGCTCCAGTAACTCTCGCTTCTACTTTTTTGGCCCTCAGTCATAATTCAAATGAGTTATTTTTTTCTGACAAAGCCTGAAGAAAAAGCTGCTTTCCAGGTCAGTAATACTTCGTGAACAGTAGTATGAGATTTCGGAAATATTTCTGTCTCTATGTCTATCCTTGGGAGCATGTCACTAGTAAGGGTGCTCGAGGTAAACGTTTCGTCTGGGCTGACTTTATCTTCCTGGTATTCAGGGACCCGGCACTTGGATTAACCACAAAGAGGACTGTTCTATCAGCAGGTGCAAAGTACTGGCGCTGCTGTATCGCCATTTGGTGAATAGATTCTAGACCATGCCGTAGTCTCTGTTGCGGTCTCTCAATGCCATACTAGTCGGTAATTGTTACAGCTTTACCTTATCATGTGCTTCAAAAATCATGCCCGTTTCTGTCTTCATTTCCCTGTCTATCTTGCCCTAACCCAGTATTCTATAAATCCCAAAACCTCAAGATGAGATATCTCCAGAAATAAACTCGAATGAACCTAGAACCCCATTCACCAACGTAGAGCCCTACTACCATGTCTACGTTCCAACATCCCAGAGGTTGAAACCCAAATGCAGGAAACGAAACCGGACATATTCTTTCTAAATGTAATTGAGATATGGCTGACCACTTTCTTAGATGAGTCCATAATAAACGGATACTCAAACTTAACATCTAATTCTGATCTCAAGATCACCCTGGGCATGGAATATGTGCCTACATTAAAGATGGTTCCCGTCTGTCAGGAATATCTCAAGAGAAGGCCCTAATTTATCTTATCTGTGCTTCCGCGTTGCACTTGTGTACATAACTGCATTTATGGTTGCCCTGTTTGCCTTCACAACAAACTCCAAAAGACCGATAATGAGGGGAGGTTCTATCATGATTATTCAATTGCCTATGACCTCACTCATATCGTTCGCAAGCCTTTCCCTGTGGCCGATACTACCAGTCAGTATGCAAGCTATCTAGACCTTTTTTTAACAACTTCCCCTGAGCTATGTTCATGTTCCGTTCTATCTCCGCTAGGTTCTGCGACCACTCTGTTGTAGCAGTACAGATAAAAAATGAAATGTAATATGTCCTCAGATGTACCCCTCTATCGTACTGTATACCGGTACTATATGGCTGTCTGCGATAGCTTCCGTACATTCATATCTGATCTAACCCTGCATTCCATGTTTAAAAAGGATGTGCCCTCTATAGTATCAGACCTGACTGAATGGTTAATTGTAGGCATAGACCGATTCCTACCATCTAAGTAATTTCAACAAAAAGCTAACAGCCATCCATGGTTCTCCCCAGAATGTGTTGCAGCCATCGCGCACTGAAATCATTTTTCTATAGCTACCAACGCAATAGATGCACTGAGACTAACGCTGCTTTCAGGAACACCAGCAACAACTCTACAAAAGTTATAAAAGTTACAAAAGAACTATATACTCAGTCCGTTTAATCCAAAGTGGCTGATCAGCGGTTTGGTTCCCACCTTTTTTGGCAAATAAAAAATAGGAGGTTTAACAGAAGTGTGCGTTATATCCAAACCATTATCAATGGACCTGAGAACATCTCGTACGCATCATACAATACCAAACTATTTGCTAAGAACTTTGCAGTAAATCCTAAACTATGCGAAGAAGGCAATCAACTCCTAGTATTCCCTCCTAAAATACACAGCACATTAGGTTACATGCACATGTCTGTGCGTGAGGTCGCCAAGCTTATAAAGAACCTTGATTTCAGTAAAGTAACTGGCACTGACGACATCGCAATTATAGTGTTGAAAACGCTTCAACAAGAACTTGCACCCATACTTACGAAACTTTTTTAAGCATTGCCTAAAAGAGAAGTAATTTCCAACACCTTGGAAAACCTCAACTTTATATGTCCTGTATTTAAGAATTCAGATGATCGCTCATTCCCCTCTCAGTACAGACCGATAAGTCTCCTATGCGTCATGAGTGTTGCTGGATTCCACATAAAATAGAGAAGTAGTACACCATCTCAGCAGAAATCACCTTCTTAGTGACACGCACTATGGTTTTCATTCTTCAAGATCAACCACAGATGTGCTAACGGTTATATCTCATAGGATCATTGAATCTCTTGACAAAGGCTTCCTTTCGAGGGCAATTGTTGCTGGAATCCCTCAGGGGTCGATCCTAGGCCCAACTCTCTTTCTGGTCTACATCAATGATCTCCCAAAACATATACTAAAATCATTCGTTTACATATATGCTGATGACACGACAATCTACGGCAACATATAACCGGCTGTAAATTACAAAATTCTCTCTGATACCCTCTCCTCTGAGCTGTTGCACTTAGTACAGTGGGTGAAGAGATGGCTGATTACCTGTAATGCATCTGAAACCTAGCTCCTATCTTTACATCATCACCGCTCTGATCGTTAATTGGTATCAATTGAAATGGCGGTATCTTGTCCAGGGGAAACCTCTTGTTTTGACACGCTTCTGGGATTGACCTTTACTCCTGATCTGAAATGGGACATGTACATCAAGTCTGTTGCCAAGGTCACTTGAAAGATGGTGGGATCATTCCACCGCTCAAGAAGATATCCCACAACTGTTGAAATTCTCTATCTCTATAAAATCCAAGTACATCCAAGGATAGGATACTGCTGTCACATGTGGAGAGAAGCTGTTAAAATAGCCTATGCTGCCTTGACAAAGTACAAACTTGACTTCGTGGCAAACTGGGGGTCCCCTTTTCACTTTCCTGCAACCGTTCTCACACAGAAAGACGTTGCAAGCCCCTCTTTGTTTTATCGTTATGACCATGGCAATGTTTGTCTGAGCTTCGATCTCCGGTCCCCCTTCCCCAATCTTTCAAAATAAACACCCGTCTAGCTGAAATCACTGTAAAAAATTCCCCACTCTTTATCTGTGCCTAAATCAAAACATATATTCCGTGAAAAGAGCTGTTTTCTTACAACTGCACGCCTAAGGAATACTGTACTGCTTGCCTGTTTCCCTCCTGACTTCAACATGAATATCTTAAAATCCAACATAAAAAAATCTCTGATGAAGCGCCCCCCTAAGTAATGACACATTATCAAATCTCCAATACTAATGAATACTGCAACACTATCCCATTCATTACTGTACATTAAATAACCCCTATCCCCGAGTAGATTCTGGGCCTTGATTAGTGGTGACCTTCAAGTAAGAAAAGACATGTTTAGTTTCAGAACAGTTTTCGATGGTTCGTTGTTCTACACAAGTCCTCGAGCTGATGGGTTCTCAGTAGACAGCACAGTTTCCGATGGTCCGTAGGTCTACACAAGTCCTAGATGTGACTGGTGCTCAGTGGACAGTTCTCGAGTTGGAATTTACAGAGCAAAAAGTATTCCCGTATTGACACGAAAAAAATATATGCGAAGATTTTAAAGAAATATTTCATATTTATGGAGCAATTCTGGTTTCTGATTGATTATTAGACGACCGTGAATTAATTTGATTCGTCAGTTCCTAGCAGAATCGTTTATAAATAGAATCTCCCGACCATGCGGGATGATATCCTATTATAAGACAAAAATATTGCAACCCTCTCCTATTTCAATTTATATGATGATGAACTCACATACATTTACATACACACAGAACAAAAAAAATCATTTGATATAAAATTATATGATGATTACGTTATGTTTGCGATGATTGTCGTTCTACCCCACATAAAACCCCACCACCAATTCGCTTCCCCATTTCATCTTACATAGCCACAGAGTGGCTCTTCGAATATGAAGGCGACTTACATGGCCTGAATAAAATATGACACAGAAAGCCCCGTTTCTGTCTTAATAAACTAAATCTGTTGTTGGTGTCTCTGTGGACTACCATATGCCTCCTCACACCTGCAATCGACTTGAACTTCCGCCCACACAAGTGTAGTCCCATGAGGTTGTGGAAGCAACGGTACATAAGTGCGTCTTTCGTGTGACTTCATGTGGTTTACATACCCAGCTTTGTACAGTAGAAAGTGTCCACATGTCTCACAGCAAGCTCAGAAACATTCAAATCCATCACACCCCTCTTACGCAGATTTCTCTCATGCTCTGCCTGTTTCACGTTATTTGTCATCCTCATCCTTGGCTTTTATTATACGCTATCGCTTCTTATCTTTGAAAATTTGTGCGAAGTTTCTTAAGATTGTCTTTTCAACAGTCCCTGACTTTCCTCTTTTGCTCGTGTTGTGAGCGCTTGCCAGCCATCAGCTGACAATAGAATAACTGCTTTCGTAATCTACAGCCATCCATACACGCACCATGCCCAACACAGCGCATGCGATTTTTAGTTATTATGCTTCTAATACCTAGAGGATCCGCTCTCTGAACGGCAACACTGTCTGCTCTGATTGATTGCGATTTTATATTAAGGATCCTCCTTGAGAAGTCATGATAGAATATTTGATAGAATCATTCAAACCATTGCAATTGGTGTTTATAAATGGTGTACGTTTCTTATGTGTATCATAGGGTTGTTTGCAATCATGTTATAAACTGCTATTTTATTTGATAACTTATATATAATACATGCGATAACCACTTTTCCAACTTGACAAATGCTACAGAAGCCTTCATGATGTAAGCATGTATCTTAAAACCCAGTGAACAATCTCTCGACAAGGTACTACCAATGTAAACAAATGTGTCAACTACACCTAATTTTGTGCCAGCAATATAAATGTTAGGTTAACGGACTGAGCCGCATATGGTTGGAGTAAAATTCATTTTGGTCTTCGTTCAAGCTTACAGTGATACCAAAAGAAAAGCATGCTGCTGAAAATCTGTTGATAAGCAGCTGCCTTTCCTCTTCAGGATGAGCGACACCGTCAGTATCATCAGCATATGAAAACTCACGTACATCCAGGAGATAAGCGCCCGCGTGTTTGCATGTTGTGTGGGTACGTGGGAGAGACGGATGAGTGGAAAAAGAGTTATTCTCGAGACCAGCTCAGCGTTACCGACCAAAAATAGAAAAGAAAGACCAAGATGGCGGCCGCCGTCTTTTGCAAATTATGATGTCTCGCAAAGTCACACGAATTCTCGGAATATGCAAATTTAGCCGGCCTAGAACGACGATAAAAGCGGGTGAGGGGAAAGAGGTCGGCGAGGGACGATTGAGTTGGCTGGGGAATCGTGTGGCTGTTGCTTCTTGTGCCGTGTGAGGATATTTTACCGTTGTTGGAATCCGTGCAGAACCGGTGTAAAAAGATTATTGAATTGCTGCAACATTTATAACATCTTTTCCTGAACTTACCGTGTTAAAGAGAGAGTCGGGCACCATCTTGAATTTTCCTTACACATTTCTGTTACAGTCTTTGGAAGGGTTTGATAGGTTATTGCGGACCAAAAAGGAAAAGTTCTTTCGAGTTGTTTTGAGTTGCTGCATCTACAATTTTAGCTAATATATTGGACCACACTTGTTATTTCAGAGAACGTAGGCCGAACTGTGCTTATATGAGATCTCAATTTGTATATCTGTTTGTAAGGTTTGGATGTAAAATTAGTTTGTGGATATGTTGCTTTCTTTCGAGCAGTTTACAGATAATATCATCATTTTCCTCAAACCAATCTCTGTCATTCTTCTCCGCTATAACAATGGGTATCCTGGCAGGATCTTCTTAAACTTATGCTAGGTACAATTAAAATACATGTTGTCAAAAGCGGAAGAGAGCTCTGGGCCGACATCAGGCTGTTTGAGCTTTGCAACATTTGTTCGCTTTGGGATTATTTTGCCCTACATATGATTATTCTTCCGAACATACAGCTTTGATCTGCCACGCAATAACATGTGATCAGTATTACATTTGATACTACACAACACATGGACACTGCAGATATTATTGAGATAATAATTTTTTGTGACTATAAAGCCTATGATATGGCCATATTCTGATATTGGGTAGCACCAAGTAACTTTATGTTTCTGTTTCTGCCGGAATTATGTGTTACAGATTACTAAGTTTGTATTCAGGGAATAGCTGTATCAAGCTTAGCTCATTGCTATTTACTTCGCTAATACTATACCGCCCAATTTCATCCCAAACTTGATGCTGCGTTAAAGTAGGATAACATTTCCCTCCTTTAAAATAGTAAGTAGGTTTCCGAAGAGCTCCAAAAAACTGTATAAGGACATCATCACTTGGTGATTTAGTTGCGGCATAGATAGAAATAATAGCAATATATCACCCATATGAAAGTGTCATTCGTAATTTAATGATACGGTCAGTTATACCAGCTGAACAATCAAATCTAACAATAGAGGGGCAGATTGGCAAAAACCGACCCCCCTTCACGTTCTTATTTTGGTTTTCCGGTCCATAAGATGGGAACGCCAGAATGTTTTTAAAGTACATGATCTTCTTTCAGGCGTTGATGGCCCTGTCGGTGGGGCATTAGAATACACTGACTGCCCCCCCTGCAGAGGGTAAAAGACCCTCAATGGGGGTCCTGGATATGACCTTAAACTATATCCAGTGGTGAGGCCCCAGCTTATGGGCTTTGGGGAGTGTGGAGCCACCCTTTAATTACCATTGTTCCCAGGTCCACTCTGACCCGGAATAGTAGTACTTGTTAGGGTTCCAAGTATGGGTTAAATAGAAACCGACTTGAAAACAACAAATATATTCTATTAAAAATTTTTTCTTCAAAATCTTTGGGTTCAGCATTAAATAACCCGAAAAGGGTTGATATGCCGTAAAACAAAAACAACCAACTAACCATCCAGGCGTTGAAGCTCATTAGTGACCAGAGTCGTTCTCTGAAATTGATAGGTTTAGGTTTCTAAATCTAACTGGGTTCTCGCGTTCCAATATCCAATGCCAAGTGATAAGTGTTCATTAGCATATTGCTTTAAGTGTATTTCCATTGTGTTTGACCTTTTACCGTGAACAGCTGTGTTAGATAAGCTTTCTTAGAAAATAACAGGAAAATTTTTATGCACCCGGAATCAGCGCTGGCCATGTAGGCAAAAAAACGATGTTAAAAAAAGCTACTGCCGATTTGTGCAGATTTATGATTATAGGCCTCCATCAGGAACCATGCATGACAGAGACGTTCGTTTCTCTGAGGTGTATGTATGTATACCCGCATAGCGCATATTTATATAGATACATATAGTGTTTTGTTTTGAAATAATCCAACTTTAAAAGTTAGATTAAAGGATAGTTAATTTAATTTTTCTGAAAAAAAATTCTTATTATTTAATTACTTTCCTGATACAGATGTCTACTCTTTCTTATCATGTAATTATTTCCCTCAGAAAATTTTCTATAATGATGAAATTGCTGCTTAAATGCCCAACAAAAATTGATTTCACGGAGAGTATTCAAGTTTCAACAAATTTGCTAAACGAGTGAGAATGTGTATAAAAATAAAACTGAAACAAAAATGTAGAAGGCAAAGCAAACAAACAAACAAAAATACAACTAATAAGAGACGGAACAAAAACTCGCTTCTCGTAGACACGTGGGTCGTAACAAGCACAATCTACTCGCCAGAATCATCTACACACAATCTGTAGAACGCTCCCTCTCCTTTCCAGTTTCCTGCCAGTATAGCGGCTGAGAACGACATATTTGCATAATCGCGCGAGAGCAGATGTGATTCAACGATAATTACATTGGGTAAATGCTAATAAAAGCCTATGGACGCCATCTTGGAACTCTCTCTATCGCTCAGCCCAAAACAGACATGTCCGAGGTAAGCTCTCTATTTCTTATTTTGGTTACTGCTAATTCTGCTACAATCGCCCCTGATCTCATGATCACAGACGGGGCATGGGGGTCAGTCGTCTTTATCGAGTGCTTCTTAGAAGAAGCTGAGGCAACACTTCCTCTTTGTCATCTTCCTCATTACCACCGTTATTGCAACTAGTCTGTTCCATAGGCGGTGTTTCACAATCAGGGCAGGGACAGGGGGGCAGTATCTGTCTTTATCGGATACTCCTTCGTAAAGGCAAGACGGTGGTCCCTCTTCCGCTTCTTCAGTATCTGCATTGTATGGCTCTCCATCGCCCTGCATTATACTCTCTGCTCGTTCAGAAGACAATGTACCGTCTTCCTCTTTCTCTGATGTAACAACATAATGGGGAGGGCGCAGATCTTTCACGTGGCGAGGCACACCGTCCACGAAAATCGATTGAGGGCTGATTACCTAGGTCACCTCACCCTTGCCGAACCTCGTGGTACATCCATTTTGCAGTCTTTTGACCCACACGCGATCTCCACCCTGGTAAGAGCTGTCCTTGGGACCTACGGACGCAGTTGCGAGATTGGTCGCCTTTAATCGAACTTCATATCGATAAATTATGTTGGCACGCGCAGTGAAGGGAGATGTGTCGTCTCTTGGTGTGATGTTATACCAGTAGACAGTTCCCTGTATGGGACAGCGCATTCTAGCCGCTATTCGTTTCACTGTACGATGACATCTCTACACTATGCTATTCCAGGCTGGAGCGTACGCACAACGGAATCGCAAGTGAACTCCCCATTTATGTGCAAATGCTTGGAATGCGTTGCTTCAGAAAGCTGTGTCATTGTCTAAACGGATTTCATGCGGCGAGCCACGCTCGAGAAACACTGTTTCCAACTGATTTATCACGCTTCACAAGTCTTGCCTTGCCAATTTCCTCCAAATGGAGAAACGCGTTGGACCGCAGTCTGTTAGAGTTAAAAAATGGAAGGTGCCATAATGCGTGATATCCATTCCAATTCTTTGCCAATTATCGTTAACTTCCAGCTTTCCCTTTTCCCACCTGACTAGCTCTGGGTCAATGGACTGACATTCCTCACATTTCCCTATTACCGTTTTAACGGTTTCTTTTGTCGTGGTTGGGCAACTTCTCCTGGCAAAATAGGTAGTGCGTCGCACCCCCGGATGTCCACTACCTTTGTGAATAGCCATGATTTGACTCTCATCCAGCTCGTCTGTGTGAACCGCGCCTATCACCCGGTCAAGCCCGTTTTTCTTTTCCATTGCCTCAAAACATGTCTGTGGTACTCGTGTCAATCGGTCAGCAATGTTTCGTGCTGATGGAACCAGCGTCACGCTCACTGTCAGCCCGTACTCTTTCACGAACTCCTTAGTAACCTCCTAATAAGCATCTCGCTTGTGCTTTGGTGCACACTCGCGCTTTTCAAGTTAGCGTGCCCGAGACCCAATGGTATACGCAGACAAAATTTGTCTTTATGTGTAGCACTTTGCTCTGCCACTGTAGAGCCAAATTTATACCTTTCAGTACGGCATCCAGCCCAGCTAATTTGATATGTTGAGGGTCACCTTCAGGTCGCAGTCAACATGCATCCTCCAAAACAATTTCGCGCATCTCCACGGCTGCACAAATTGCTAGGGAGCTAGCATCGACCCATACATTCAGCTCTTTTCCATCCACACACCAATTTCCCCGGACCGGATCCTTCCGCTGCACAGATCCCAAGGTTTCGAAAATCATACGATGCAGTACGGCGTCCCTAACTTCATCATCCCAGCCCTTCCTTACAGAACTTACTCTCCTTCTAAGTATTCCACAAGCCACATGAAGCCAACCGCACACCGGAAAGTGCCCGACAATCGACCGCGCAGGGAAAACATTGCTCGTCGCGTAACAATGCTGGGAGCCTCTGGAATTGCATTTTCTCGCTTCCACCGTAGTTCACTGTGTCCTCCAGACCACCAATCCCAGCACCGTGTACTGTCCTTCAACTTCTCCGGGTTCTTGATCTCCAAACCGAATTGAGCTAGGTGTTCTCTTACATGGGTCGCGGGCACCACGTCCTGGTGGACAAAAATGTCATCGATGTAAGCAGATGCTCCGCGGCTTACAACTTCTTCCTGAGACAATACTTATCTGACAATTGCTCTCACGATCAAGAGACCCACATTCAAACCGAACCCCAGACGAGTCAGGCAATATTTCTTCCCATCGATTTCCACAGTTTGGTATGGGCACAGTGTCTCATGGACCCGGACTTCTAGGTATTCTCTCCTGAGGTCCAGTAGAGCCACGTTAGCACTTTTTTGTCTCCATTCGCGCAGCTTAGCCGCACAAACACCTGCGTTGGCCGTAAACGGGTCTACGTTGTGATTTAGCTTCCGGTAGTCCATTACCGGACGCATTTTGGATTTGTTCTGCTGCATCGCAGCCATCAGGGGAATTAGGCCTTTGGGAGGTCCCAATTAATCCTCTGGGTATGGCATGAGCCAACTATTATCTATCCAGGTACGGATCTCCTGTGTGTATTCTTCACGGATTTCTGCCGGCACTGGGTATTCTGACACTCGATTGTGTATTCTTTCAAAGGGGTGGTCCTCAGACTACTTCCACGATGGATCCACGTTCCGTTTTGATGATCAAAGGTGGCGGCGAAATCTGGTTCATTAATAGAAATTGCTGCGCATTTAATATTTTTTCCTGTCGCCCAGCCGCATTGATCCTGTAGAGTTGACAACGACACCGCCCAGAGCTTTTATGGCGTCGATTCCTAGAAGGAAGTCACACCCCAGCGGTTTGCCACGCACCACCAACACATCGATTCTAGCAGACACACCTTCGTCAGTGGACACAGAGACTTCTCCAACACCGCAGCACGCATGGAACATTCCGCCAATCGTTTTGACATCTACGTTCGTTTTTCTCCAAGACCGACACGGGTCTGCATGTAAAATAGTTTTAGAACACCCTGTATCAATAAGCGCCAAACATCGTGACCCGTCAACGTGGATGCTTATCACCAGGAGCGGCGTGCTCACATCTTGGTGGGGAAGGAGACTGGCGCTTATGCGTCCTCCCCGTGCTCGTTTCCCGTGCAATTCCGAGCCCAGTGTCCACTCTCACCACAACGGTAACACCGTGTTCCACGTTTTCGACAGTCCTTTGAAAAGTGGCCTTTCCTATTTCACTTGGAACAGGTTACACTAAAAGGAATATTCAGGACCCTATGGTTGTTGGGTGAGCGTGTAACCGCAACAACGTCCTGATTGTGTTCCCCTGTCGTCGTCAAAATTCTTACTCTCGACATTAGTTCCCCCATGGTAAGGACTTTGATGTTCGGCACCTGTTGAAGAGCAATTGAGATAGCGTCAGAGAACCCAGTTACGAAAGTCAATTTTGTGAGTCTCTGTAGGCCATCTCCTGTGAATCTGGCCAATCCAACAAACTGCCTGATTTTGTTGGCGTAAACATCCACGCATTCGCCAGCCCATCTAACCATAGCCATTTTCTGTATGCTGCAAACACGTTGTCGGTAAATTCCTCCTTTAATCGGACCTCAATCTGGTCTATTTTTCTTTGATCGTTCTCCTCGATTTCCATGTAGAGGGACAGTGCATCACCTTCCAGATAGAAAGATAGCAGACTCGCTACATCATCCACCTGCTGAAGTTGTGCGACAAGTCACACTTTTTCAGCCACGCTACAACGTCTCCCTCGCCAGAGAATGGCTTGATAATATCGCTGCTTATCCGCACCTTCGCCATAGTCGTGCCGAGATAGCTTGAAACAAAAATGTAGTAGGCAAAATAAAAAAATACAACTAATAACAGACGGAACAAAAACTCGTTTATCGCAGACACGTGGGTCGTAACAAGCAGAATCTACTCGCCAGAATCATCTACACACAATCCGCAGAACGCTCCCTCTCCTTTCCGGTGTCCTGCCATTATAGCGGCCGAGAACGACATATTTGCATAATCGCGCGAGAGCTGACGTGATTCAACGATATTTACATTGGGTAAATGCAAATAAAAGCTCATGGACGCCATCTTGGAACTCTCTCTTGTTTAACCTAAAACAGACGTATCCGAGGCAAGCTCTCTATTTCTTATTTTGGTTACTGCTAATTATGTTAACCTCCCCCCATGATCACATGATCACAAACGGGGCATGGGGGCAGTCGTCTTTCCTGGTACTTCTACGAAGAACCGGAGGCAGCACTTCCTCCTTGACATTATACGGCAGTTTTATACTGAATTATCTGAATACTTATGAGATCCGATACTCTGGTTGTAACAAAACCACTGATACGCTTGTAGTAACAACAGCAATGCACGTTTGTTTTGACAGCGGAATGAGACACATGATTATTCCCCATCCGACTCCTAGGTGCCCTCACAACAGAAAAAGATGCCAAAACGAGAATAAAGTGCGTGCCGACTCGCGAGAACAGATTTAACAACGTACCGGCGCTAGAGATACTTTCAAACAAAAAGCGGACAATATCACTATTAAATAATAAGCAGAAGTTATTCACCTTCTAATTTACACAGATTTTAGGACGGCAATAATTGCTGTGACTATGGCAATATATATCATGCGGTTGGCTGTTGAGCCGACTGGTAATAAATGATTTTGCGTTTATCTGTAAAATAAAACTCTTGCCCAAAATCTTTCTCTTTTTGTCTGGTTTTTTTAATTTTTTTTGTAAAAATATGGGTGCTTATGTTGAGGTATGTGTAAACATGTGGCTAAAACATTAAGTAACATAGTCCTCGGTTATTGTAAATAATATACTGTACACAATATAACACTTACCCTTGAGTCGCCTTCGGACCTTGATAAGTGGTGACTCCATGTAAAATAAAATAAAAACTACGACGCCCTAGTTTTTTATCAAAGATCAGATATCCATCTCAGTATAATTTGTGGTAGAAATATCATGTTTTAGCGGAGAAAGAATATTTGATATTAAAATAGAATTCCATGTGTAATATATGGAAATTACAATAAATATTGACACAATTTAGTCTTACATTAAATCACATTCTTTGTTGAAAAGAAATCGAGAAAGCTTATTTAATATTTTTGTCATCATACAATATATTAAATTAAAAAAAAAATATTTTCAATGATTAAAAAAGAAAATTCTTGTCTGCGATGTTCAGATGGTGAAATATGGAAGGTACTTATCATGATTTTCTATTATTATAGGTGGTTCAATGATCGCCCTGGATTTCCACTTGTTTAAAATCTTTACAAAGGAATCGACACTTATCGAGCTCTAGAAGCCAGTCGACGATAATTTTTAAGCTTATAAAGTGTTAAAAAGGACAATATCATAGTAATCATTAGCAGTGTAAATTTGGTAAATTGGATTACTTAATGGGAACGGCTAATAAAAACCTTTTTTGCATTGGACTTGTAGACGACAATATTTTAGTCAGCTGGAGAGTACGCAGGAAAAAGGTGGAGGGTATTAATGATAATGTATATAGCCAAACGAGTGTTTCTCGTGAATGTTTGGCAAAGAGCGACCATAGATTGGAGCACAGACGAGCACTTGCCATTAAGATATCGATAAAAAAGACAAGCTTGCAACGCCTCTTGTGTGGGAAAGAGGTGGAAGGGAACGGAAAAATGCATCAGCCGCTAGATCACAAAGTCTATTCTAAACTCAGTCAAGGTATGTTAAGTTTTCCTAGCAGCTCCTGCCCAAATGTGACAGAAATACTTCATCTTTGGACGTATCTAGTTCCAAAGTAAGCTGCTAAGTTCTTGGTAAAGAGTTCGGATTTAACTGATGCTGATGAGATTACCCCATCCCCATTAATTACCGTTAGGGTAGAGCACACGCTTCTGTTCAGGATCCTGTTTTATCTTTGCCTAAACCGGTGCGAACCATGCCGCTGCCTAGCTACTTGGGGTTCGACGGACTGAGCATACAACTCTCGACTCCATATGTTACAATTAAGGGTTTTGGAAGATTTGAACTTTTTTACATGGAAGTTACCAGGTATCAATCCTGGATGCCACTTGGGTATAAGGATTGAGTACTGCTGCCAGATCTGAATAAGAGATGCAAAAACAGCCTATCCTGCATTGACAGAGTACAAGATATATTTCGTGGCTTAGTGGGGGATGCCCTTTTCCCTTTCCTGCAACCTCTTTCCCACAGAAAAGACGTTGCGAGTCTATCTTTGTTTTATCGTTATTCCAATGGCAAGTGCTCGTCTGAGCTCCCATCTCTGGTAACCCCTCACCAATATTTCACGAAAAACACCGGTCTAGCTGAAACCACTGCCAATAATTTTCCCCACTATTTTTTCTGTACCTAAATCAAAAGGTAGATTCCATTAACAAAGTTTCTTTCTTAGAAGTGCACGTTTGTTGAATTCTGTTCAGTTTTCGTGTTCCCACCTGACTGCAACTTGGATACCTTCAAATCCAACATAATAAAATGCCTGATAAACCGTCCCGTTTAGTAAGACCCTTTGTCAAATCTCCATTACTAACGAGTACTACAATGTTATTCCATTGATTACCCCACAGTCATTAACACTTATTCCTGAGTGGCTTCTGGGCCTAGGTAAGTGGTAACTACCATGTAAAAAAATACAGAAACTTGCATGAGGCTTGAACGCTATATATTCTGACTTTATTTCCAGCTGCCAAAACATACTTTTTTCGAGGTATTAATACACAATTGAATAACATGTAAATTCCATGAGCGTTTTTTTTTTAAGTTGTAAATACGAATACAAACGTATATATCTTATTTATTATTTTTGTTTCGATAAGACAAACAAACATCACTTTAATAAATAAAAAATGAGCCCCAATGCGTGCATTTGTCTTTATTTTATAGAAAATAATCATATTAGACATTAATTTAAATAAAAGAAAGCATACCTACGTATTTTTTTCTTTTTATCCATTAAACGAGTAAATAAGCAATTATTAATTTAAAATAAACATTCGGAGTTTTTGCAGATAGGATTTCAAAGTTAAATTAAGTTTTTATTGTATCTTTTTAATTAAATTGTGATGTGAAAGCACAGAACAGTTAAGACTCCCCCGTCCCCATTTTAAGTATGGGTTTCTAAATAATTACGTTATTCTTTCAGCATAGTTGGCACACTGCACTAATATAAAAAATAAAGTCTTACATTTCCGAATGCGTGGGGGTTCTTTTATTTGTAAAGAACTAAGTATTTAGGAATCTGTTTTCTCTTTACTTAAAACTAGTCTTGGTGGCCGGCGTTGCTCGCGTGTTGCAGGTGTTGTTCAGCAAAAAAAACAAATAGTAGTAGGCACGTAAGTTCGAACCCTAAGGCGAAAGGGAATGCGAAAAAAAAACTCAAGTCTTACCGTTACTCCATGACAGGTCGGAGGATTGAAATTAAATAGTAATTCCAACTGATAGGACAACCTTCAAAAATGATCAGGCCAAAAGCGACCCTCCTGGATGAAAACTGCCAAGTTGCGGGTTAACAAAAGTATGTTCTCAACCTATTTTTCGGTGTTTGTAATACGAAGGGTCGTACTTAAAAACGATACAATTTCGTGAAAATCCGTAGCATTTTTCTAACGTTTTAGGCAGACATGCAAATATACATACATAATACACACATACATGCATACATAATACATACACGCATGCATACCTATACACATACATTAAAACAGAAAGGTGAGAATTATATTATAAAAGAAGAAATGAGAATTTCAGACGTTTAATCAAATATACGAATCCATATGTTCTTTATTCTTTAATCGATTAGAAAAATAATAGGGTACTACAAGGCACGCCACCTATGAAAACCCACAATATGTACCCGAAATTTAATTTAATAACACCGTCTTAACTTTTTTACTTATTAAATTAAGCAACTTCAAATAAACTGCTAAGCTTTTCTGATGTTTTTACAGCATGTAAATTATAATGAAAATGCAACTGTTTAAATTTACAATGTCTTAAAACAGCCTTTCTATGTAGTAATGTTTTTGATAAGCAAAAATACCAAAGTTTTCAGAATCTAGCATTATCTAATTAGTTATAGTTTCGATGTTTATTCATTTTTAATTAGACCACATAATAAGAGAATTTATGATATTAAAGGAAATATTTTTAAGTTTTCTATCTTCCATTATATTTTATGTTACAAAAAGAAACATAATAAAAACAGACCATAAAAATATAAAAATGACAATATATTTTAAATTTCAAATTATATAAATAAATAAATATATATATATATATATATATATATATATATATATATATGTGTGTGTGTAACCCGTTATTTATTTGACTAAACTTAAATAGCCATTAAAATTGAACATACAATCAGTATTATTATGTTAAAATTAGACACTTTTGTTGATGGATTTTTCACTGTGATATAGTTATTTCAATTATAATTAAATATATTTATGTAAAATATTTAAAAAAATTTAAACGGCATTTAGTTCCACTATTCCGCGATATGAAGTCTAAGCAAATACTTTTTATTACCATTATTCATATAATAGAATATATGATTCTTGATAATATTTAAATCAAAAATTTAACATCGGCTTCAACATCATTTTGATTTGATTATTTTAATGATTATAGTGGTAACATTATTTTTTGCGGCTTTTCAAAACTAGTATAGTTCCCACTAAACAACCTTACCTCCTGTAGCAGAAAGATGCGAGTGATGTTGCCAAGTTAATCAAAAACCATGGATTCAATAAAGAAACTGGCACTGATGGTATTCAAATTGCTGAAAAAGCTAAAACACAAACTAGTTATCATAATGAATAATCTGTTTAAAGCTTGCCTTTAAGAGAATTGCTTCCCCACATCTTGAAAAATTTAATCAGCATATCCAGTATTTAAGATTTCTCCTGCGGTCCATGTTTCAAGTAACTCGGGATCTGTGTCAAACAGATATTTAATCAAACACCGCAACAAAAATCACCTCTGTGTCATGCAATATGGTGTCCGTCCTGAAAGATCTACGGCAGATATGAGTGCGATAACATATGATACGATTAGACCGAGGTTCTCTTTAAATATCAAATGCCTTTGATAAGAAATGGCATAAGTGTCTACATAAGCAGATATCCAGCTATGGCATAGTTGGAACTGTTTTCTCGATAATTTAGTCATTTCCTTCTTATAAGTTCACAAGAATACTGGTTAATGGGCAGAAATCAGAAGCTCAAAGTATTAACGCAGGGGTCCATCCTGGATCCGATTCCCTTCATGATCTACATCAATGATCTTAAAACGCATATGTAGATCATTTGTAGACATATATAGTAACGACATTACCAACTTTTGCAGTACATCTCGTTTTCGCTCATTCTCTCTCCTCTGATCTTGAGCACGTGGTACCGTAGAGATTATTGTGGTTGGTTACATTTATTCATCTTAAACCAAGCTTTTATCTTTATATGATCAACGATCTCACCCTCATCTGCCAGCAAGTGAAATGAATGACTCTCGTCTTGGGGAGTTTTAATGGTTTGACAAATTTCTGGACGTGGTCTTTACTACTGATATTAAATGAGACACACACATCAAATCCCTTGCCAGTGTCGCTGGAAAATTACGGGAGTCTTCTATCGATCCATTACACTGGTGATGGAATTATTTAGCTTTAAAACGATGAGGTATTGTGTTCACCTATAGGAAGGAGCTGCTCGAAAACCTTATCCTGTCTTGCAAAATTTCAAAAGTGAGTCCGTACTCTCGTAGATGATACCGTTTTCTGTTCTCTGCAACCTTCTTCCTCAGAAAAAAGGCGTTGCGATCCTGTGTCTGCTTTGTCGTTATTTTACTGATAAGGATATTTTAAAACCTCAAAAGGGCCCTTTGTATTTGTAATCTTATCTAACTACTATATTGATAAAAGGAAGTGATTGCATTTAAATAAGTGCTTATGTAACTTTATTTTTATTCTAAAGTAGGTCATTTCAAAGAATAATGAAAAAGAGACATTTTTCGTGGATTGTTCTAAAATGTAATCTTGAGATTACTAATTTAATTTATGATTATCTATTACTATAATAAAAGATTCGGTTACTGATTTATTTCTAAGGTATATTTTTTTGTTAGAGTGGTTCGAAATCGTTATATTTTATCCATTTCTTATGTATACATCTTGTTAATATTTCTTTTCTTTGGTTTCAGCAACTTTATTTTGTGCCTTTGAGTTTAAATATGGCCAGAGATACAAATTTACAGAGAGTACAAAATGAATCGCCAGGTGTATATGTTCTCATAGATCTTAGTTTCCCCCAGTTTATATCCGAAAATTGTCGGCAATGCGATGTACATTTGGAAGCACACTCGTTGCCGAGAATGTCTTATTTACGTAGCCCACTCTCGCCTCTCACGCAAGCGGGTGAGCCTACTTCTATGGGAAACTGACATCAAGACCACTTCAGTCTGGTAAGGCGGCGTCTTGGGTTCGATTCCCCCTCTACATGCCCTTTCTCTTCTAGGGCCACAAGATACTCTCGTTGTGGTCCAACGTTTTTAAGCCCTGGAGTAGTCATGCGACGTGCCCCATGTCTGTGTGGATAGTTTCGTTGGTGGCCACCTCACCCTTTTGCTATAACGAACCGGTTGGTCTTCCTCAACGCCCATCCTATCAGGAGAAGCTGTGTCATCCACCTCTATCTGTTCTGGCAGAATGCCGAATGTCTCGGGCTGGTGTTGATCCGTACACGTCCTGGTACGTCGAACTCTGTTAAGTTGTCTATGTTATCCAACATTCCTGGTGGTTGCTCAGGTATCGAGTGACAAGGGGTATCTAACATGGGTAAATTCTTCGGAGGAATCTTCCATTGTGACGATTTACCCCGTTACTCCCATCAATGCGTACATTATACTGCCGGTTACTCAGTGTTTCCACCACCCTTCCCGCGTTGAGCATCGGCGCAGGTGTGGATCAACATGGTTTGGAACCTGCACTGTTTCCCGGATTTTCAGTTCCTGAAGTGGGTGATATTTAGATAGTATTTCCATGAGTGTATTTTTCATAGCTGTTTCCCTACAACGACTGATTTCTCTCCAGCGTTTATGGATTTGATATCGGTCCTGGAGCACTGGGATATGGTCTTTTATAACCGACCGTAGATGATCATCGCTGGATAAATGTAGGGATTGTAGCGGAGTGTTACGATGAGTCAATAGGTACCTAGCTGCCCGGTCATGGCATAAACGACCACAACTCTCTGTGATATTAATACGGATCCTTTTAGCCGTTTTAACGGCCAGTTTTGCTCTCCCGTTGCTTTGAGGGTAATATGCCGATGATATTCGTTTCCGTATGCCCAAATAATCTTGGAACCTGTTATGTCCACTAGAGTCAATCGGTGGTCTAACATCGGCCGATAGTTCTCTTGGGGTGCCGTGCGTGCAGAACCAGTTTTATCGGGCGTCACATGTGGCCTTGGCATTCCCGGACGAAATTATAGTGAATTTTACCCATCGGTATATCTATCTGAATATACTAGGTAGTTCTTCCGTCGAAAATGCAAAAACGTCCATCACCATCTTCTGACATGGGCACTCTGGGTTCGATGGCGGCATTAGGGGCTCCCTGGATTGTGACGGAGCCATTACTATGAATAATTTGCATTGGACCCGAGTCTGAGGAATGGTCGCGGCCAGCCCTGGCCAAAACAGTTGTTGCCTGGCGCTGGTCGATATTCCTTTGACGCCCTGATGCGCCGAATGGAGCGACACCAGTACCTATGCACGTAGTTTTCTGGGTATGAGGATTTTATTTTGCATTATTGTCACCTATTCCAAGCAATATAACTCCTCTTTTATATGTCAAAACTGGCGAATGTACTCCGGCAGCTTGCGCTGAGATTGAGGAAAGCTATTTCGTATGAATTCGTCGAGGGTACGACATTCCTCGTCAGTAGCAGCTGCTGCCACAATCCCGTCCCATGTTATTCCCCTTAATTTGGGGTCCTGCTCATATGTGGAGGTAAATGACGCTCTTATGGCACTATACCTGGTTTGAGCGATATCCTTTTTGTTTGCTTCCTCCTGGCTTAACGTTACTGGCCACCTCGATGTACAGTCTTGTGCAGCACTTGTAGTTGTCAAGGGGATACTTTATTAGATATTTTTGCATCAACGACCGTTCTTTTAAGTTGCACTGTTTTGGGTTCTTTATGTCGTTCAGGGCTTTGTCCGAGAAGATATTCAGCAAAGGCCTCTGGTCCCTGGTGACTAACGAACATGCGGCATTCTCCCAGTCCGTAGACTTAAGCGAACACCTCTCCTTCAACTGGTGCGTATCGTGACTTTGCGTAATTAGTAAATCGGGGTCCGACCAGAGTTAAACTCAAGTGATCCTCACCACACTTCGGCCCGGCTTCGGTTACACAGTTGCAGTGGTTCTGGAAAATAAAATAGCCCAATCTATTATACTGATGTCCGGAGAAAAACAATTTGGTCTGTTCACTTCGAAGGTTCTTACACCGTTCTCGATGTCTTCCGCGATCATTCTTTTCGACTCTTCGAATATTCGATCGAGTGTGCTGTCCCAGTAGAACTTTCGATTTTTTGTCTTTAGCAGTTCCCGAAACGGGACCATTACTTGGGCCAGAGAAAAAAGCGTAAGCTACCTGGTTTACCATACGAACCCAGGGTTTTATATCAGTTATATTTTTTGGTGTCGGAAAATTTCGTGTTGCATTAGTAATGTTTTGGTGGTTTTAACCCCGTTTTCCTTTATCAAGAGCCCTGCAAATTCCCCCTGTTTGGAATTTTATTTTTTTCTGCAGTTATTTATGTGCTCAATAGTATATCAAAATGATGTTTCGATAGAGTCGTCCCATAGTATCGTGTCGTCTATACATATTGTTTCCTTGGCATATCTACAGAGATATTGTCGAACCTGCGTATATATGGGTCTCCTGACGCTTGGAATCCTTGTGGTGCCCGAAGATAACGGTGTCTACCTCATTCCGTGATGAAATTAGTTGCATCTCTTGCTGATAGGGAGAGGGTTAGGCTGTGATAGTCATTCCATGCATCCACGCAGATGTTTCTAATTTTCACAGGCACCAGCGATGCCGGGTTAAAAGGAAACGGTTTATCTTGGGTTTCTCGTAGGATAACGGTGTTGAGCTTTTATAGGTCTACCGTACGCATCGATGACCCATCCTATTTCGGTGCAACCACCATTCTGGGGCGCAGGTTCTATCATGCCCAATGCCAAGTTTCGGGCAATGCCCTCCTTAATTCTTTTCTTCGAATGGTTCGGTACCGGGAATGGGGTGTGGAAAGCTGTCGGTCTGACCCTTGGGATGAACATGATTCCCATTGGTTTTCCTTTCATCGCCCGCAGCCGTTGATATGGGCAAATATTGAATGCACTGAACTCAAAATGCTCCTGTATTCATTGTTCAAATCAGGGACTGTTTTCCTCCGTGGGGACAATGTTCTCTTGCTGTAGCTCAAGGATCTGTTGAAGTAATGCTTGCTGTGTTTGTTAATCCATATTTCAACGTAGCAGATTTACAATATCTGCGACATCATGTAAAGTGTACGCAAAAGGACGTATATTTGAAAGCACACGCGTTTCCGGGAATGTTTTGTTTTAGTAGCCCGATCTCGTCTCTCATGCAAGCGGGTGAGTCTACTGCTATGAGGGGGTGACTTACAGACCACTCGGGTCTTGTATCTGGGCGTCTTTAATTCGTTTCCTCCTCTACGATATGAAAGGAGAGTTTTTAATATATTTAGCTACTATATGTAATTTGCTAAGATTGATTCGTTTTTCAATGAGATATTATTGAAAGTTTGTTCGTATGTAGAACATTCTATGTTTAAATGCTTGATATTATTCCGATGTATACCACTTTCGATTTCATAGAATTATAATGTTTTGAGTTTTACTCGCTTTCATATTGTTTTGATGGATTTATTTTGTGTTATATTATTGGTCGACATTATAATGATGTTATTGTCCATTAATACTGTATCAACATTCGGATTTTTCTGAGAAAAAATGTCATTTCCTGTACCGTAGAGGGTCATAATTTCTTGGGTGGCATTTGAATATTTTAAGTTTTTTTTTATTAATGTACAATTGTAAATTACACTTAGGTTTTTTTTTTGCAGGCACCTTGCAAAGGGCATGTTTTTTTTTTTCTTATTGCACTTACAGCTTGTCGTAGGTTGTTTTGCTATGTTTTCATTTTTTTATTATTTTTTAATTATTAATTCTTAAATACAGGGCATACATATAAGGACTTCCAGGGTGTGCGAAAGCAATTCTAATGAAGCAAATTCTTGGTGCAGTTCGTATATCTAAGATCTAGTTCTGGTTTAACCTTTTTTTCAAAAACTATGATGAGAATGGTGTCAAGGCCAGTCGGTTTATTGGAGTCAGGTTTTTTTGATTAATTTGGCTAGATCACGCACATATACAACTATCTGTGCGTGATATTTCTTATGTTCCTCTAATTAATCTGATTAATCTTTGTGCGAAAACGTTATCTTTTAATCAATTACATGCTTAAGACATACACAATTAGAAAGCGATCTATTCATTGGAAGAAAGCACTCCTGCCTACAAATAGTATTCGTTTGATGTCGGATATTCATTCATTCAAGCGCATCAATAAGACTATGTACTATTTGCATTATCCATTTCCTTGTTTCTGGAACTAATCGAAAACAAAATACTTTGCACATCTTACTAAAGTAGAACATGCTTATGTTATCAATTTTCGAGGTTTATGTAGAACATCGAAATGCACTTTTATCAGCAGTATATTACTGACGTAGTTAATCAATTTTACAGAAAATTTGACGAAAACTTAAAGTATTTAAATGCCCAAATCTATACTTAAAACTGTTTCAAACGGCGGTCTGAACTGTTTTTCTCCTATCAATAGCAAATATAACACTCAATCTCAATATACCTTTTTTATGGGCAAACATTCATACACTGCTTCTAATATGTTCAACTCCTTTGCTAGAGCATTTAAATTTAATATACAATCGAAACAAGACATAAAATAAAGTCAGAAAACACTTGAAGCACAATTCATTAGTGTTTCCACTGTTGCAATGTACTTTTCACATGGTGCATCGCTTGCTTAAATAGTGTTTTTTCGCTATTTTTCTTGATTTCTTCCTTCAAAGAGAGAAGTATTTGAACATATACTTCTCTTAACATCGATCATCCTCGCCATGGCTTTTGCAAAATATCTAAAAGCGTACGTTTCTATCTTCTATTTGAGGGTATCGTCTCAAACGTTAACTCTTTTACAAACGTGAATATTATTTATGAATAATTAGTAAGAAATAAATTTGATCTGTCATGTGTCTCCGACAAGCAGCTGGAAGTGTTCTTTTTTTCGATTATGATTTCATTAACAAAATCCATAGGAAGCCCCGTTGACATTACCTGGCATGTGCTCTTCTTAGAACTTCCAAGGACGAATGTAACACTCCTCAGATAAAATAAAGTTCGTGACAAAATACCCAAAATAAAGTTTGTGTCAAAATCAATGCTACCAATCCAATTGTACCATGCATCGACCGACAATATTTGAATTGAACAGATTTGTTCTCGCCTCTTAGTAAGTACAATACATATTTGATATGGATAATTAGATTACTATATAAGATACCAGAGGACAAAAATATTCTTTGAAAATATATTTATGTAGGAAATATATTGTACTTTGTCATTAAAACCTTATACTAATTTTGACATCAATCAACATCAGCCATACATCATCATCCATGAAAACAAAGTGACGGAGGCTTATTATATTTCATATTTTAGACCAAATGTGCGGTATGAGTAACTATTTATTTGTCTCTGATGGTATAATTCTTATTTTATTTTAATTTACACTATATCCTTAACATTTCTTATGTTTGTGTAAATAATTTGTACTCTCATGTGTTTTAAAAACGATTAGATATTACCCCTTAAAAGATTATCGGTTAAGATATTTTAATCTATTCAATGGAATTTATTTTGTAGTCAGAAAAAGGCTACCGCAAAAGTTCAATATGAAAGCAGCCAGAAATGTAACAAGATTGAGAAAACACTTATTCAGTGTTTATCAATATCAAAAATAGTTACTTGTAAATAACACAGAAAATATCTCCTTTAAATATCTGTTGAATTCACCAAATAGAAAATAAGTAGATAAATGGCAGCAAAGATACTTATACAATTTCAATGAAAAATAGATTATCATGCCATGTTTATTGCGTGTTCGTAATTAGTTTATTTGAATCCCATTGACTAAAAACGTAAATATAACCTTTTCAGTTATAATGCTTTAGTTTTTTTAATGATTTCTCTATTTACCTTAAATGTAAAATACAGATAAATTACCTGCTTCAGATAGTTGTTTATGTCGTTAATAATTGATTGTTTTTTAGTTAATTTAGAATATATTACATGCAATCGGATGATACTAGCCTAGGTTTTACGATTTAATAATCGATTCTTTTCCTTAAACATTTGAATTTATATATATATGGATATATATATATAAATATATATTTATATATATATATATATATATATATATATATATATATATATATATATATATAACTGTTTCGTTTTAGCTCTATTTCACGTAGTGTCATTCGAGCACTAATATCGGATAAAATTGTTTCTTTTCCTCCCGTTTGTATACATATATATGTATGCATATATATATATATATATATATATATATGTATGTATATATATATGTATGCATATATATATGTATATATATATATATATGTATATATATATATATATCACAAACCTTTTTTTTTGTTTTTTCCCTATTTACATTTTTCATTTTTTTTTTATTATTTAGACAATTAAAATAATTTATGTTGTTGAAATATTTTGTAAACACAGTTTAAAAAAATGTTTCGGGTGCATTTTAAAGCACTGTTAAAAAATACAGTTTGTAACATATTAAAAATGTAAAATATCTTAATTGTTTAAAATGTAGAATAGTATTTTTATAATAGGTGTTTGCAAGAGGATTTTAAATCTTTGTAAATGTTATCATAATTATATTTCTCTCTGGTATTTTTTTATGGTGGTTTGTCAAAGTATTGTGTTTTTCTTTGCTTTTTTTCCTTTATGCTCTTACTTTCGTGGTGTGTGAGGCGCATCGATTTTTGATCATATATTAGGTCTGCGTGTTTTTTGTTGTTTAAGTTGTGTGAGAATACGGGCAACTTTTGTTTCTTTGAATTGGTATGTAGAATGTTTCCTTCGTCTTATAATTTGAGTTAACTTTGTCTGGAAAATTATTTGGTAGTGGAGTGTAATTCAATATACATTTTAAGATTTTAGTTTTTTCTATGAATTTAGTTTGTTAGGAATATTAATAATGTTTATTATTTTGATAATTATGTTTGTTGATATACATGAGCGAAATTTATGGATTAATATAGAGTATTTCTTAGTCTTCCTGTTTATTAGTGTTCCCATGTGGGTAAGGTTAGACATAGGATTGGTTTTAAGTGTGGAAAAGATTCCCTCCACAAAAGGATAAGAATTAGGATACTCTCAGTAACAAATAATTGCTCCTTCTGTGACCGAGGGTAGAAGAAGGGGATGTAGTATTAGAAAAGATACTACATTGTTAAGTCGGTATTTCTTTGGGTTGTTGGTCTCGTAAAGTTTGAATAGTTTAATTTGCATTATAAGAAACTGGGAGTTTTCTGCTTGTGTTTTTGATCAGATTTTTTTTCAATATAGGAATTGAGTACCCTTTGATAGGCCAAATATTCTCCCTTCTTACTAAGGTGTTTAGTCGGAGAGATCGTCATTTTAATCCTACATTTGTTTACAATTCTTTTACTCGTGCTTGCATTTTGTTCACCTGTTTGTATTTGCTGGGTAGTTTCTGACATTTTCTTTCATTAGTATAACTGGAATGATCGTTTTCAGATTTATTTTCTTTTTATATCATACATCAGTCGTTGGTATTTAGTTAACTTTTTCGTTTTAGCTCTATTTCACCTAGTATCATTCGAGCACTAATATCTGCTAAAATTGCGCCCCTCCCCTGTTTGTCGCATATTACTGTCATGTTTTGTGACTCCGTTTTCTTGGTATGAAGGTGAATGCTATGTAGCCAACTGATTTGTTAAGTATGTATTCGCAGTATTTGCTCTGCATTCGATGTTCAACAATTTACAGATTGTGTAGCGGAGATATTTGCACACTCCATTGTGGCGGGTCGTATAAGATCCGTTCTCTAGGAGAAAGTTACAGTTGAATATGAGGTGGCTTACACTCTATACTTCAGTGTTGTAGAAACTTCAGTTCATCATTGTTCATGCCATTTAATAGATGAAAAGCATTACACCTTAGTCCGGTACATCTATTTTATATAGTCCTGAGTAAATTCATTCAGAAAATATTGTTGGTTAGTTCATTCTTACAGTTACTGAAATGGGCGTTTTGTGAATTTGTACGAATTCTGGACATATGACCATAGCAATGTATCAAATACGCATTAAAACTGCGAGATTTATAAAGGAACAATATTAGATTATTTTGATGATGTATGCTAAACCGTCGCTAATTCGTTGTTGAACTTTTCTATGATAATCATTGATAGTCTAAAATGTTTATTCTGAGATTTGTTTATAAAATTCTCTTCACTCGTTTATTTAGTTCTTAGTTACATACTCCATTAAAAATATTTCTGAAATTTGGGAAATATTTTGTTTTTAAGTCAAACTATCTCCCCATGGTATTCATTCTTAACTTTTTACTACCTTGACATATTATTTTAGATATATTTCATTAAGTGTCGACACAACATGTTTGAGGGCATTTCCATGAATAAAATCCCTCTGCAAGGACAAATTTAATATTTAAAATCATTCTGTTTGGAGTGTAACGATATTTTGGCGTGTATTAATTATACACAAGTTGGTAGTTTACAATATTACGATGTATCTGACAAGCGTGGCCAGACGACCAAACTTTTTTGTTCTCCTTGTGTACCTTATATAACTCGGGATACGCACGCCTCCTAAAGAGATTGATATTTTAGATAAAAACAGTATGATAAATAATCCAATTAAAATAAATGACAATCCTTATCTCAGAAATCCAGAGGCATAAGTACATTTATTATTATTATTATTATTATTATTATTATTATTATTATTATTATTATTATCATTATCATTATCATTATCATTATTATTATTATTATTATTATTATTATTGGCTCACATGCACCTTTCACACAAGTCAACAAACGATCTGATTGGAAACCTGTGGTTTTCTCTGGAGGGTAAGTGGCAACAAGTCTTCCCAGACTTCCAGTTCTCTCCACCTCCTTCGATAGCGTTTGCAAATGAATGTGAATTATCGCAACAACCTCTTACCATTGATTTCTCGCCGGCAGTGTCCATTGGTTTATACTGGAATTTGAGTGGCACTAACCCTCCCCACATTTCCAGTGTTCTTTGTGCTTGTCCAACCGATTTCTGTTTGGCGTTCTCTCCTCGGTCTTTTAGTCCTTCGTGACGCTTCTCAGCTCTTTGGTGTAACTTTTTTATTGGGAGGAACGGTTGTGAAACTTTTGTGGGGGATATGATGGGGTGTAGAACTTGTAGATATGCAGCTTCGTCCCTGTAACGCTTATTCGTTATATTGTATTCTTGTATTATTCTCCGAATCCAATATGTTTCCTTAACATTTCAGTCGTTTTCATTATCGTTAGTCGTTGTACTTTTACAGTTATTCACTCTGATCCCAATTTCTGAACATTCTTTTTTCGAAGTTTTTCCGAATTGTTCCTAGTACTCCTACTATTATCGATATTGTTTTGATATTCTTCATCATCCAAATACCTTTAAACTCTCTGCCTAGCTTTGTGTATTTGCTTTGTTTCTACTTTCCTTTCATACCCACCCTGTTGTCAGCAGGGACAGCAAAGTTTACGATTTGACAGTATTTTTCTTTCTTGTTAATTATTACTACATCTGAGCTTCTTGCTTGGATGGGTGTGCCCCGTCTGTATGTCCATATCCCATAGGATTTTGTGGTACTCGTGTTTCGAGTGCTGCTGCGGGTTTATGCTTGCACCATTTGTCTGTAGGCTCAAAATGTAGCCCTTTGCAGAATTCCAAGTGACCGCCCCTTGGTCGTGCCTGTTTCTATATTCCTTTTGGGCCAGTTTGCTGCATGCACTTACTATATGGTTTATCGTTTCGTCTCTTTGTCCACCAGAGTCTGCATTTGAAGTTTTTCTGGTGTTTTATCGATTCTTGCTTTTGATATGGTTGGTTCTTATCGACTTATCTTGTGCTGCAGTTATTAGAGATTCAGTTTCTCGGTTTATGTGTCCTTTTCCCATCCATGGCCAGGGGGTGTCGTTATTCTCGTCTTTTTTCATTATTATGAATCTTCCATGGAGTTGTTTCTCTTCCCCCTTCTCTTTTGTCGTTTTGCCATTTGTATCTCTGTTTTCTGTTTTTTTAGTGTCTCTCGCTGCAATGATTATCCTTTCAGTGTTGTGCATTATGTATTTCTAGCCTTTTTTACTGTCCTTCACACAGTCTTCTATACAGATCAATCGTCTTCCGCTCTTTTTCTTTTTCAATATCGTCCTTTCGGTGTAGTGCATTATGCATAGTCATGAATTTCCTCGATTTCTCGTCGAGTTATTTTTTGCCCACCCTATAAACGGTCCAGATTATCTTACTTGTGACACTGCTCGCCTATTTATACCTTTTATTAAGTTTCTGCTATATAATTTCGTTTCCAGGATTTTTATTGTTCTCCATAGGTATTCCATTCCAATTTTCTCTTGCATTTGTGTTGCTCTGATTGTTTCCGCTTCCAGAATTCCAAAGTATTTATAGTCGTCTTCTTCCCTTAGTCCCCTCATTTCTGTTTGGTGTGGTAGTTACATGCCTTCTGTCGTTTCCATTTGCCCCTTTCCTATAAATAGTTGTGCGCACTTTTCCATTCCAAATTCCATTTGAATATCTTGGCTGAAGCTCCTGGTAGTGTTAATTAGTGTCTCTATCTCCTTTTCGGTGCTTGCAAAAGTTTCAGATCGTTCATGTACATCAGACGGTTCATTTTTTCCTCTGTATTTGAGAACTTGTATCTTGCTTGCCACTTTCTCAGAATACTGTACAAGGACATTTTGGATATGATGAACAGTAGTGCTGATAGTGAACATCCTTGGAAAATTCCTCTTTGTGTGTTAATTTCTGTTATGGGTTGTCCATCAGCTGTCAATTCAAGTCTCCATGTTTCCAGTGCATTTTCTATTACATTGGTGATCCCGCTTGGTATTTTATACATTTTTATGCATTCTATTATCCATGCTTGGGGATCCTGTCGTACACATTTTTTAGTCGACCCATGTTATGACTAAATCCTTTCTCCTCCTTTTTACCTCCTTTAGGATCTTTTCATCTAATAGGTAATGTGTTCCTCTTGTTCTTTTTTGTATCCTTTCCCTACTCGGAGATGAGTCCACGGTTAATCAGGGAGTGGTAGATGTTTCCCAAAGTTGTGCCGTCAGTATCTTCCACATAGTTAGTAAGCACGTGGTTGCTCTATATTTGCTAGGGACGGCTCCTTTCTCCGTGTCCTTTTGTAGCAGTGCAGTTGTACCTTTTGTCATCCAGTCTGGTACGCTTGTTTCCTATATACATCTTCTCAGTATTTAGGCTTTCGTGTAAGGTTGAAAATTTTTGGAACCGGTATGCATCGATCCCATCGTGCCCTGGTGCTTTCCAGTTTGCCAATTTTCCTATAATTTTCTTTAGGGTTTCCTTGCTGATGTCATTCACTGTTCCTTCTTCAATTTGTTGTAAGTCTTCTTTGATGTTTTCAGCCATTCGCATTACTATTGTGACCTCGTCGCTCTTCCCATATATTATTCCAGTAGAGTTTTGTTTCTGTCGGATTTGGTTGTTCTGTTTTTGTTTTTCCTCTATTCACATTTTGGTAGAATTGGCTTTCATTAGTTTTAAATTTTACTATTATTTTTGTCCAGTTCTTCATATTTCTTGCTTACCCTCTCCCTGCCAGTTACATTTCCAATATTCCGTTTTCTCCATATTGCTTTCTCCCTGTTGATTATTTTGGTTTCTTTTTTATGTTTGTGTATTTGAAGTTTTAGTCTTATTTCCCATCTTGGTTTGGCCCGTCCGCTTGTCCACGGTTATTTTTTTCTGATTTAAGATCCACACTTACTATTTTGGCACCACGTTTGTAGACTTCGTTGTTTGTTGGTCCTCGGCCTTTGGTGTTTTAAGTTGTAAGGTTTCAACTTGGGGTGTTTTTCTACGTGTGGTTTCGTTGAGGTATTCTTCTTGTTCAGTTTCCTCATTTATTTTTCGCTTAATTTTTGTTAGGTCTAGTTTAGAGAGCCAACGTTTCTTGAATATCAGTTTTGCTTGGTCCGCAATTCCTTGTTCTGGCGTATGGCAGTCACGGATAGGTCACATAGTTCTTTCATTAGCTTCCGAAAACCTCGATATATATATATATATATATATATATATATATATATATATATATATATATATTTAGGATGACTTCTATAATAGTTTTCCGTTTCTTTCTTTGTTTTTTCTTCATTCTAATCGTTATCATGGCTATGCTGTGTTTGTTTGGTATCATTTTGTTCCCTGAAATTAAAGGCTATACTTACCTGTTCTGTGTCCATGTTCTTTGAGTTTTAGAAAATATAAAGTTGGTCAACATTCGCAGAATGAGGACCCCCTATGCGGGCTACCGAAGCTACACCTGCCGATCATGACACCCAGATCTTTCTTCGGGGTAGCATGGTTGTGATAATTTGTAATTGACATTTTTTATATTTGGGTGTTTGTGACATCACCGAGTCCAGAATTATTTTACATGTGGTTCTGACGAATGGATAGTGTAAAGCTCCTATGAATACAGGACGTATCGTGCACTATCAGACATACGTAATTACATGAACAAAAAAGAAAAGAAACAAAATAAATAAAATAAAAACTAAAATACAAAAATGTTAAATTTCCAACTAAGTATTCTACTTAGTAGAAATCAGAAGTAATGCTCTGAAAGAGGGCGTGTGAAGATAGGTCTACCTCACACCACACTGCTTAGCTGCTGAAAAGGTCGAACTAATATTTAACTAGGTTATTCGCTAGTCCCCCGTCTGGTTATGTTTGGATTCATTTTGAAAGCATTTTCATAAAATTTGCATTAACAACCAGAATTATGCGTTTATATCGAAACAAAGACTGTTTTCTGAAATAAATTCGAAGTAACATTTAACCTCTTTTTAACACAAAAAACGTAAACTCACATTTCGTTGGTTTCTTTAAAAGAGTGTTCTGTCACGAACGTGCTAAACGTCCCTATTTGAGCCCTGTCTTGAGTTAAATGGCAGGTCGTTTGTCAGTAAAGAGTGAGGGTAAGGAGCGTGGAGATGGGAGGTCACAATCCTTTCTTGTACACGCATGCCCACATACGCAAACATTCTGCCGTCTTTGCCAAAAAAGAATATAAATGAATTCAATTTTCCTCAAGTAATAAATACGCCAGTTGTTCGTCTGGTTATATTTGCCTTCATTTTTAGATGATTCTCATTAAATTTACATTGACAACCAGAATTATGCGTTTATATCGAAACTAAGACTGTTTTCTGAAATAAATTCGAAGTAAAATTTTACTCTTTTTTTTAACAAAATGGACATAAACTCACATTTCGTTGGTTTCTTGAAAAAAGTGTTCTGTCACGAGCCTGCTAAACGTCCATATTTAGACGTATTATTATTATTATTATTATTATTATTATTATTATTATTATTATTATTATTATTATTATTATAATTATTATTATTTATGTAATTAATATTTCGATTAAAGTAAAAAGTATGTGAATTACAATGAAAATAGCTATCTAAGGATATAACTAATAAGAAAAATATAAAAATGGCCTACGCCAATACCATTTCCTTAATATTTCAGCTGAAATAATATATGCGTGTAGGTGACAATTATATAAGTGATTATCTCTGCTCAATTATTTTCTTGATAATAAAGTTAAGGAAGGCCTAATAATTACAATTGTTTTTGTAATGCTGGTATTGCCATTATGTTATTATATTCCGTCGATGCTGACTTTTATACTATTTATTATTTTATGTACAACTGTCATTGGAAGAAACGATATGTATTGCGTGAACAGAATGTAATTTACGTTTAATAAAATGTTGTATATTTTCCATTCCAGTTTTATAAGAAAACATGCCCTGTACTATATCTAATATATTCATCCGACATAACATGATTCAAGAGTTGTATTTTGTATTTAATATTTTTTGAAATACTTTTGTTACATTAAGGTTTTCATTATTAAGACTGAGTCTTATTAAGAGGGATATTGTTGTAAGAGTCTTAGAGTCTTAGATAGTGAGTAGTCGAGAGAGTTTGTTGTTGTGTCTTGGAGAGAATCTTTTATTGAGAGGGATGTTTTGAGCGATGTTATTGAGACTTAGAGATAGATTTTCGTTTTATAACGAGTCATATGTATTAAAATGTTCTTACTTTAGAAGTGTTGATGGAAGGAAGCTCTTTGAGTGAGGAGCTAGTATTCAGACAGTCTTAGTGTAGATATGAGATGAGACATTTTATAACACAGAGATATAGACATATAATAACAATTTTCACTGTATCTGTCGGTAGAATCACAACACAAAGACGACGTTTATAAAACAAAAATGATGGGTTTATTTCTTGTCACGACCGGTCATGCTTTTTTCATCAAGAATTCAAAGCTTCACATATTAAGTTTCAGAGTGACCGTCTCGCTTCTAGACGTTCGAATGTCAAACTGGCCTGTCGTCTGTCGACCTCAGACTCTCTCTGACTCTTCCAGTTTCTTCTCCCAAGTTTCTAACTATATCTAGAACTTTCTATTTTCCATAACGTCATACATATGTTAAAACATGTGCCTTCTTTCATGTGTTCTGGACATGCGTGTCCAAAACTTTTCCTTTGTTTACAAAAGGAATGTTTACCTATATTCTCAGTAACCTATATTTCCAATATGTTAAAAACATGTTTATTAAATTATCTTGTAGTTGCATTCCTGAATTGAATTTTTCATAACAAAATTGACATTGCACATTCTTTTCTTGAAACTATTATATCTCTAAGCTGTTTTACATTCCATTTTCTAATTCTCACACGTAATCTATTTCTAAACCTAAATTACGAGATTCGAATTTCGTCTATGCTATATCATCTTCATTTTAACTAAATCTCTCTATTTTTATACTTACATGAAAAGGGGACAGCCCTTAACATGTAACACTTTATGAGTGGTATATTTTTTCTGAAGTGCTGAACCAATCATACAAATTGTTTTTTTTCTTTCACCACGTTTTGACTTACAAATCAGCTAGCCGGCTTTGAGTGAGATTAAACCAATATCTTCAAATAATGTTCAGCTAGCACCATAGATAATTAATGTTACTCAGTGCGCCACCTTAGGAAAACATTCTGATGAGTTGGCTAAAACGTGAAGAAATAGCAAAAACAAAATGGCGATGAGTGTAACTGTTCGCAAAACAAAATAAATAAATAAAAGTATAAAGAACTTTACGAAACGCCCACATCATACCCCAGGAGATTATTGCACATAGTGGTGTATACTGCGGTTTATAACCGTTTCCTTAGTAACGTATCTGTGCCGTCTATATAATATTTTTTGTATATTGTATATATATATATATATATATATATTTATTTATTTATAACATTGTCTCTGTAATTGTCTTAGATCTTGAATGTATATATATATATATATATATATATATATATATATATATATAAAATGGGTTAATAAATTCCAACGAAAGAAAGATGTATATTTAAATAAGGGAGTAGTCACCAACAATGTGTATTTTTTAACATTATTTTATTATTCCGTGTCTTGGTTTTTCATTGAGAATTATATTTGGATCATTGTAATAATGTCTTTAAGTTATTGAAATCGTTTACGTACGTTTAAGATGGTCTGATGCGTCCTCGTCAGAAATTATTTTCAAATGTGTAAAAATGGCGATTTTCGTTAGTTTGAAGTTTTTCCAAGGGGTGGAGGCTTGTAAGTGTTTATTATACATTGGTATGCCTTTTTTTTTATCAAGGGAGATTTTGACCTGGCTTTAGTCGGTCAGTCGCAATTTCTTTCTGCTAATGTGTTTTTCTTTTCCTTTAGGGTGTGGTAGGGTGTGTGTGTGTGTATGTGCGTGTGTGTTTATGTGTGTGTGTGCGCATGTGGGTGTTTGCTTTTATTGGTTTGGGAATGTGTATATTTTGGGTTCATTTGCTTTCTTAGGAAGGCGGCTGTGGTCCGAGGTCGTTACTAATGTGTATGCGTAGGGAGGGGGGGACTGGCTCTTCTGAAGTAAGGGTGGGGGTGCTTTCATTCTATTTTCATATTTAATTTTTGGATTCTTGGATTTTAATATTGTGATTTTTTCCTTTTAGTCTTATATTATGTTTGTTTAGAAAGAGGTGTGTATTTAAAATAGGGGATTTTTTAATGTTTCTATTTATTTGTCTCCCCATGTGGGTATGGCTAGACCTAGGATCGGTTCCTAGTGTAGGGAAGATTTTGTTCCCCAGAGGGGGGCATTGGGGGATGATAGAAGGGAAGATAGTCGTTTCAGTCATGAGGGGGTTCTCCTCTCCTGACTGCGGAGGGAGCGAGGTGTTGGAACAGATATTATACTACGGTTCTAGGTGTCTCATAATGTTGTTGGTTTCGAGGTTTAGTAGGCTTGGTATTGTTCAGTGTGTTGTATTAGAGATAGGGGTGTTATGTCTGTGTGTGGTTGTATGCGCGCACGTGTGTGTGTTTTAATGTGTCGATTCTGATTTAAGTGTGGGTGTGTGTATGTGTATGTGTATGGGTGTGCATGCGAGTGTACCTTGCATTTCATGTTTTTGTGTGATTGGATTAGGTTTTGTTCGGTTCAGGAGTGAATTTGGTAATGAAGTTTTTTTTCTTGTGTAAGTAAATAAAAATAATTGTCTGTTTGGAAGATTGGCATTATTTTGAAGCTGTTTCCACTGCATGTGCGTACGTGTTTTGAAACATAGAGGTGTCTGTTATCTGCAATTTTGATGTTGCTCTTATGTAAGGCTACTCTATTGCTGCAATTTTTGGTGGCGCCTATGTAGGATTTATTGCATGTTGTGCATCTTAGTGCATATACTACATTTCTGGAGGTGCAATTTAGATCCTTTTTTATTTTGAATGTTTGTGTTGGGTTTTTGAATGTGTATGTGTTACCTTCTATTATTATGTCACATACTCCACATCGCGGTTTGTTGCATCTTGTAACTCCTTTTGTAGTATGTGGGACGAGTTTTCAGGAAGTTAGGATGTGTTTTAAGTTTTTGGGTTGGCGTTTGCTTTTTATTATTTTTGTTCTTTTAAGTATGTTGTTTAGTTTGTCGTTCTGATTGAGGAGGATAAGGTTTTTTGTTATCTGTGTCAATAGTTCTGGGTTGTTTTTGTTGTGTGTAGAGACGTATGCTAGAATTTGTTCTTTGTTGTGTTCTGTTGGGGTTCTTAGTTGGTCTATCGGAATTTTTGCAGCCAATTCAATACCTTTCTGTTTTAGTGGTAGTGGGTATCCTCTTTTCCGCAGTGTTATTTGTAGTTCGTTCAGTCTAGTTGAACGGAGGTGTATGTCTGTTACTATGGTGCAGACTCTACGTGCTAGGGAGTAGGGTATTGATTTTAGACAGTTTTTAGGATGGTGGCTTTTGAAGTGGATGTATTGCTGAGTGTGTTGGTTTGTGGTAGATGTCTGTGATTATGTTGTTATTTTTTATTGTTACTAGGATGTCTAGGAAAGGTAGTTCTGTGGGGCTTTGTTCTAGTGTGAAGTTTATTTTTGGGTGTAGATTTTGTAGTAAAGTGTGGAGTTCTTTGATATCCCCCAATAAGGATAAAGCAGTCGTCTAGGTATCTTTTCTAAGATTTTATGAAGATTGTTTTTATATTGTGTCCGTACTTTTGCTCTATCCTTTCATAAAGGGTATCTTCTAGGAAAGCGAGTGTAAGGGTGGCATATGTCGGCGCCATTTTGGTACCCATCGCTGTGCCTAGTATTTGGATGTAGTTGTATTTATTGAACTGGAAGGAGTTGTTATTGAGGATTATGTCGATGCTATCAATCACGAATTGTTTATTGCATCTGGGGTGTAAAGTCTGTGAATGTTTGTCAATCCAATATGCGATAGCTTCTTTTCCTAGATTGTGTGGGATATTGCTATATAGGCTGCTAACGTCGAATGTGGCTAGTATAGTCCCATCGTCTACTGTTTGTGGTAGGGGCTAAGGAAGTGTGTGTTATCTCTTACAAAACTTCTGACTAGATAAGTGAAGGGCTGTAATAGTATATCTATTAGGTTGCTAGGTCTGCTTGTTGGGCATGATGGTCCTGCTAGTATGGGTCTGAATATGAGGTCGTTGGGGTTTGGGGTGGTTATGTATTCTGACTTTTGTATGTTGATGGCATGTCTTACTTGGTTAGATTTGTGTATTTTGGGTAGCCCATAGAAGATGTTTGTTTTTGTTGTGATGTTTGTAAGGAAGTCTTTTTTTTCTTTTTTAGTTAATGTACTATTGTATGTTGTGCAGAGTTTTGTTATTTTAGATATGGTTGTGTCGTCTATGTTGGAGCTAATTGGTTTGTAATAATTTTCGTTCCCTAGTGATTCTGAATCAAATCAAAATCAAAATCAAAATCTCCCTTGACAAAAAAAGAAAAAAAAGCATACCAATGTATAATAAACACTTACAAGCCTCCACCCCTTGGAAAAACTTCAAACTAACGAAAATCGCCATTTTTACACATTTGAAAATAATTTCTGACGAGGACGCATCAGACCGTCTGAAACGTACGTAAACGATTTCAATAATTTAAAAACATTATTACAATGATCCAAACATAATTCTGAATGAAAAACCAAGACACGGAATAATAAAACATTGTTAAAAAATACACATTGTTGGTGACTACTCCCTTATTTAAATATTTATATATATATACATATATATATATATATATATATATATAAATATATATATGTATTGGTGGGTGGGTGTGCGCATGTGTTTATAATCAAGGGACAGTAGTGTTCGTGATTGTCTAATTGTTCATTTTTTTACACAGAGATAACCACTTATCAAGGCCCGGAAGCCACTCAGGGATAAGGGTTATTGCAAGTACATTACGTTAGTGAGGAGATTTGAGGAAGTGTTTACTTAAGGGGGCGGTTCATTAGGAATTTGTTTACATTAGACTTGAAGACATCAAGTTCTAGTCCGGAGGGAAGCAGACAGACGGAACAGAGTTCCACAGGCGTGCAGTTCTTAGAAAGAAGCTTTGTTCATGAAATCCGCGTTTTGATTTAGGCACAGATATAGAGTGGGGGAAATTTTTCACAGTGGATTCAGCTAGACGGGTGTTTTTCGTGAAAGATTGGCGAGGGGGGGACCAGGGATTGGAGTTCAGACGAGAAAGAGCCATGAAAATAACGATAAAACAAGGATAGGCTTGCAACGTCTCTTCTGTGGGAGAGGGGTTGCAGGGTAGAGAAAAGGCCATCCCCCACTAAACCACGAAGTCTATTTTGTACTCTGTCAAGGCATGATAGGCTGTTTTTGGCAGCTCCTGCCCAGATATGGCAACAGTATTCCATCGTTGGTCGTACTTGGCTTTTATATAGAAAGAGAATTGCATCAGTAGTGAGATATCTTCTGGAGCGGTAGAAGGATCCCACAATCTTTCCAGCGACCTTGGCAACAGACTTGATGTACGTGTTCCATTTCAGATCAGGAGTAAAGGTCAAACCCAAAAGCTTGTCAAAACACGGGGCCTCACCCAGACGAGAGCCATCCATCACAATTTATGCCAGATGGGGATCAGAGCGTTGATGATGGAAGGATAGGAGTTTGGTTGTAGGTGCATTAAAGGTTACTGGCCATATCTTCCCCCACTGAACCACGCACTCGAGATCAGAGGAGAGAGAATCAGTAAGAACTTTGTCATTTTACAGCCTTTGATGTGTTGCCGTAGATGGCTGTGTCATCAGCATAGATGTCAATGAATGATTTAAGTATGTGTTTTGGGAGGTCATTGATGTAGATAAGGAAGAGAGTTGGGCCCAGGATTGACCCCTGAGGGACTCCAGCATTTATATTGCAGGTCTCCGATTTTTGACCATCTACCACTACTTTTATGAGCCTATCGGAGAGAAATAAGTTAATGATTGAGAAAACATTTCCAGTTATACCGTAGCTGGAAATCTTATGAAGTAGACCCTTATGCCATACTTTGTCGAAGGCCTTTGATATGTCAAGAGCAATTGCCCTAGAAAAGAAATCCTTTGTCAAGAGATTCACTAATCCTGTGGGATATAACCGTCAGCACATCTGCGCTAGATCTTGCAGAGCGGAAACCATATTGTGTGTCACTAAGAAGGTTATTCCTGCTGAGGTGGTTGACTATTTCTCTATTTAATATGGATTCCAGCAACTTACTCATAACACAGAGAAGACTTATTGTTTTGTAATGAGAGGGAGATGACTTATCACCTGAATTCTTAAACACAGGGCGAACTGATGAGGTCTTCCAGGGGGTCGGAAAGCACTTCTCCTTAATGCAGCGCTGAAATAGTTTCGTAAGTATGGGAGCAAGTTCTGGTTGAAGCTTTTTTAACACTATAATTGGGATGCCATCAGGGTCAGTATCTTTACTGGAATCTAGGTGGTTTATTAGCTTGGGGACCTCATGCACGGATATGTGTATGTTACCTAGCTTGTTCTGTGTTATAGGAGGAAATATGGGGAGTTGATGGCCTTCGTCGCATAGCGTAGAATTAGCTGCAAAGTTCTTTGCAAATAGTTGGGCCTTGTCTGACGCTGACGAGATGACCTCTGGTCCATTGATAATGGTTGGGATAGAACGCACACTTCTGTTCAGGATCCTATTTGTTATTTGCCAAAACTGGTGGGAACCAAGGCGCTGATCAGCTACCTTGGATTTAACAGACTGGGCATATAGCTCTCTTGCATTTTTTATTACTTTTTTACATTGGTTGCTGGCAGTCCTGAAAGCAGCTTTAGTCTCATTGCATCTATTACGTTGGTAGCAATGGAAAAAGTGATTTCTGTGCGTGATAGCAGCAGCACATTCTGGGGAGAACCATGGCTGGCTGTTAGGTTTTTGTTGGAATTTTTTAGATGGTATGAATTGGTCTATGCCTACAATTAACCATTCGGTCAGATCTGATACTATAGAGGACACTTCCATTTTAAACATGGAGTGCAGAGGTAAATTGGATACGAATGTACGGAAGCTATCGCAGTCAGCCATAGAGTATCGGTATACAGTACGGTGGAGGGGGACGTCTGGGGGCTTCTTACATTTCGGTTTTATCTTAACTGATACGACGAAGTGATCGGAGGATCCTAGAGGAGAATGAACGGTACATGAACAAAGCTCAGGGGACGTTGTGAGAAAAAGGTCTAAGAGGCTTGCATATTGATTGGGTGTATCGGGAACACGGGTGGGTTCGCGAACAATCTGAGTGAGGTCATAAGCAATGGCAAAATCATGACAAAAACTCCCCTCATCATCTGTCTTATTTGAATGGGTCAGCTTAAGTCACCACAGATGTGGATGTTAGCCGAGGGATGTGAAGACAGTATGTGGTCTATTTTCTCAGATATGGTCTTAAAGATAGTAACTCCACTGTTATGGGGCCTATAGAGGGCAAATATAAATGCAGTGGTGTTAGCAAGTGCTACCCTGAAGCACATATAGGGTAAATTAGGATCTTCTCTAGAGATAGCCCTGCCACATGGGAAGCCATCCTTGATGTAGGCACATATTCCATGCCCATGGCAGTCTTGGGAGTCAGATTTAGCTGTTAAATTGGAGTATCCATTAATTATGAACTCATCTAGGGAAGTGGTCGGCCCTATTCCAGTTTCCCATAGAAATAATATGTCCGGTTTCGTCTCCTGTAATTGGGTTTAAACCTCTGGAAGGTTGGAACGTAGACCCCTGATATTGGAGAAGGATACCTGGTAGTAGGGGTCCACGCTGGAAGATGGGGTTCTCGGTTTAATCGAGTTTTTATTCTGGAGATATTTCATGTTGAGGTTTGGGGATTTGTGGAATAGGTCGGCCTACTTGGTTAGAGCAGTACAGAGAGGGAAAGTAAGAGAGAAAAAGACAGGATTTTTTCTTATTTGTAGCACACGAAAAGGTAAAGCCGTAACAATTACCCACTAGTATGGCATCGAGAGGCCCCACCAGAGACTACTGCATGGTCCAGATCCACTCATCAAATTGCAATACAGCAGTCCCAGTACTTTGCGCCTGCTAATAGGACAGCCTCTTTAGTGGTTACTCCAATGTTCGGGTCTCTGACTATCATGCGGATAACGTCAGCCCAGACAAAACGTTAACCTCCAGCACTCTAACTAGTTACATGGCAACAACGACAGACTTACCCAGAAAAATATCCGACATCTCAGACTACTGGTCACCAAGTAGTACCGACCTGTAAGCAGCTTTTTCTTCACCTTTTCTCAGAAAAATCACTCATTGAATAAGGACTGAATGACCAAATAGGAGAAGCGAGAGTTACTGGAGCTGCCGACAACACATCCACTGTATTATCTACTCTCCATTAAAAAAAGGGGGAAGGGGAATGGGTACAAGTGACTTATTAATATCTAAGTAGTAAGTCCGGTGCGAAGTTAATAATTCATGACACTTTTGGTGATAATATCCCCTCCCATATAAACGGGTGGAAGTTTGTCGTTATCTACCTAGTTTGAATCATTAAAGTTTCATCTTATAATTAATTAAAATCCAATAATTAACTATTATCAATTTGTAAAGTCTGCTAAATATAAATTTACATTAGAGTTTAAATAATTATTCAAGGTTTTAATTTAGGAGGTTCGTTTCATGAGTGACTGTTTCTTTGCACTGTATTACATTTCGAATGTACTTGAACATAAGGCTAACAATATAAGATAGTATGATTCGCAAGCAAGAAGTAAGTATTTTCAATACAGACAAGCTTGCAGTAATAGTATATATTAAGTATACTACTTAAATAAAGTCCTAAGTTTATCTACTCTAGAGAATAATTTCCGGGATTTTTTTTTATCGTTAGTTGCCGGCATTGTTTGTTTTCAACGTTCAGCTTTGTAGCAGGAGGGGGGACGGATAAGACGGAATACAGACAAAAAGACAGGAGAAATACAGACAAAATACATAAAACACGAAAAGCATATTTAAAAACAATATAAAAGAACATTTAGGATTATTTTAGAAAAAAAAAGTAAAAATACTTAACGTTTTTGACCTAGAGATTCCGCCTGCTGTTTTTATCAACTGTTAGCTAGCATATGCCTTTCTAGAGTGACAGAATAGGAGTATTTCCGGATAACGTAGTCGAGTGTCTATCTATAGAATAAAAGTCGTGACGTTTCTATGTGTAAAGAATATCTAATTTACATTTTTTTTGTTAAAGAAAAAAATAAAAAATAAAATAAAAAATAAATTCTAGCTTTTTTTTTATATAAAGTCCTAAGTTTATCTACTCTAGAGAATAATTTCCGGCATTTTTTTATCGTTAGTTGCCGGCATTGTTTGTTTTCACGTTCAGCTTTGTAGCAGGAGGGGGACGGATGAGATTGAATACAGACAAAAAGACAGGAGAAATACAGACAAAATACATAAAACACGAAAAGCGTATTTAAAAACAATATAACAGAACATTTAGGATTAGTTCAGAAAAAAAAGTAAAAATACTTAACGTTTTTGACCTAGAGATTCCGCCTGCTGTCTTTATCAACTGTTAGCTAGCATATGCCTTTCTAGAGTGACAGAAGAGTTCCATTCCCGGATAACTTGGTCGAGTGCCTATCTATAGAATAAAAGTCGTGACGTTTCTATGTGTAAAGAATATCTAATTTACATTTTTTTTTGTTAGGGAAAAAAATAAAAAATAAAATTAAAAAAATAAATTCTAGCTTTTTTTTTTTTTATAAAGTCCTAAGTTTATCTACTCTAGAGAATAAGTTCCGGCATTTTTTTTATCGTTAGTTGCCGACATTGTTTGTTTTCAACGTTCAGCTTTGTAGCAGGAGGGGGGACGGATAAGAGGGAATACAGACAAAAAGACAGGAGAAATACAGACAAAATACATAACACACGAAAAGCATATTTAAAAACAATATAACAGAACATTTATGATTAGTTTAGAAAAAAAAAGTAAAAATACTTATCGTTTCTGACCTAGAGATTCCGCCTGCTCTTTTTATCAACTGTTAGCTAGCATATGCCTTTCTAGAGTGACAGAAGAGTTCTGTTTCCGGATAACTTGGTCGAGTGCCTATCTGTAGAATAAAAGTCGTGACGTTTCTATGTGTAAAGAATATCGAATTTACATTTTTTTTTGTTAAGGAAAAAAAATAAAATAAAAAAAATAAAAAAATTCTAGCTTTTTTTTGTTTTATTCTTCCTCGAGTTTATATCTGTATAACTTGTGAGTTACGGCACAGTAACAGATGGGGCATTTTGTCCCATACTTTTCGCATAATTTCCGGTAAAAAATCTGTAAAAGGAACAAACCTTTTTCGTGCCTTGCGTGCTTAGACAACTGCTCATTTTGCCTGCTATCGAAATTAATTTTCTGGAAGAAGATCCCAAGACGGGAACAATATTTTCTTATACATACGAGGTGCGTGCAGTAATTAATGCCCATTACCCACTTCCCAAAGAAGAGAAACACGAATCTTTGCACACTTATGAGTATTTCTCTACATAGGAACCACCCAGAATTATGCATTTCTCCCATCGTTTGATGCAGCTCTGGAGATCGTTATTGTATAACGCCCCAGGTGTGTCCTCCAACCACGGCTTGACTTTTGAAATCGAGGCTGCATCGTATGGGAAACGCTTTCCTTTCAAAAACAACTTCATAGCCGGTAAGAGGTGAAATTCAGAGGGTAAAATCTCATGAGAGTAGAGAGTATTTCATAACTACACGCCTGTGCTTCTGATCTGGCGACATGCAAGTTTTATACCGAAGCGTTGTCGTGCAGCAGGAGAGTATCTTAGTTGAACTTGCCCCGCCTCTTGATTTTGATAGCTTTCCTTAAGTTCACAAAAGTGAAGTATAATAGGTTCCTGTAATTGTGGTACCCTTTGCAAGGTAATCTGTCATCAGTACTCCGTCCTGGTCCCTAAGACTGTGAGCATGACCTTGCCGGCGGTTGGCTGCACATTTGCTGCTTTGCAGCTGGTGAGTCCAAGTGCTTCCACTGCATCGATAGGTCTTTGGTCTCTGGATTATAGTGTAGACACAGGTTCCATCCTGTGTAATCAGTATTTTGAAAAAAAACTTTGACCCATATTCTTGGCACATCCTCAAATTCATCCCTGAGCACTCGACGTGCTCTTGCTTCTGGAATGGTGTGCGCAACCTGGCACTCAATCTGGCGGACAACTTACGCATACGCAAATGGTCATGAATTATTGTTTCCACAGACCCTTAACTAATATTGACATATTGGGCTATTTGGCGAATAGCAATGCGCCGATCTTCCAAAATGGTAGCCTCAACTTGACGGGCAGATGCCTCATCAATTACAGAAGGGAGGGGCCAAGTGTGGTATCAGTTCCCACAGACTTCCGGCCATGTTTGAATTCAGGATGCCAGCGTTTTGCAAGGTCATATTATGGGGCATTATCACCATCAGTTTTTTTCATTTCATCAAAAGTATCTTGTGGTGTGCGCCCTTTCAAATACAAACACCGATCACTGCTCGATATCTAACATGTACCATTTTACACCTGACTCAGTTAAAACACCTGTATAGCAGAAACCCCGAGTAGTTCAGAGCTGTTGGTTGGTTGGTTATTTTTGTTTTACGGCATATCAACTCTTTCCGGGTTATTTATGCCGAATCCAAAGATTTTGAAGAAACATTTTCTAATAGAATATATTTGTTGTTGTCACGTTGGTTTCTATTCAACCCATAGTTGGAACCCTAACAGGTAATACCACTCCGGCTAAGAGTTGACCTGGGAGCAATGGTAATTAAAGGGTGGCCCCACACTCCCCAAAGCCCACAAGCTAGGGCCTCACCACTGGATATAGTTTACGGTCATATCCAGGACCCCCATTGAGGGACTTTTACCCTCTGCAGGGGGGGGGGGGGCAATCGGCGTATTCTAATGCCCCACCGACAGGGCCTCAGAGCTGTAAATTACCACATAACCCGTAAATATAAAAATCATTGCACTTGAAAGATTTCAGCTAGATCACTATTGAAAGTTGGCTTATTGCACCCCCTCGTAAAAATTTCATTTGAAAGTTTTCAAGCTTATATTTGTCTATATTTCACAAAACTTTATTCCTGATTGATTACATGGGGACCGATTAAAAAAATCTATACACCTGTCCGCTATTATCCCTCTATCTCCCTCTCTCAAAATTTGTTTTTCTGTCTTCTTCGAGTATTAATTTTTGGGTATTAAAAAATATTTTGTTTTTTACTGGTGTCATCAATTAACATAGAACTTAAAGCTGGGTATGTGGCAATATTTATGTAGTTTTATTTCTTTACGAATTTCGAAGATATTTATATCGTCAGCAAATATCCCCAATAGTCGTTGATTCTAAAATGCTATTCTCAAGCGTTGTAACCTAAAATACTTTATTTAATTTTTAAACAAATTGCTTTTCATAAAATAGCTAAACAATTACTTAAAAAACCATGCTTTGCAAGGCGATTTTCCAGAGATATAATATATTAATGAACTTACGAGGGAGCCCAAACATAGACTCTATGCATACAGTTTTGCAGTGAGATGTTTGTTCACGTTACACTTCTACATCTGCACATAAGTACCGCCATTTGTGTGTGTTTGTGTGTGGGGGGTTGTAAGTGTGTGTGTTTGTGTGTCATGTGTTTTAAGAGCAAGGTATTTGGGCCCTATTGTAACACAAAGTGTAAACATACCTCGCAAAACTGTATCTAGTTTATAGCAATATAGAGTTTTTCCTCGAGAATTAGATTCTTGGATACTGACTCTGTTGGTTAAACTTGCATTAAATTTCGTAATTGTTTGTTTTCCCTGGGTCAGTGGCTGTCATTATAACAGAGACTTGCATGAAAAGGCCAATTATAAAATTATAGCCGTATTTTCTCGTGTAGTTTTAATCCCAATTCTAAATAGTTTTCTGAGCATTTATTATTTCCCGAGCCCGAGATTCATATCAAATGTTAGACATTTACCAAGTATTTCAGACATCAAAACGGAGAGATAACTGTAAGTACAATGCTCGAATTTCTCGTTAATTGATTCACTGAGTATATTCGCGATGTATATTCGGAAATTACTTTCATTCCTACTTTTGACTCTATAATATCAGAAATTAGATATACCTTCTTAAGATTTTAAGTTATTATCTTCTATAGCCTTATATTTTACAAATTAGTTCATTTAAAGTATTTATCATTAAGAAAACAGAATTAACATATTTTTTCTAATCTCTTCATCGTGCCCCATAATATTACTTCGTAAACACACACAGACAGACAGACACAGATACACATAGACACACACTCATATATATATATATATATATATATATATATATATATATATATATAATTATATTAGTTTTTTTTGGAAAAAGAATTCCAGCAGAGTGCTCAATTAAAAGGAAAATCCAAATTTTAAGAGCGTACTTATATTTTGTGTACAGAAAGTTGTTAGTTGAGACAGGTCATTGGTACAGTCGGTTTCAAGCCCGATAATAAGGCCCGTTTAAGGTATACTTATCAAGCTCTCTTCAGCCAATATTCGTCTATCTTATAACCGGAAGTGTGAAGTATATATACCTCGCGAATCCACGTTCAAATCTCGTTTTGTATAATCCCCCCCTTTTTTTTTCGATATATATATATATATATATATATATATATATATATAGATAGATAGATAGATAGATAGATAGATAGATAGATAGATAGATAAAAAAAGGGGGGGATTATACAAAACGAGATTTGAACGTGGATTCGCGAGGTATATATACTTCACACTTCCGGTTATAAGATAGACGAATATTGGCTGAAGAGAGCTTGATAAGTATACCTTAAACGGGCCTTATTATCGGGCTTGAAACCGACGGTACCAATGACCTGTCTCAACTAACAACTTTCTGTACACAAAATATATATATATATATATATATATATATATATATATATATATATATATATATATAGGAAATTTATTACTGTGAGTCTACAGTCTTTTTGCTTATATTTTTTGCACTGTCTCATCCTTTAACTGGAAACTATCGAGCGAAGTTGAATTTCTTATAAAAAAAGTTTATATTCTTTTTAAAATCTGTTTGCTTTAAATTTAGTCTTCGCTGACTCCTCATTCTGATTTAATCTAATCTAATTCTTATGGAGGCTTGTTTACCAGTAAATGGCAAGCCACAGGCTTACTCAAAAAATAGTATTCAGAGCAGCACCAACAAAGAACTGAACACGAATGGTTCTTGCTATTGGTTTGCCACTTAGCATGTGATTGACTGTGTTCTCAGCATACAAAAGTTCAAAACTTCTTGCAATCCGAATCTATCTGCAAATTAAAAATTGACCTCAGTAAGTTCCCCTGGGTATAAAGCCCACCAAGTCGCAATACACATTATTGTAAAGGAATTGAAGTAGGATTTGGCTCGACTATTACCCTGATATTGTACAAAATAGCTGATCAAATGTAGTAATTCGTGTAACGTCATTTTTCTGTATAATATCATAAGGTTGAGTACACGAAGATTGAATTATCAGGGTCCAGGTTGAAAAAGAAACTGTGGCATGTTTCTTAGGGTTTGTTGCCTTGTGATCTGTCGTGGTCTGAAGATAATTAATTGTAACCAATGATATTTAGTGTGTTGTGAATCTAGGTATATATGTTGATTCTTCAAACACCTATTATATATTTTGAAAGGATCTTATTCATTGGTAGTTGTTTTGATTTTACTTTCCTGTGTATAAAAGCCGCTATTATTTCAATACCGTTAAATGTTAAGAAAGTTTTCTACGAATCCAAATTTGTAAAATATGTTTTGTGATGAGATACTTCTTGTGAAACAAGGCCAGCTAAATAACCTATTCTGCTTTTACCAGTGGATGTCGTACCATCACTTTTTTCTGCACTTTTAAACAAACTTTTCAGAATCAATAGTTTATATATTGGAAAAATCAACACCTATTTTCTTTCGATCAGATTTTACTCTAGACAATATTCTTTAAGTTGAAACACGCCCGGCGGATTACATCATGTGTTGATCTTTTGGTACATTCAATTTCTATTTAATTAAAAGCTGTCTGCAGTTCTTTTGAATATTTGCCAATCTGATTTATTATCTTTTCTACACAGAGTTATTAGGTGTCGTTAATAGAAGCGATTTTCCTTCTAGCAGACGAATACGTTTCTGTATTACTATATAATCCATTATTGAAGAAAAAAACAGCTGTATCATCATGCACAATTATCTGTACTTTATTTGCCCCCTCTTAATAGCTCATCAATAGCTTCAATTAGTAATAATTATGTAGTTTGTGTGTGTCCCCAAAACTCAAACTATAATAGTGTTACCTATATTCATTATATTTGTTTTAGACATCTCACCAAGCCTTACCCTAAAGAAAGTAAATGGCGATTTCTTTTGTCTTGAGAGGAAAATGCTATGTGTCTGGAAAACTGTCTGTACAGTTAAAGTTTAAGTAATTTGTGTTCTCGGAAAAAAAAGCTAATATAATTCAAAGCTGTACTACAAAAGAAATATCCAACGGACCAGATGTAATTAAGCAAATGATTAATGGAACAACTCTGGGAATCACATACGGTTTTAGTTTAGCCGTACATAGAAAAGGGTGAAATTAACAACACAACGTCATTGAGAGACATATTATAGAAATCAAATGTATGCGAGCACGTAAATCACATATTACTTTGTGCATGTTACGAAGGCGCCTAGATTCAGCAGAGAATTATCATACCAAATATAAAAATAGTGTTTTATAAATAGTTAAATAGCGGATTTGTAAGGTATACAATAGTCCAAAGTTGCGTAAAAAGGATAAATAGCGATAGTTGGTTGGTTGTTCGGTTGTTTTACGGCATATCAACCCTTTTCGTATTACTGAATGCCGAATCCAAAGATTTTTAAGAAACATTTTTTTAATAGAATATATTTGTTGTTTTCACGTCGGTTTCTATTTAACACATACTATTTAAGGTATTCTAATGATCCATCGACAGGGCCATAAATAGCGATAGGGAGGCGGCATATTACGAGATGCTTAATGAGCAATGGCTCTTTTGTGTAAAGTGCATAAAATGTTGGAGAACAAAAAGTACAACATATTCAGATTGATAATAGAGTAGACAGCACATAAAGAAAAAGCACAGTCTAACTATTTAAACTCAATGTTCATTTAATTTAGAACAATATTTCATGCGAATGTTGTATCGTTCAATAGTTACTAAACGGGTGTAGTGTAATATGTATTTAGTTGTGAAACAAATCTCTCAAATATTATTTTAAACTTTTCGACAATGTTGATGGCATTTCCATGCATTGCAGTATTTCCATGAAAGTTTGTTATGTGTTTGTTTATCATAATACTATAGTTCTATGAAGTGCCTTCTAACCGTTTTCCTCAGAGATCTGTAGATTATACAATACAGCAAATGATTTCGGTTTAGGGTGCACAAACAGTCTATTTATTTTGTCATCATAAAATGTGCACATGCATTAGCATCACTGGTATAGAAAAGAGGTTAGCGAATTATGTGTTCACCTCTTATGATAAGCGAATTATGTGTTCACCTCTTATGATAAAATCATTTAATATGTGTTTCTTACATTCTGACCAAGTGTAGTATATGTTGGTTTGTTGCATCCATGATAAGAGACATATAATTTTTTTGTTTGAAAATACACACTGCTTTTGAAAGATTACATATACAAGGAATGATATAGCAATTTTCGTTCAAATATTTTACATGAAGATGAATACGAGAAAATGCATCATCAAGTCACCTCCCTGTCGTCTGAATACCAAGTAGAGGATACTAATATATAGTTTTGTATATGCTAATGGATATATGCCTTTTAGGTTCTAGCTGAAATTGTTAATGCCAAATAAATAGAGGTATACAAAAATGTATGGCGGGCAAAAAATGAATAGTAATCAGGCCTGGAGACAAGCATTCATTGTAGAATCGTTTACTTAGTTTTGAGTGTTTTTGTAAGATAAATCAAATGACGACAACAGAAGTAGAGAAGTATAATTTTTAATTCACATAATCAGGAGTAAAGTGTGCCAACTAAAGTAATGGATTATGGGGGCACCATTACAGCTCTCAAATAATGTACTAAACACGAAGAATAAGTTGCAGAAATAATAAATTTCAATGGGGATGAGAAAAGTAAGGTAAATCAAAATTCTGGGCGCATGATGACAACAATACAGACATAATGGTTCCAATGGTTGCTGAAGTCTAAATTACTAACTGTGGCGAGACGCACTGATTTTAAATTTATTTCAATTTCATGTTATATTTCTGGAAGATTTTTTTAAATTCCATTTTCACTCCAAACACGACACAGTACAACTTTGATGTAGGAAGCTACTATCGAGGACAGTTTTCAGGGATATTTTCTAAGGAGTTGAGCAGCAAAATATCTGTTCACATTTCACTGGAACTTCTGCATGTCAGTATGGTTGCGAAAGCAGGAACTCAAAAGTCTAGCCGTTTTGCCGAAGAGAATATTAGAGTGGAAGGCTTTTACATGTAGGGATCTCAGCTGTATAGGTGTGGCGTTTGTCTGCTTGTCTGGTGTGTCGGGATATTTATGTCGAGGAGGGTACAACGGCTTGTAACGCGTCGCAACATTCACCATTAAAATACTTGTGGAATAGGCAGAGGGATGCAGCATTATGTCAATGGGACAGATGCTGAATCTTAGATGACGGTTCAGGACCTATCAAGTTGGCGACTCTCTTCTGAACCCTGCCCAAGAGCGAAAGACTAGTAACAGAGGCATCAGCCTAAATGTGACAACAGTACTCGATACATGGACGAATTATGTAGACCTACAAGGTATTTTCAAGCGTCAGTGACTTTCTAGCTCGGTAAAAGGAGCATATCTTCCTCGAACACTTCATTAGATTTTCGGCTCTACAGATTAAAACAGCGTGTTTAAACAAAGCAAAATCATTTTTGTAAATAGCTTCTTCTAAATTGCAATAGATCATATAGATAAAATAATCCTATGACTGATTATATGAGAACATTACGCTATCATGACTTCCTTGTATATATTCGATTTACAGCATTGAGAGATATAGCTTTGAACCTTCTTTGGTAAATCAAATTTTCGACGCTCGAAAACAATGACCCAGCGTATACATTCAACATATCAAAATCGCAAGCTCAAAAACCGTAGCCTTGGGAATTCATTGCGTAAATTAAATACACGTCATTCCGATCACATATCTTTAAACAAAAGTCCTTACTACTTTTGCTTCTCGCAAAGCGAATTGTTCTCATCGCTTTGCGCTACTATTGAACACATCTTATCTGAAGGAAGTATTACGTTCGTTTTGCTTATTTATTTATATTACAAGCGGCTGGCTAGTATCAAAGTTCAGCTATCCACAGATGTCTTCAAACTGATCTTTATTCTCTTTAAACTCTGGTTCGTCCACGCATATTGTAAAAAAATGCTTGGAAAACCGTTAAAATCAATTGGACGTTAATGTTCATAATGTTTGCGATTTTATCATTTAGGTTAATTTGCGTCCTTCAGGAGAGGAACACAAAGATTATTCTGAGTGGAAAATATAATTCTAAAATATATATTAAAAACAAGCAGAATTACCAGGCTTCTCAGCTTGTATTTGATATATGCAAATATCCTGTCCTCATACATTTGATATATTTGAATATTCTGTCCTCATACATTATTATAAAATTGATTAAACAAAGCATACTTTCATAATGACTTTTCTTTTAAATCCATGTCTAGGTAGGAATTTTTAGATTCGTTATAGTCCATAAAGGTATCGCTATATGTCCTCATCCTGTCGTCTTGATTAATCTTGCAATTCATTGTAGGTTCGTTTTGTTAAAATAAGGGCTGATGCGAACGGCCTTTGCTATAGTTGTAGCTTCAAATCTTTTAGCACCTAAAGTTTAATGCGGATATGCTATCAAAGCTAATTCCGGCATTTAAGCAACAAAATAATACTAACAAGTAGCTCCACACTGTTTACTATATTGTACAAGTTTTCTTTGTACGCAGCCTAAAATAAACGCAAGTTATGTTGCAGTACATCAGTCAGGTGATTGTGCATATATTTTTGTCATTTTTAATATTAATTTCAGCTCGATTTCTACTTGTTTAGACATACTAATAGAATGGTGAAATGACCGATTTTCTTACGTTTGCCACTATTTTCTGTATATAGATTTTCTGGGCTCGCATTAATAATAAAGATTCCCGCTAATTATTCTTTCCTCAAACGCATACTATTAGAAACCATGTGTTCGTAATTGCCACAGTATATAAAATCTGTGTTCGTGTATTTCATTTGTCTCCCAGCTCATTGACAATTAACTTGCTCAATTGCAATTTTCCCCCTTTTTTTGTATAGATTAATGTCCTGAAAGCTTCGTGATATTAAAATGTTGGTGTTATGCCAAGAGAGCTGACTGTTGGCAGATTGAAGATATGTAAAATTAAACCGCTAATATTTCCTAATCCAAATTCCTAGAAGTATCTCCGTATTTACTGATTTTTTTTCGAAATGCATAAAAGACAGAAACATTTTAATACTACAAATTTTGAATTTTCATTTTCCTTATGTTTATCATTTTATGCAGTTTTAAATAGTTTCTATGGCGCATACTCAATGTATATATATATATATATATATATATATATGTATGTATATATATGTGCATATATGCATGTACATATATATATATATATATATATATATATATATATATATATATTTATGTATTAACTAACAATAAAAAATCGTATGTATATATATATTTATATATGTGCATATATGTATGTACATATATATATATATTTATATATAAACTAACAATAAATACAAAGTAGTATGCATATATATATATGTATATATATATGCATATATGTATGTACACATATATACATTTCCTCATGTTTATCATTATGCCGTTTTAAATATTTTATATATAAATAAATATATATAGAAAGCTGATTGGCTAACTAAAATCTCAATAGAAGAGGAGCATATAAAACGATAAACAAACACATAATTCGCGCATAGGCCTGAGGAGTCCTATAGTGGATGAAACGCCGAACAGTCAGTGTTGCTTAATAGCCATATATATTTTATAAATTACTAACTAGCTCTACCTACGTATTGAACACTTCTGAAGTAAATATTTCAAGTTTACTCATAAATCTATACTTTCGTATATTAATTTTATGGGAGTAAATTAAGTAGTTATATATATGTATATATATATATATACATATATATACGCGTGTGCGTGTGCGTGTGCGTGTACTATTGTTGCAGTCGTTTTATAGTTCATCTGTTTCATAAAATGTTTATACATATGCATATCTTGATGAAATGTAGTAGGTACTAATATATTTTCACAATACAAATAAATAAATAAGTGTGACCACATTTACAGCTTGGTTTATTCTAGTGTAAATTTCTATAATTGTTTAAGCATTGGACATTTTGTCGGCATAGTATTTGATGACTGGAATTATAAATATTTACTTTTAAAATCGCACAAGACAAGAACAAGTGTATCGATGGTAGAGCTAAAATATCATTTAAAAGTTCCGTATTAGTGGAAAATATGTTATATAGAGATTTATAACCAACAGATATTTTCCCCCATTTGTCTTCAATATATATTTTATTAATAAAATTAGTAGTTTAATTTACGTCAGGAAACCTATCTACTGAACGGGTGTAAGCACGAATACATTATATAATCAACAATTATATTTAATAAAAAAATAAAACCTTTAAAATACTTTGTTATGTAAGATCTACGCCTTTAATAATTACAATTATATTGACATGTGTAATTTTATTGTAATATGTGCATTATAATCTTATTATCTGCAAACTTTATTGAAAGTGAGATAGCTGTGTGAGCGAGTAAGAATCTTAATGATGTATTAATTGACTATTAATTGTTTTTATTAAACCAGAAAATATACAGACATAATAAAATTAATAACAATATATATATATATATTTATATATGTATATATATATATATGCATATATATATATATATATTATTCAATATTGAGTGTAGTGTTTTAATATATGATTAAGTGGCAGGTTTAGTAATTTTGAACTGCTTTAAAGCGTCACCGATCACTCATCTATCCACGAACTTTCAAACAATTTTTACAGTTTATAGAGATTCTCAGCTATATTGTGGATTGCTTTTAATCTCTTTTCAGTAAAGCAAAATGTATGAAGAATTTTCTGGTAATCAGATTCTTAAATATGTGTAAGAAGTTTAGCGACGTTCATGTATGACTGGTTTCCATAACAATCATATCGCTTCAGCGACGACTGTTTTCACTAATTCAAAAACGAACAAAATGTATGTTACAAATGAAACGGAGAGGTTGAAAGTGTGAAAGCGATATTATTGGAGAGATCTTTGAAAGCAGACGAGTGCCGTGTATTGTTTTAAATATGGGTTTATGGTGGCAAAAATAAGACTGAAATTAAATGAAACACAAGGGAATTTATAGAAAGTATGGAATAACAGAAATAAAATGTAGGAAATATTAATATTAAAAAAAGAAATTCTAATGATTATGTATACTATATCGCACAATAACAAGCTCACACCACAGCAGTAGAGACCACAGAGATGCACATTTATTTTAAAAGTTGAGAAATATATAACTCATGAGCAATAATAATAATACATTACAGAAGACAGAGCAATAGCCTAAGTTATTATTAAAATCTCCCGAAGAAAAAATAAGGTGCTTATAATGAAAGGAACACCTGTCACTATTGAAATAATAGACGATTTCCAAGAAAAAATAAGTGCATTTTGAATGTAATTATTTGGAATCAACTATAGTTGCTCGTGAAAATTGGAAACCGTAGATTATATACGTAAAATCTTTCGAGAATATAAAGAAAATTATAAAATATATAACATCACATTCAATTTCACAAACTCCATTAAATGCGGCTTATTAGTAAGTACTTTCCGCTTAAATTTGACAAGCATTCGGCAATTCTAAAATGGTAATATGATGGGTTTTTTTATATATGCACACGCCTTAATAATACTTATGTTGATTGTGTTTCTTTTTTATCATTTAGAAATCAGACTTTTACAGGAATATAAAATATTGTCAATTATATAAGCTAAGGTATATCAAGTGTACAACTCGTATAGTACACTTCATTATAAGTTTGTCAAAAGAAGTTACTTTTACAGGAGACTCGGGACCATAGAACACAGTAATTTAATTTGTTACTTACTAACCAGACAGAGGAGCGAAATGGAATTGTCTAGCGCTTGAATATTTCGACCTGAATTAAACTTGTTTTTCACTAGTTATGAAGTGTTTCGACTTGGCGAAATGCGACGACGGATTTTATTTCATCTTTGACTCCATTACAAGGGTTGCGATGGTATTTGTATCTAGCATTTGCACAGGGTCTCGTCTCGAGAAACGTAAATATAAGCCAACAATTTCTCTCAAGACTCGAAAACGCACAACGTCTCACACACCATAAATCGGCAAAAGATTGGCAACGCGTAGTCCGAGTAAAGACCTGCTATAAAAACATCGAAGGACCAGGCGCGATATGCGCAGGCAGAAAAATAATGCAATTAGGCAAAAAGATCTCAGGCATAATCAAAATATAGTTTTCCAATCTCTAAATCCAAATCGCTCGAAAGTAATGCAATCGTTTCGACCGAAACATAATTCTATAGAAATAAAATATAATTCTATAGTGGAAATAAAAGTGCCGACGTGCGATATCCGACATTGAATCGGGGGGAAACTGGCGGAAATACGTAACTTGTTGCATACTAAACAAGTAAATTTTCAGATGGGTATCGGTTGAGACATGTCAACAATCAACATGCAAACATGGTAAAGATTGAAGTAACCAACCATGTGGAAAACTCACAAATCAGCTCGTGCAGTAATAGGTGATTAGATTTAAATTTAGTGAGAGTTGATACTTCCTGTGAGATTGAAAGGTACTGCCAAACAAGTAAGAGTCTTTCTGCACGAGACATCCGAAAACCAATTCGGAACAGATTGGATGGAATAATTAAAACTCTGAGACAAACTGAGAAACAATTCCTCCCATATCGTATTAAACTCTATTGGGGCACAAAAATAAAATTGAGAGTAAATAGATAAGTTACATGAAGTTTCTTCATCGAGGTTAGGAAGATGTATAAAGTCTTAGTCAGATTTGAGCTAAAAGGGAAACGTTCTACCAGTTTACAAGAAGATGCGAAACGTTTCATTTACCACAGACGGCAAAATGTATCAGTTATTGGATACGCTGGAGACTATCAGATATAAACACTAATGAATGGGATACCCATACTGTATGCGTTACACAAAAGACAAGGCACATTGGTGTATGTTTCGATTTTTCAAAGAACCTGCACATGGCTTTGAAATACTATTAATATTACCTTCCAAAACTTGAGGAGGTAGACAAAAAGCACAATATGGTATGATATTCTCTAAGATTGATTTTCTAACCCCAGACATGTGCTCCCTCGTCAGATCGACGTCTCCCAACGTGGTGTAACGTTGATTTTTCGTTCGACTATTCCTATATCCCTCTTATGGCCGGATCGTCCTTTTCCCGTTGGCGACTGTCGATGATAACGCACGCGGTTCACAAAATAGATATATGAATAAATAAAGGAAAACAAAAACGCCAATGTTCACATATAAATTGATTAACGACCTTGTGAGTGTGTGTGTGTGTGTCGTCTCCCGCCTTATTGAAGTTACGTGCGTCTATCTCTGTTTCACAGGCAACTCTAAAATTGTCCACCACTCTATTTCACAGTCGATTCTATAACGGTTCAACTGTAGTCGTTATCAACCCCCATACGTCGTCTTGCGCATCTAGATCTCAACTGGCTTTCTCCTCTGTCTTTTATCTCTAAGGTCGCCCACCCGACTCTGGCTACCGAAAGCTGCCCTTTCCTATTTTATCAGTAGGTTTCTAATGTTATTGTCTCCTGTTATGCTATTTCCTATCTATTTTTTTATTGTAGGATATTGCCGATTTCTTTGTTTATTCTAAAGTATTCCCTATGTATTGTTGATTATAGAATATTTCCTATTTCTTTGTTTATTCGAAGCTATTTCCTATCAATTGTTGATTGTAGGATATTTAGGATGTTTTTGTTTATTCTATGCTATTTCCTCTCCCTTTGTATATTCCCGCTTTCTCTGTACTTAGTGGCTCAAATCCACTCCAGGGCTACTTTATAGTATCACACACCTCCCATGCCAACCTTGTTATTTATTATATAAATTACAAAAACAAAATATCATATCAACATAAATTGCGTAAAATTCATACATATTACATGAATAATGAAATACCAGAGATATGTCCTTCACGTTTAAAAAAGAAAACACAGAAACAAAAAAAAACAAAACAGAAATTCGGCGTATCATTTCCAACCCTGGACCACAGGTGTGTATCCAACTCTTCCGGTATGCCAGGGGTATTTTAATACCCTTAAACATAAACTCTTCAAAACAATTCTTTTTTTTGTACTGGCTCCAGACAACTGCTACAGCTTTTCATACCAGATAAAGAAACCCAACCTCACCCCTCCATCGAGGTAGAAAAATAAACGGGAGGAATTTTAACCACCTGCAAAATTACAGGCATTCCACCATTTCGCCCACCCCTCCAAAAAATAAACAGGAGGAATTTTAACCACCTCAAATATAACAGACATTCCATCATTTCGCTCCACCCTCCCGAAAATTAACAGGAGGAATATTAATTACCTCCAAAATAACAGGCATTCCGCTATTTCGCCCCACCCTCCCAAAAATTAACAGTTGCATTTTAACCACCTTCGAGATAACAGGCATTTCGCCATTTCACCCCCCTCCAAAAAAAACAGGAGGAATTTTAACCACATCCACATTATTTCGCCCCACCCTCCCAAAAATAAACAGGAGGAATTTTAGCCACCTCCCCAATATTTCGCCCCACCCTCCCAAATATAAACAGGAGGAATTTTAACCACCTCCACAATATTTCGCCCCCCCCTAAAAATAAACAGGAAGAATTTTAACCACCTCAACAATATTTCGCCCCCCCCCTAAAAATAAACAGGAGGAATTTTAGCCACCTCCCCAATATTTCGCCCCACCCTCCCAAATATAAACAGGAGGAAATTTAACCACCTCAACAATATTTAGCCCCCCACTAAAAATAAACAGGAGGACTTTTAACCACATCCACAATATTTCGCCGAATCCCCCAAAATAACCAGAGGCATTTTAACCACCATTACAATATTTCATCCCACCAAAATAATGAAGAGGAATGTTAACCAAATCCAAAACATTTCGCCCCCCTTAATAATAAAAACAAAATCATGAGGAATTTTAATCACCCCAACTATAACAGGCATCGTGCCACTCTCTTCTCTACCTTCTCCCCCCTAAAAAATTCAGGAGGATTTTCTTGTCACCTCCCACCGGGAAAACACTTGTGCACACACCTCTGAACCTATCTGGTCTCTCGCTATTTTTTTAATATGAAGAGCAATATTATACGTTTTACTGACGTAACAATTTCAACATTATTAAAAAAACAAGTCACATTTTAACAAAACAAATTTGCTCCTCTACTGTTTTTGTGTTTGACGATACTAAAACAATATAATTCAACAAAATAAAACCAACACCCTGAAAAAAGAGCATTTAACAATTATAAGTCTCGTTTTTAATTTTTTTCTCATTTCTTGTACTAATCGTTAATCGATTAGTACAAGTCCCCGTGCAATTTTATAAGCAGGAAACATATGTAATCGTCACCGTTAGAAATACATAAAAATTCAGGAAAGCAGTTATTTTTTTCTTTTTTTTTTCGCATGCCCAAAATGTATTTATTTAAAATCCAGATTAGTCTTTTTCCTCCTATTCTTTTAAACAACAATTAAAATATAATGTCCATATGCATGTGTACAGAAAAAAATTGTTTAAACAATCTCCATTTTTTCTATAAACGACAATTTTAATGAAAATAAATTTTCATTATGACTGTCTATTTCTTAATTTTCTTGTCTTTATTTATTTTTTATTTATTTTTTTAAGTGAAGGATCTTCTCTCTTTCACTCTACCCAGATCATCGGCATGCGTCTCCTATTCCCCCCGTGAATCGTGAACAGTTGTAAAAAATAACATTAAAATTCTAAAATTCTTGACTGACCTCATTGCAATTACTCATCGCATCATCTTTGATCTTCGTCAGTAACTCACTCTCCAAACATTGCACTTTCATTTATCCACGTTATAGACGTATGTTAAATACATCCACTCTCTAAATACAATTTATCAATGGTTCTTCATCTGCCACCGGATCACAGAACCGACGTACTTTACGTGCCAGTGTGTCATATCTCTAACTATGCAAATTTCTGGATGCTTCTTTTCCTGCATCCCACAAAAAACTCATTTTCCGTTTTCCACCAACAACCTGACCAAGTGTAATCACCGTGACTTTATTTCTTTCTAACTATAGCCCCAACCACCTATCACCTAGTATGCGACGTAAGACAAATCCCCGTTCTCACAACAGAGGAAGTTCTCAGGAAATTCCTTAAATCGACGTACATCCCTCTCATAAAAATGTTACAAGAAGTCATAAAAATGCTACAAGAAGTCCTCGTAAACCACGAGTTAAAAGACGGGAGAACACCGCATTGCCACAAATATAAAATACCTCACTGTGGACAAAAATTGAAATGTTTTGCGATTCCTCTCCTAGGCTTACATTTCCAAAAAGTAACAAAATGACGCACCGCCATGCTTTCCAATGCCACTTGAACACCGAGTGAACGCAATCCGTGCATCAGTAATTGATGTATGTGGCCACATCTATTATACCTAGTTAACACAGTTGGAGAAAAGACTTCACAATATGCGAATTGTTCTCCTCAATTTTAAAATCCTTCAATACAAATCACTATCTACTATCAAAATTTCCCGAAATAATTATCACCTCTTATCTCCACACGAACGTTCTGACCCCCACTGCTCTCACCTGTACATGGAGCGACCTTCCAACGATAATAAAAAAATCTAGAGAAAAAAACTCAATAAATAAAACAATAAAAGGAAAAAAAATGAACAGCGCAATAAAAAAACATGCATGCAAAAAAGAAGGACATTGTTTTTTCGTTCTTTAAAAAAAACTGTACAGTTTCCACTATCTCTTTGAGTATCAATTTAAAACAATATAGAAAACTTCGACGAATCCCACTATATTAAAAAGAATCACTCCTTTTTTCTCATTGTCCGGTCGGTCCTAGCTTTCAATACCGCCGCGACGAACTCCTCTCTGCCTCTTTCTCCCTTTCTCCCAATTGATCACACATGGAAAACTTGTATTCGCACATTTTTATATGAGGCAAGTAAATGTCTACACATGCTAAAAAACTTTTAAAAAAAAAGGTAGAAAGATATTGCATTGAAATGAAAGCCAAATGAAGAGGAACATCTTTGACTAAACGAAGAAATCGGACATATCCTACAAGAAAAAATAGACAGGGAATAGCTTAAAATAAAAAAAAAATTGGGAATATCCTACAATCAACAATAGATATGAAATAACTTAAAATCTATTTAAGGCCAATTTATTTATTGGCCTTAAATTTCCGATTTTTTCTGTGCAGAGTAAAAAAACCACCCACAATAGAAAACCACTCCCCGCATGACTACTTTTGTGATCTCGAAATTTTCTTGTTGCTCGATTGTAATTTTTTTTCATCCTTATTTCTTCGCGGTTTCTTTGCATGATTTTTTCTTTCCTAATTTTTTTGTCCCATTTTTTGTTTTTGTCATTTTTTTTAATCAGCAGTTTTAATATTTTCTGCGTCTCTCTACCCTCTCTTGTGAGTGTGTGTGTTTTCTCCTCGTCCTATTGATGTTACATTCGTCTATCTCTGCTTCACAGTCAACTCTAAAATTGTCCACGCTTCTATTTCACAGTCAACTCTATAACTGTTAAACTATAGTCGTTATCAACTCCCATCCGTCGTCTAGCGCATCAAGACCTCAACTGCCTGTCTTCTCTGTCTTGGATCTCTCAGGTCGCCCACCCCGCACTGGCTACCGGAAGCTGGACTTTCCCTGTTATATCAGTAGGTTGCTATTATTATTGTTTGCTATTTCCTATCTATTGTTGATTGTAGGATATCGCTGATTTCTTTGTTTATTCTAAGCTATTTCCTATCTATTTTTATTGCAGGTTATTTCCCATTTCTTTGTTTATTCTAGATTATTTCCTATCTATTGTAGATTGTAGGGTATTTCCAATTTTTGTTTATTCTAAGCTATTTCCTGTCTATTTTTGATTTTAGGGTATTTCCGATTTCTTCGTTTACTCTAAGATGCTCCTCTTCCTTTGGCTATCCACCCCTCTCAGCACTTAGTGGCTCAAAGCCACAGCGTGACCACTTTATAGTATAACAATTTAAGTGACAAATATTCAAAAAGGACCGTCGAAAATATATTTCCAGCCAGTATATTAGTAGACGAGAATCCCAATCATAGTCATGAGGTATTTCAAATTATTCCTAATATGGGATTTACAATTTAAAAAGCCATGATATCTCCATTAACGGGATAAAGAATGTAGGCCACACAATTGATAAAAATGGAAGACACTTCGTCGGTTAGATGCAGATTGCATACATAACGTCAGCTAACGATAATGCAAACGCACTCCAAAGTTCCATGCGATAGTAAACTTCTGCCAGGCTTTTATAAAACACAGGCATGGCTTACTTATTCCGCTGAATTAACTACCGGAGGAAGAAAAACGCCTGGAATTTGATGTTTGAATGAAATGCAATGTAAAGCGCGGTTCGAAAAAAATAATGATACTCTAACATCGCTACTGGTTCTTAGGCATTAGAGCAAACACATTGAAATTATAATAGCAAGCGGTGCAAGTTCATATGGTGTTGAAACTTGTATACTACATAGAGTATTTGAGCATACAAAATAAAGGGATTTACCCTGAATTGCGGACGTTACTGCTATCTGTACGACAGTACTCAATAATCGAAACAGATCTGCATATCTTAAACACGTCAACGAAATTTTATAGGTAATTTACTGGCAGGAATTTTACGGGCAAAATCACAAGCCGTTAATTACAGAGTTAGGATAAAATATTAAGCGAGGTATACTGCAAACACTACTGAAATATGATAATATACTAAACAAAGTAGCGCATAGCTTATCACGATCGATATTGAATGAATTGGAACCTTTCGAGGTTACCATACTTTCTGATCTTCCAATCGATTTCGAAATAAAAACAATGCAAGACAACACGATTGGAGTTTCCAGTATTTCTACATGAATCAACAAGAGAAACAAACTCATGGCAACTTTATTTGCGAAATCAAGAGCAAAATCGCTTTGAATTAGATCAATGTTCCCTAAGTATTATCGATTTGCTATGCTGTGTTACTATGTGGCAAAAGTCTAGTCAGTCAAAAAAGTCTCAAAACAATACAAATCAACGGGATTTTCACACGTAAAATACTGGAAAAACTGAATGAAATATAAATGTGGAGATACGTTCACAGGTCTTACCTGGACAAATACCTACTGGACATGGTTGTATTTTGCTGAGGGTTCGCCCTAGCTTAAAATACTCCTCATTTCATACATATTCATCGGCTGAAAACTGAATAAATATGGTCTAGAATTCCCCTCAACTGTGCATGTCCTCCCGTTGACCTCTAATACTTAATCGTACTCGAGAGCTACGCCTGTGATTGGAGGAATTATATAGAAAAAAGACTGAGAGAAGGGACAACCATATATTGTTTACATTAACTGTTTTAGGTTTTGGTATAGAGAACTGCATCGTAAGGGTTAATGGACTTATTTTAACATCTGCAGGGTTCTAAAGTGTGTGCAATACGTTCCTGATCAAACACATCATTATTCGAATATCACAATTAACCGATTGGAGAAGGGGAACGATTTGTAAATATGTAAAGAGCACTGAATAAAGGTCGAGCTAAACAGACGGACGAAGCCCTCCAATGTTTCTTACACATGTACTGAATTACACCTAATCCTGATACGTAGACGGTGGTATTACAGGCGGAAACTATATGACCACGGAAAATGAGATTCATTCTTGATAAAGACTTAACTAAGCAGACAAAACAATAAGTGACTACTTGCGTGAACAGGAAATGTTTCATCCTCAGATGCTGAGCGTTTCCCTCAGAAGTTAATACCAACATTTCCTATTTCTTTTTCATTGCTCGTCTACAGGCACTAATATTTCTCTTCGTCAAGAAAATAAAAATTTAAAGAAAACAAGATGTTCGACACAATTCAAACATATCAACATTTCCTATATTTGAAATTGTTATTTCTATGCAACAAACTTCTAAGTTTTGTGTAAAAAGTTCTAACATATGCAAGAAACAATTTCCAATCTGCTTGTATATATATATATATATATATATATATATATATATATATATATATATATCCTTATTTTTTACTCCCCATATATATATATATATATATATATATATATATATATATATATATATATATATATATATATATATATGGAGAGTAAAAAATAAGGAGATTGACAGAGAGGGACTTATGAAATCTCAAGAATCTATGTTGAGCTTTAATACCAAAGGAAATATATTGAAAATAAAAAAAAAACTGACGTTGCATATATTGGCAATAAATATAATTATATTGTTATTTATAAGACTTAATAAACGTCGAAGTAAAGCGAAATATCGAATTAAAATCAAAAGTAATGGGCAATAGAAATAGAAATAGAATAGAAAAACCAAAGGCCTGCAATATAAATGCCTAAGTCTCCCAGGGGTCAATCCTGGGCCCAACTCTCTTCCTGATGTACATCAATGACCTCCCTACACACATACTTAAATAATTCGTTTACATCTATGCTGATGACACGACCATCTACGGCAACAAATCAAAGGCTGTAAATGACAAAGTTCTCTTTGAATCTCTCTCCTCTGATCTCGAGCGCGTAGTTCAGTGAGGGAAGATGTGGCTGGTTACCTTTAATGCATCCAAAACCAAACTCCTATCCTTACATCATCAACGCCCCATCTGGCGTCAATTGTGATGGGTGGCTCTCGTCTGGGTGAGGCCCAGTGTTTTGACAAGCTTCTGGGTTTGACCTTTACTCCTGATCTAGAATGAGACACATACATCAAGTCTGTTTCCATAGTCGCTGGAAAGATGGTGGGCTCTTTCTACCGCTCCAGAAGATATTTCACTATTGATGCAATTCTCTATCTATATAAAAGCCATGTACGTCCAGGGATTGAACAATGTTGCCATATCTAGGCAGGAGCTGCTAAAAACAGCCTATCCTGCCTTGACAGAGTACAAAATAGACTTCGTGGCTTAGTGGGGGATGCCCTTTTTTCTGCCCTGCAACCTCTCTCCCACAGAAGAGACGTTGCGAGCATATCCTTGTTTTATCGTTATTTCCATGACAGGTGCTTGTCTGAACTACAATCTCTGGTTCCCCTTCGCCAATCTTTAACGAAAAACACCCGTCTAGCTAAATCCACTGTGAAAAATTTCCCCCACTCTATATATGTGCCTAAATCATAACGCGGATTCCATGAACAAAGCTTCTTTCGTAGAACTGCACGCCTGTGGAAATCCGTTCCGTCTGCCTGCTTCCCACCGGACTACAACTTGATGTCTTCAAGTCCAATGTTAACAAATTCCTAATGAACCGCCACCTTAAGTAAACACTTCACCAAATCTCCACACTAACGTAATGTACTTGCAATAACCCTCATCCCTGAGTGGCTTCCGGCCTTGATAAGTGGTGATCACTTTGTAAAAAAGATAGAAAACAACATGGAAACTAAAATAAACATGTAATAAAATAAAACATGTTGAAAAATGAAGTGTTTATGAAGAATGGTAATATATTCCTATATACTAAGTAAATATTCGTACTACTGAGATATATGAAATTTATGATCAAAACATAATTGCATGAAAATTACATGACGAAAAAATATCTGGAAAGAAACAGCAGTCCTTACAATTATTAAGGTAATAAAATAATAGGTAATAAAAGGTATAGTGGAGAGACATGCACGAAATCTGTGTTTTCTGGAAATTAGGTTACAGATGAGTGATAATTGCATCACCTGCTTCGTTAGAAAGTCGGATTGGACTTATGTCAAAGCACACACACACACACACACACCACACACACACACACACCCACACACATATATATATATATATACATATATATATATCGCCTCTTGCAAAAAGGCGAGTTTATATATACATGAATATATATATATATATATATATAATTATAGATATATATATAATTATATATATATATGTGGGTGTGTGTGTGTGTGTGTGTGTGTGTAAAACAAGAATTACAGTTAAGTTTACCAAAATGATCCACGAAGGAAAAACTAAAGCAAATTATAAATATTAAAGAATTGATATGTATGAAGTAATCACAACCTGATGTAAAAGCTCGATCAAACACGATAGGAGATAGAGCTGATAAGCAAGCAAATTTTGCAAGCAAAATCCGATCCCGCATTTTGTTAATCCTACCCTCTGATTCGAACAAAGTCTTTCTTCGAAACTCAGCGGATTAAGGACTATCAATTTATTTAGCGTTTCCTTTAAAAATTGAATGTTTTAACTCTTTTTCAAAGCATTTTTTACATGTTTTATCATCTACTTGGTATTATACATATATATATATATATATATGTATGTATAAATATAAATATATATATTGGTGTAACATCTTTGCTTTTTTCAGCGGCTTAATGACTATCCACTTATTTAGCGTTTCCTTTAAAAATTGAATGTTTTAACTCTTTTTCAAAGCGTTTTTGACATGTTTTATCATCTACTTGGTATTTTATATATATATATATATATATATATATATATATATATATATATATATATATATATATATATGTATATATATGTATAAATATAAATATTTGTGTAACATCTTTACTTTTTTCAGCGGCTTAATGACTACCCACTTATTTAGCGTTTCCTTTAAAAATTGAATGTTTTAACTCCTTTTTCAAAGCGTTTTGACATGTTTTATCATCTACTTGGTATTATATATATATATATATATATATATATATATATATATATGTATAAATATAAATATATATATTGGTGTAACATCTTTGCTTTTTTCAGCGGCTTAATGACTATCCGCTTATTTAGCGTTTCCTTTAAAATTGAATGCTTTAACTCTTTTTCAAAGCGTTTTTGACATGTTTTATCATCTACTTAGTATTATATATATATATATATATATATATATATATATATATATATATATATATATATATATATATTTATATATATATATATATATTGGTGTAACATCTTTGCTTTTTTCTAAAGAAACAAATATATTAAATATTTACTGAATATTGTAATATTACTATACATTTTATATAAAAACAACCGTTTATAAAAAGGATAGATGATGAGTTCCAAAATCCCTGTGTTAAAGAATTGTTAATCTATTATCATGTGCAAAAAAACTTTAGAAACCAAACCAGTTGATATCAATAGTAAGTAAATGTGACATCAGAAGGTTATTCCATATTCAAAATGACACTTACCCTATCGGTATAAAGAAATCTAATATACAAAAAAGACGGTATGTCCTTCTCTCTTTCTTCATATTTTCAAACTTTATTTCACCAGAAACGAATACATACTCACCCTGAATACACACGCCCAGTTATTAATGAAACGAAGTTACAAGAGAAAATATACACATGCGCTCCTTTATGCATCCTTCACAGGAGAGTTCTAAAAAGATAAAAGTAAAAGAAAGATAAAACGCTTTTATACTCCGAATTTAATATCCGTAATTCTTTCCTTTACCAAAAACAACTGAGGTTTGGCTACATTTAAGATAGAATTAAAAAAAAACAGTTTGACGATCTATTTAATTACGTGAGGAAAACATGTATTCTTCGAATTTCATTAGGAGCTTTATTTTGTCAAATAATATCTGATAGGGATAAAACAGTAGTCCCAAACCTGTTTTTTACATGGTAGTTATCACTTATCAAGGCCCAGAAGCCACTCGGGATTAGCGTATAGAGTAAACAATGGGGTACTATCGCGTTTATCGTTAGTAATGGAGATTTGATAAAGTGCCTTACATAGCGTAAGGAATTTGTTTATGCTGGACTTGAGGATACTCAAGTTGTAGTCAGATGGGAAACAGGCAAACGAAAGAAAGCCCCACAGCCGCGTACTTCTAAGAAATAAGCTTTACCGAGGGAATCTACGTTTTGATTAAGGCAGATATAACGATTGGGGAAATTTTTGACAGCGGTTTAAGCCAGACGCGTGTTTTCGTGAATGATTGACGAGAGGGGACAAGAGATTGGAGCTCTGACGAGCACTTGCCATGGAACTAACGATATAACAAATACAGGCTCGCAACCTTCTCTTCTGTGAAAGAATTGTAGACGGGAACAGAAAAAGGCATCCCCCACTAAGAAAAGAAGTCTATTAAGTATTCTGTTAAGTCAGGATAGGCTGTTTATTAGCAGCTCCAGTCCAGATGTGGCAGCGATACTCACTCATTGGTCATATTTGGTAATTATATAGCTAGAGAATTTCATCACCAGTAAGATATCACCATTTTTCAGGCGACCTTGGCAACAGACTTAATGTACGTGTTCCATTTGAGATCAGGGGTAATGGTTAATCCCAGAAGCCTGTCATAACATGGAGCCTCCCCAAGACGAGATCCCCCCCATTTCAATTGATGCAAGATGGGCATCAAAGTGTTGATGATTAAATATAAACGATTGGTTATAGATGCATTAAAAGTAACCAGCCACGTCGTCCCCCACTGTATCACGCGCTCAAAATCAAAAGAGAGAGAATCAGAGAGAACTTTGTCATTTACGGCCTTTGATGTGTTGCCATAGATGTTCGTGTCATCACTATAGATGTCAACGCATGATTTAAGTAAGTGCTTAGGGAGATCATTGATGTTGATCAGGAAACGAGATAGGCCTATGATAGACCCATGAGGGAATCCATCATTAATACTGTGAACCTCTGATTTCTGCCCATCAACCACTACTCTGATGAGCCTATCAGAGAGAAATGATTTAATGATCGAGAAAACATTCCAGTTATACCGTAGCTGGAAATCCTGTGACGTAGGTTTTGTGTCATACCTTATCGCAGACCTTTGATATGTCAAAATTAATTGTCCTAGACAGGAAGCCTTTGTCGAGAGATGCACTAATCCTATGTGATATAAACGTTAGTACATCTGCTGTAGATCCACTAAGACGGTTATTTCTGCTGTGGTATATTTACTACTTCTTTATTTAATATGGATTCCAGCAACTTTCTCATGACACAAAGAAGAGTATTGGTCTGTACTGAGCAGGAGATGACTTATCACCTGAGTTCTTAAATACATGGTATAGTGATTAGGTTTACAGGGTGCTGAGAAGCACTTCTCTTTAATGCAACGCTTAAACAGTTTTGTAATATGGGGGCAAGTTCTTTTCTAACATTATAATTGGAATGCCGTCATGGCCAGTTGCTTTACTGGAATCAAGGTTCTTGATGAGCTTGGCGAACTCACGCACATATATTTGTATGTTGCATAGTGTGTTATCTGTTTAAGAGGAAATATCGGGGGTTGGTGCCCTTCGTCGCATAGGGTAGAATTAGCTGCAAAATTCTTGGTAGGTAGTTTGGCGGTGTGTGATTCTGACAAGATTACCTCAGGTCCATTGATGATCGTTGGGATAGATCGCTGCTCAGCTACTTCGATTTAACGGACTGAACATATACCTCTCTTGCATTTGTATTACTCTTTTACAGTGGTTGCTGGCAGTCGTGAAGAAGCTTTCGTCTCAGTACATCTATTACGTTGGTAGTTCTGGAAAAAGTGATTTCTGTGCGCGATGGCAGCAGACCATTCTTGGGAGAACCAACGCTAGTGCTCAGGTTCTTGTGTGAATTTAATTGATGATATGAATCGGTCTATGTTTACAATGAACCATTCGGTCAGGTCTGATTATATAGAGTGCATCCCTTTTTAAATATGGAATGCAGAGGTAAATCAGATATAAATGTACGGAAGCTATCCCAGTTGGTTTTAGGGTATGGGTATACAGTACGGCGCAGAGGTACGTCTGAAGACTATTTACATTTCCTTTTTATTTTATTTTTTTTTTTACACAGTGATCACCACTAATCAAGGCCCGGAAGCCATTCAGGGACAAGAGTTATCGCAAGTACATTACGTTAGTGTGGAGATTTGATGAAGAGTGTACTCACGGGGGCGGCTTATTAGGAATTTGTTAACATTGGACTTGAAGACATACAAGTTGTAGTGCGGAGGGAAGCAGACAGACGGAACGGAGTTCCACAGGTGTGCAGTTCTAAGAAAGAAGCTTTGTTCATGGAATCCGCGTTTTGATTTAGGCACAGATAAAGAGTGGGGGAAATTTTTCACAGTGGATTTAGCTAGACGGGTGTTTTTCGTGAACAATTGGCGAGGGGGGGCCAAAGATTGGAGTTCAGATGAGCACCTGCCATGAAAATAACGATAAAACAAGGATATGCTCGCAACGTCTCTTCTGTGGGAGAGGGGTTGCAGGGTAGAGAAAAGGCCATCCCCCACTAAAACACGAAGTCTATTTTGTACTCTGTCAAAGCATGATAGGCTGTTTTTGGCAGCTCCTGCCCAGATATGGCAACAGTATTCCATCCTTCGACGTACTTGGCTTTTATATGGATAGAGAATTGCATGAGTAGTGAGATATCTTCTGGAGCGGTAGAAGGATCCCACAATCTTTCCAGCGACCTTGGCAACAGACTTGATGTACGTGTTCCATTTTAGATCAGGAATAAAGGTCAAGCCCAGAAGCTTGTCAAAACACGGGTCCTCACCCAAACGAGAGCCATCCATCATAATAGATGTTAACTGGGGATCTGAGTGTTGTAAGGATAGGAGTTTGGTTTTGGATGCATTAAAGGTAACCAGCCACATCTTCCTCCACTGAACCACGCGCTCGAGATCAGAGGAGAGAGAATCAGAGATAACTTTGTCATTTACAGCCTTTTATGTGTTGCCGTAGATGGTCGTGTCATCAGCATAGATGTCAACGAATGATTTAAGTATGTGTTTAGGGAGGTCATTGATGTAGATCAGGAAGAGAGTTGGGCCCAGGATTGACCCCTGAGGGACACCAGCATTTATATTGCAGGCCCCCGATTTTTGTCCATCTACCACTACTCTTATGAGCCTATCGGAGAGAAATGATTTAATGATTGAGAAAACATTTCCAGTTATACCGTAGCTGGAAATCTTGTGAAGTAGACCCGTATTCCATACCTTGTCGAAGGCCGTTGATATGTCAAGAGCAATTGCCCTAGAAAGGAAGCCTTTGTCAAGAGGTTCACTAATCCTGTGGGATATAACCGTCAGCACATATGCAGTAGATCTTGCAGAGCGGAAACCATATTTTCTGTCACTTAGAGGGTTATTCCTGCTGAGGTGGTTGACTATTTCTCTTTTTAATATGGATTCCAGCAACTTACTCATAACACACAGGAAGCTTATTGGTCTATACTGAGAGGGAGAGGATTTATCATTTGAATTCTTAAATACAGGGCAAACTGGTCAGTTCTTCCAGGGATTTGGAAAGCACTTCTCCTTAAGGCAGGTCTTTAATAGTTTCGTAAGTATGGGAGCAATTCTTTGTTGAAGCTTTTTTAACACTATAATTGGGATGCCATCAGGTCCAGTTGCTTTACTGGAATCTAGCGTTTTTTTTATTAGCTTGGCCTCCTCATGCACGGATATTAGTATGTTACCTAGCTTGTTCTGTGTTATAGGAGGAAATATGGGGAGTTGATGGCCTTCGTCGCATAGGGTAGAATTAGCTGCAAAGTTCTTTGCAAATACTCTGTCTTGTCTGACGCTAACGAGATGACCCCTGGTTCATTGATAATTGTTGGGATAGAACGCACACTTCTGTTCAGGATCCTATTTGTTATTTGCCAAAACTGGTGGGATCCAAGCCGCTGATCAGCTACTTTGGATTTAACGGACTGGGTATATAACTCTCTGGCATTTTTTATTACTCTTTTACAGTGGTTGCTGGCAGACCTGAAGGCAGCTTTAGTCTCAGTGCATATTTTACGCAAGTAGCTATGGAAAAAGTGATTTCTGTGCGCGAAAGCAGCAGCACATTCTGGGGAGAACCATTGCTGGCTGTTAGGTTTTTGTTGGAATTTTTTTATATGGTATGAATTGGTATATGCCTACAATTAACCATTCGGTCAGATCTGATACTATAGAGTACACTTCCATTTTAAACATGGAGTGCAGAGGTAAATCAAATATGAATGTACGGAAGCTATCCCAATCGGCCATAGAGTATCCTAACTTATACAAGCGAGTGATCGGAAGATCCCAGCGGAGATGGAACGTAACATGAACATTGCTCAGCTGAAGGTTTTATAAAAAGGTACAGAAGGCTTGCATACTGATCATTAGAATCAGACACACGGGTTGGTTCGTAAACAAGTGAGGCCATAAACAATGGTAAAATAATGGCAAAACCTCCCCTCATTATCGGTCGTGTTTGAGTGGGTCAGCCTTCCTCATTGTTGACATTGAAGTCAACACAAATGTGAATATTAGCCGAAGGATGAGCAGGCAGTATGTGGTACATTTTCTCAGCTATACTGCTAAATATAGTAACTCCAATGTTGTGGTGGATGTAGAGGGGAAATATAAAAGCGCTGGTGTAAACAAGTGCAGCCGGAAGCATATATAAGGAAAATTAGGGTCTTCTCTCGAGATATCTCTACCATACGGAAAACCATCTTTAATTTAGGCACATATTCCAGTCCTATGGCCATTTGGGGGGTAAGGTTTAGAGGTTTAGATGTTAAGTTAGAATATTTTTTAATTAAGAACTCATCTGGGAAAGTGGACGGCCTTATGCCAGTTTGGCTTAGGAAAAATATGTCCGGTTTCGTCTCTTGTAATTGGGTTCAACCTCTGAAAGGTTGGGACGTAGACCCCCCAATATTGGAAAAGAAGACATGATAGTAGGAGTGTATGTTGGATGATGGGGTTCTAGGCTTCGGAGATATTTAATGTTGAGGTTTTGGAATTGGTGGAACAGGTTGAAATATTGGTAAGAGCAGGATAGAAAGAGGCAAGTAAGAGAGGAAAAGGCAAGATATTATTATTGTTTAAATATTTTAATAGGAAAATATAACACTATCTTAAAGCAAGTATACAAAAAACAAATATTATAAGCATGTTCATTTATATTATATATATAGCTACGTGGGCATACATGTGTGTGTTTGTGTGTGTGAGTGTATAGATAGTATATGGACGTGTGTGTGCGTGGAAGCATTTTATATAAACTAGGGAAGTTAAGTAAAACGCAAGCAATAATGGATTCAAAAGCAAAATAATATTTTTATTTCACATAGCAAAACATTGTGCAGAAAAATAAAATAATCTGTTTTATTTCACATAGCTAAGACTATTGCAGAAAAATTAAAGACTCGTAAAATCAGTAAAAAAGACAGATTTACATTTTAAGGAAAAGTAAGTCTCGTAATTAGAGATGGTCGATTATGAAACCACATTTATACGTAAACAAGAAATTACTTTTTTGCAATGAGTAAGTGATTAATTTTATTAAAAATATAATAAAATAGAAGGAAATGCTTATTAAGTTATACGAAATGGTGCAATCGAATAATTTTATTTACGCCATCTTCATTATGTTTGTGATCAATCTTGCTGGAAATAAATGCATTTGACTATTTTACGAGTTTCCATGAGAAACTACGTTCAGAACTCAGCCATGCGTCTAATTATCGTCTGAAGTACATTATATCTCAACCGCTGTTATTTCATATCAGTAGTACAAAAAAAAACACACCGCTGGAAAAACGAGCTGTTCTATAATTTGATATTTGTCTAATCTTTTTTAAATAATCATGTTTAGTATTGCATGGGTTTTTTTTTATTTTAAAGTTAAATCAGTTTTCGCATTGTATTTTTTCATTAATTTGTAAATATTCATATATAATTTTTTAAAATAAAGTCATTAATATAATCAAAAACACACAACCGAAAATCTCATTATTTTTTCACTGAATTAAAATTATTTACTGTTTGTATATTTTATACGTATTATACTAGTGATACTGATTATTTGCTGTTTTGTAGTATTTTTTTAAACCTGTAACAATTTAAAATATTGCTTTTTTATTGTATGTTTGTAAGAATAGCATATCCACGCAAAATTATAATTAGTATTTATATATTAAAGATTATTTTCTATGTAAGAAATGGGAAAATACAAGGAATAGATAAAATAGCTATGTTCATGTATAAGTTGTGTAAATCTGAATATGTTTTAAATATGATTTTAACGTATTTCAGTTATTAAACGTGAAAATAATTTTGTGCCTTTACACTTTGCTTGGAATATAAAACTCTTTTAATATCAGACAAATGTATATATATATATATATATATATATATATATATATATATATATATATATGAATATATCTATAAGATAAAGCTGAACCTCCGCGTGTGTGTATGTGTGGGTGGGCGTGTGTGCGTGTGTGTCTGGTCAGGATTAGGCTCCTATATGGTTGACTATTTTAAAAAAATTGATTACATATAATGATAGAAGTTGCACCAGGGATCAGGAATGTGTATGTTTGATCTGGCAGATCGGTGGTTCATAAAAATGTGGTGTCTGTGTTCTCGCCTGGATCCCAAAGTATGGAAATAAAAAAAAATAAAAATAATCATTTTGAAGGGTGTTTGATATAGATGTGCATAAGACTAATTTGATAATCATGTTTCAACTTGAATATGGATGCCATAATAAAATTGTGGGGTCTACATTCGCGCCTGTACTCCATGGAAATATAGCACAAACTTTAACAAAAACTGTTCATATCTATTTGCGTAAGTATACTTTGATAATAAAGTTTGACTTTGAAGAAATATTGTATAATAAAATTATTGGGTGTTCGTTCGCGCTTGACCTCCATAGAATGTAAATATGCCAAAAAGTTTAACAAGTTCTTTCTGAAAGGGTGAGGGTCCACAATAACACCTTAACTTTAATCTTAATCCATGTTAGCTTTTATTTATTTTTTGGCGTTGAATCATATTGTGTCGAATAAAGTCACCTGATATATTCACGTTCTTATTAAAGTGAAATCCAAAAAAGAAGGGAATGTAGACAATTCTAGACACAAATTTTGCATAACTCTGTTTTTCCTTCTCCACTTGCACGTGGCACTATTTCGAAAATAGATACATAGATAAATAATAAAACATAAGAATGTTACTTGTCATCGTCAAAAGAAGGAAAAAAATCCAGCTCACGTGATTACGTGTGTTTTAAAAACATTTACATTACCTTTTTAGTTTTATTCCTACATCTGTTTATGCTTTTTTGCCAGTCTACTAAGGGGGCTTCAGTTAATTACAACTTTTCTGCGTGTTCTTTACATTACAATAGTACAACCCTGAATCCGACGGCGCAATACTACACCGTTCAATACTGGAAAACTGAAACAAAGCTGTAATGCTTAAAAAGGGCATCATTTTCTTATTATTCATATTTATATCGATTCTGTGATTTAAAAAACTAAAGTAATTGCGTGTTTACTTTTTTTATATCCAATCTTGCTGTTTCGGATTATTTTACTAAAGTTAGTAAAGCTTACTTATTTTTCAAAGTTGATTTTGTTTCTTTGTTTTTCGATATATCGTCGGTATTTATTAATATGATTGTTTAGCAGACAAACCCAAGAAACGACTACCCGGAAAAATAAATATACCCGAAAGAAATGTTACCATAGTATATAAAAGTACATATCATGTTTTTTTTTTGTTTCAAATTGTTTTTAATGGTTTTTTTTCAAATTGTTTTTAATGCTAATGCTTTAAGCGAGCCGAAATTAAAACGAAATTTGAGGAGATAACTACTTAAATGAATTTTTATATAAACAACACATGAAATGATCGAATATTCCTGAAGCACAAAATAACGACAAAACATTAAAATATATTTATAAATATTCCTTACGTTGACGGAACTCTTAAAATTGTTAACAAAGTATGCTTAGGTACCCTTCCTTCAAACTGAAAACATGGCACTCCATTTAAAAGTCGCTGCCATTTAGAGTTTTTTAACCGGTACGTGAATTAAAAACACAATTTAAAAAACTACTTTGAATAAACACCAATGGACTCTTCTACAATAAAAGTAACTTTTATTTACTATGGTAACGTTTATTTCTTGTATATTTATATTATATATATATACATATATATATATATATATATATTAATATATATATTTCTTTTTTTACACAGTGATGACCACTTATCAAGGCCCGGAAGCCACTCAGGGATAAGGGTTATTGCAAGTACATTACGTTAGTGTGGAGATTTGATAGAATGTTTACTTAAGGGGGCGGTTCCTTAGGAATTTGTTAACATTAGACTTGAAGACATCCAAGTTGTAGTCCAGAGGGAAGCAGGCAGACGGAACAGAGTTCCACAGGCGTGCAGGTCTAAGAAAGAAGCTTTGTTCATGGAATCCGCGTTTTGATTTAGGCACAGATATAGAATGGGGGAAATTTTTCACAGTGGAGTCAGCTAGACGGGTGTTTTTCGTGAAAGATTGGCGAGGGGGGACCAGGGATTGGAGTTCAGACGAGCACCTGCCATGAAAATAACGATAAAACAAGGATATGCTCGCAACGTCTCTTCTGTGAGAGAGGGGTTGCAGGGTAGAGAAAAGAGCATACCCCACTAAGCCACGAAGTCTATTTTTTACTCTGTCAAGGCATGATAGGCTGTTTTTGGCAGCTCCTGCCCAGATATGGCAACAGTATTCCATCCTTCGACGTACTTGGCTTTTATATAGATAGAGAATTGCATCAGTCGTTAGATATCTTCTGGAGCGGTAGAAGGATCCCACCATCTTTCCAGCGACCTTGGCAACAGACTTGATGTACGTGTTCCATTTCAGATCAGGAGTAAAGGTGAAACCCAAAAGCTTGTCAAAACACGGGGCCTCACCCAGACGAGAGCCATCCATCAAAATTGATGCCAGCTGGGGATCAGAGCGTTGATGATGGAAGGATAGGAGTTTGGTTTTGGATGCATTAAAGGTAACTAGCCACATCTTCCCCCACTGAACCACGCGCTCGAGATCAGAGGAGAGAGAGTCAGAGAGAACTTTGTCATTTACAGCCTTTGATGTGTTGTTGTAGATGGTCGTGTCATCAGCATAGATGTCAACGAATGATTTAAGTATGTGTTTAGGGAGGTCATTGATGTAGATCAGGAAGAGAGTTGGGCCCAGGATTGACCCCTGATGGACCCCAGCATTTATATTGCAGGCCTCCGATTTTTGTCCATCTACCACTACTCTTATAAGCCTATCGGAGAGAAATGATTTAATGATTGAGAAAACATTTCAAGTTATACCGTAGCTGGAAATCTTGTGAAGTAGACCCTTATGCCATACCTTGTCAAAGGCCTTTGGTATTCAAAAGGAATTGCCCTGGAAAGGAAGCCTTTGTCAAGAGGTTCCCTAATCCTGTGGGATATAACCGTCAGCACATCTGCGGTAGATCTTGCAGAGCAGAAACCATATTGTGTGTCACTAAGAAGGTTATTCCTGCTGAGGTGGTTGACTATTTCTCTATTTAATATGGAGTCCAGCAACTTACTCATAAGATCGAGGATACTTATTGGTCTGTACTGAGAGGGAGATGACTTATCACCTGAATTCTTAAATACAGGGCAAACTGATGAGGTCTTCCAGGGGGTCGGAAATCACTTTTCCTTAAGGCAGCGCTTAAATAGATTCGTAAGTATGGGAGCAAGTTCTAGTTGAAGCTTTTTTAACACTATAATTGTGATGCCATCAGGGCCAGTTGCTTTACTGGAATCTAGGTTTTTTATTAGCTTGGCGACCTCATGCACGGATATTTGTTTGTTACCTAGCTTGGTCTGTGTTATAGGAGGAAATATGTGGAGTTGATGGTCTTCGTCGCATAGGGTAGAATTAGCTGCATAGTTCTTTGCAAATAGTTTGGCCTTGTCTGACGCTGACGAGATGATCTCTGGTCCAATCATAATGGTTGGGATAGAACGCACACTTCTGTTCAGGATCCTATTTGTTATTTGCCAAAACTGGTGAGAACCAAGCCGCTGATCAGCTACCTTGGATTTAACAGACGTGGCATATAGCTCTCTTGCATTTTTTATTACTCTTTTACAGTGGTTGCTGGCAGTCCTGAAAGCAGCTTTAGTCTCAGTGCATCTATTACGTTGGTAGCTATGGAAAAAGTGATTTCTGTGCGCGATAGCAGCAGCACATTCTGGGGAGAACCATGGCTGGCTTTTAGGTTTTTGTTGGAATTTTTTAGATGGTATGAATTGGTCAATGCCTACAATAAACCATTCGGTCAGATCTGATACTGTAGAGGACACTTCCTTTTTAAACATGGAGTGCAGATGTTAATCAGATATGAATGTACGGAAGCTATCCCAGTGATATAGAGTATCGGTATTCAGTACGGTGGAGGGGTACGTCTGGGGGCTTCTTACATTTCGTTTTTATCTTAACTGATACGACAGAGTGGTCGGAGGATCCTAGAGGAGAATGAACGGTACATGAACATAGCTCAGGGGAAGTTGAGAGAAAAAGGTCTAAGAGGATTACATATTGATTGGGTATATCAGGCACACGTTTGGGGTCGCGAACTATCTGAGTGAGATCATAAGCAATGGTAAAATCATGACAAAACCTCCCCTCATCATCTGTCTTATTTGAATGGGTCAGCCATTCCACGTTATGGACGTTGAAGTCACCACAGATGTGGATGTTAGCCGAGGGATGTGAAGACAGTATGTGGTCTATTTTCTCAGATATGCTCTTAAAGATATTAACTCCGCTGTTGTGGGGCCTATAGAGGGCAAATATAAATGCAGTGGTGTTAGCAAGTGCAACCCTGAAGCACATATAGGGTAAATAAGGATCTTCTCTAGAGATATCCCTGCCACATGGGAAGCCATCCTTAATGTAAGCACATATTTCATGCCCATGGCGATCTTGGGAGTCAGATTTAGCTGTTAAATTGGAGTATCCATTAATTATGAACTCATCTAGGAAAGTTGTCGGCCCTATTCCAGTTTCACTTAAAAATAATATGTCCGGTTTCGTCTCCTGTAATTGGGTTTCAACCTCATGAAGGTTGGAATGTCGACCCCTGATATTGGAGAATGAGACCTGGTAGTAGGGGTCTACGCTGGAAGATGGGGTTCTAGGTTTAATCGAGTTTTTATTCTGGAGATATTTCATGTTGAGGTTTTGGGATTTGTGGAATATTTTCTCTTTGTAAGGAAACACCATTTTGTTGGTCACTCTTGGCTACGAATGGAAACAAAGTTGATATAAAAAATATATTTTCGCAGAAAGTATCTTTACTTTCATAATAGTTTGCTTAGAGTACAATTTTGGAAGATCAAAACCTATCTATTTACAACCGCCTACTTTTCATAAGCTATCATACTGTCATCAATCACAGTTCATTTTCTGTAGGCTGTTTTTGAACGCAGTCAACGACGGGTACTTCTGCTAGTCTCGCTACTTAATTTAGCTGAAAGAATGCGAAGCTCGCGGTATGTTTACAAACATACGTTTGAGCACTTTACGAGTGGCGGACGGATGTTTATTTAAATAGACATTCGGACAGATTAATTGCGGCCACCGCTTCCGTAGTCAGGGGGTAGAACTGCCGACTGTCATCACGACGGTTCAAGGTTCGATCCTCGGCTTGGGATAGGTGTTAGTCTAGCGGCACTGATGAGTTGTGAAACAACGAAACAGGACTGTATGTCGATGACTAAAATATATATTTATATACATATATACATATATATATATACATATATATATATATATACATGATATGTATATATATATATGTATGAACATTTATATATATATATATGTATATATACCCGTATCTGTATATATATATATATATATATATATATATATATATATATATATATATATATATATATATATATATATGTGTGTGTGTGTGTATGTGTGTATGTGTGTGTGTACGAGCATGTGCGCGTGGGGGTAAATAGTTGCATTTTCTAGGAAACAGAGGTTCAATAAACTCTTCTATAATTAATGGATACACCATATTTCATTTAAGGGGAATGTTTGTATGCTAAAACCTTTTAGATATCTACTTTATACAAACAATACAAAAACGCATCAATTATGTAGTCACATATTTAAAATTTAAGTGTGCACTCTTCATTCATTAGTAATGACGTATGCCCACATGTGTACGTGTATAACACTTTTACGTCGTCAATAAACACTATCGTTAAATAAGTAGCATTTGTATAACGAATTAATCTTTTGATACAGCAGCATCTTTTATAGCATCTGTGTGCGTGAAAATAGGTTTATACTGTCCAGTCATTAGTCATTGTGTATAACACTTTTACGTTGCACATAAAAACTTTTGTTAAATAAGTAGCATTTGTGTAGCGAATTAATTGTTTGATACAGCAGCATTTATTATAGCATTTGCGTGCATGAAAATAGTTCGACAGTATGGAAATTTTAATATGTTGTATAAAAGCTGTCATGCTAAATATTTACAAACAATGCCAATATGGATCTCTGAAGATGAATACAAAACGACCCAATGTATTGTTTCATGTACAGCGCTTGAGTTCCATTAACACAGTGAATAGAATTATTTCTCATTCACAAATAATAATTTAAAAGCCTTTTTAAATGGATTGCACACATAATGATGTGTATATTTCCATGGGAAATATATATATATGCGTCCATGAATCTTTTAGGGGCTATAATAATCGACAATGTTCAATGTTGACTCATAATGTTTGTCTAAAAAGAAATAGCATGATAAATGATTTAATCAAGAAGACTAAGACATAACAGGTTTTGTAAATTAATTTTAAAATTAACTAAATATACTTACAACTGTGTTGTCTTCTATCTTTTTTCATTTGATGTATTACTGCAAAAACTTAATATTATGTTATATTGCAGGGTGGCTAAAAGGTAATTACAAATAATTATGCAGGCTGACTAATCTGCTATTTTAACAATGAATTGCCCAACAACGAAGGAACATACATCGTCAGCTAAGCAATTATCGCTTCGATTAACGACACTTTCTCAGGAACATGTTTGTTGGTAAAGACAATGATTTGAACATTGCATCAATAGAGAAAGCGATAATGCACGCTGTTAATCCCAGCGTTCCTTTTTGTACTTTTGTATATTGGTTTAGCAGTGGAAATACCTGACGTATCTGTATCGAAACTGTTAATTCACACTGAATAAAAATGGCTTCTCTTCATCTTTCTTAGAAATAAAGTAATTCGAAAGAAGTGCCTCTCTTGTTCATGGCGCTGAAAATCTCTCTTTAAACAGTTCGTAGCTGAAAATGTGGGCCATACTTTAAAAAATATTATGAATTAATCACATTTTAAAGTATGGCAATCAGTGCATTTTTACTCAAGGGGAACTTATATCAAACCAGTTCCAAGGATTTTCGTCTTTTCAGGATGTATAATATGGGGTAAAAATACACATCATGTACATGGATTTACAAATCATTGGTGACATTTGATGAGCTTCACCCCAGGAACGTTTTTGATTTCACTGCTAATGTTGACATTCTTTAGTAGGTTTCTCGAAATTTACATTCGTCTAAACCTGCATGAGCAGGCTTAATAACATCAGTGCACAGTGCATATGGACCCTGTTGACTCAATTTGCATGAACTCACCGTATGGTACATTAGTGATTGAAAAAGGAACATTACATCAAATTTTACATATAGTCAGCCACTTTGGTACAAAGCGATAATAGTCATGTCAAAACCTTGTTTAAGTCCCTTAACATTATTTTTCTTGCGACTTGGAAAGCTTTTTACACAGCGGAGTCATTTCGTGACAAGTTATGGATTGCGGGAAAATGTTCAAACTTGTGTATGATAAGTCGCAATGCAATTGAAAAAGCGATTCTTACTTCTTAGTAGATGCTGCTCTGAATGCTATTTTTTGCAAAAACCTATGATTTTTCATAAAAGATACGTCGATACAAAACATTTTAAGTGATGCAGCTTGAGCGATAATTAATGTGCATAAAGCAAACTCTATAGAAAGGGTATATCTTCAATGGATCGGGAAATGGAAAAAAAACAAAAGATCAAGCAATAACACTGTGGTTGGAGTTTCGCTCAACAAATATGAAGAAGTTCAGACTAATACATAACTTATATTTTAAAGACTACGCTATCAACTATCTTACATACGCTCAGCAAAGCAAGAGTATTTCAAGCACGATCTTTGTGATTACCCACCTACACTTTCTTATTTTTTCAAATTACTGCGAGAAAAACAACTTTGACAAATGCAATATAGTAACTGACTTCCATTGTACAATTAAGGCCACACTCCTCAGATCTACAGTGTCTCTTAGATTGCACACCACTACTTTACCCAAGGCAAAATGGTCACACGTTTCATGAGATAAAGCAGATATGTCACAATTATATATGGAAAATCATTTTGAGAGCAGATTACGCTCTTTGATTGGTTCTTCTATGTTATCATGACAATAGAGATGGATGGTTGTTACAATATGTTTTTACGCCATAAACAAAGGCTAGTTCACAAACTCTCAAACTCTGAAGGATCAATAAGATGAGAATTTTTTTTGGAAGCTGTTGTCTGTGCCAACATTCTATTAATCAATGTACTAATAGGCAATGATTCTGCATGCAGTGTTCATGGAATTTGGATGTTAGTTTCTATTCTAAAGACTATAAAAAATACAAAATGTTCAAAACTGGCAGTAGTCTTTTGCAGAAAAAGCCGTGTAGAGGTTATTAAATACGGGGTCTAGGTCGGAACTCACGTTTAAACTGCGGAATAACGTTAAATGTGCTTGCAAACAAGTTTTTCTTCCGCTTACAATGAACTCAACATATGCTACAACGATACTCCTTTGGTTTTTTCCTGTTCTGCGTTTCCCACTAGCACGCGACTCCTAGTACACAAATTCGTATATACCGCGATGAAAAATACCGACGTTATATATGCTCAAATTCGACCGCGTCTTTATTAGCATATGTCATATTTTCATTTGCTACCAGTACGGTTTCCAGTTCCTTTGTCGGTGAGTTTTTTACAAATTACGCACACTATATCATTTGACGCTTGTTTGTTTGACAGTCGTCAAACCCCTCCCTGATCTCACAATCACAAAGGTTGTGTCCAAGCAGTGCACATTTATTTTTGTCGTGTACTTAGATGAAGTAAGGCTTCGCCGGGAGCATTTGCTTCCACTACTCCCTCGTGTAAATCGCCTGACTCCGTTTATTCATCGTCGTTTATTAACATCTCTGACCACAAATTGCCCACGCTACATCACCGGACACAACAGGTCCACGCTACACCGTCAAATGCAACTGGCTCATATTACAACATCAGATAATACTGGGCCACGCTACATCTCCAGAAGACACTGCCTTATGCTGCGAGCTTAATTATAAAAAAGAAATAGTTCGGCTAGAATTGTAACTGAACTAGACCTAACACTTAACAACGTGCACATCAAAGTAAGAGTCGATTTTTAATTCAATCTTTTTATGGGGACAACAAATTTTTAAGTTCGGAAATCGAACTGTCATTTACAATTCTTCTAAAAAACGAGGAATTTACACATTTTCACTTGCATGTGCATATTAAAAATTCTCCATTACCCGACAAATTATCACGAAGTTTAATATTCGATTGTGTATTTAAAGTATCTTTAACATAGAACATTTCCATAAAGTCCTGCATTGAATAACTATAATTTACATCATGACGTAAATTATCTACTGCAAGACGAATTTCTAATTGCACAGTAAACATTTAACTGAATCTAGCATTAATAGATTCATTTTACGACAACTTTTTAAATAAATCTCACAGAAACTTATCGATAATCCCAATAAAATAAATAAAACGTTCCGACGCACTTCATTTCCATCAACAGTTTTGTAACTTTAGGAGATTGCCAATGCATCCTTCTCCATATACAATGGTAGCATTCGAACGAAATTGTCAAAACCACGCTAGGCACTACTAGTTTTTTTCAAAAACACCGCTAATAGTTTCTTGCTCCTCAAACACATCGGTAGACATTACTAGATTTCTCAAAATAAAAAAAAAATTAATCGATTTAATTCTCCTTATACTACGATCATAGAAAAAAAAAGTCTGAATCGAATCATATTGCAATCTTTTCCTTTCTCGACGCTTGAAATTGTTCAATGTGTGAAGCAAATCGTTTAATCTTTCCATTCCTGGACGCTTTCAATTTTCAAAGTTTAACGCGAATCATCCTATTCTATTTAGCTTTCAACGCTTTCAAATTTCGACGTCCGGCACCTATTGTTTTAATCTTTTGTTTTTCGACGTTTTCAACTCGTAAGTCTCAATTCGAATCGTTTAGCATTACCTTTTCTTGAGGCTTCCATTTTTCAAAATAGCGATTTCGTCACGCCACATGAACTTTATATTTAACGACAAAATAGCTTCATCTGTTGAAAGTAAAGTTTTCTGTTCAACTGTCAATTATCGTGCAAAAACAAAAACATAAAGTACGTTATTTTACTTCCACTTGCAATTTTCTTGGTACACACAAAAAACAACAGTTTTTTTCGCCCCTTTTTCAAATTTCGAAAAAATCCGTACTTCTATTTTCCCACTGAAAAGCGAATAAATCGTACCTTAAAATGACTACGCGTACGATAAAAACGTGTATTATATTTATTTATAAGTATTTAAAGTACAAAAATAAATATAACATGTGATACAAGACCAACACATAGGAGAAGAGGGATAAGGATGATTTGTTTTTACGGTAGTTCTCTTAACCAACTTTTCGCCAAAATACCATACTTTTCTTTGAATCAGCTACTTTAAAAACGACGAAAATAAAAAATATACCTATATATACATATATACATATATTTATATATATATATATATATACATATATATATGTATTGTATTTTCATTGTGTTCAATATATACATATATATATATATATATATATAACAAAATGATGTGTTGAATTGGGAAGTAAACATGTTATAGAAGTTGGAAAATCATTTCATCCAAGGTATTTCTCCTAGGCTGCAATTCATTTTTGCAGCCCCTTTTTGTAATACAGGTCTGAATAATGTAAAAATCTAAATTTGTTTAACAACAATTTTAAAATAACTTGTGTAGATTAATAGAACATTATTATAATTTTATAAGGAACATATTTTATATAGGTTTCATTAATAAATTTTCAGTGCATAACGAGGAAAATAGAAATTAAAATTTCAAAAGGACTATATAACTGGAGGAGGCCAATAGTAGTCCTCGCCAGCGAAAGTCTTTTTTATTGTTATTCTATCATTATTATTATTTAAAACATTTTGTGTCCTACTCTTTCGCGCGAGGACTGAAATAGAACAGCGACTAGATAGTATATAATGTAATAATGAGGGTTAGTTTTAGAAAAATATACTTTATTCACACACCTCAAAAGTGGGCCTACATCATTGACTTACCAGCAAATCGATCTCTTAATTTAGGGTAAAGAGTAGTGATTTTCTAGAAGGCGAGAAAAGGGCGGGTATGGCATCATTCATACTTTAGCTAAGTTAAAAAAGAAAAAAAAATGCATAACACAAACCTACTCTAGCCTAAGTGGTTCGATGGCTAAACTATGTTAAATACAGCTAATTAAAATCCTGTACAAAAGTCATGTCCACGTACTACGCGATATCAGCAACATTCACTCGAAACAAGCGGGAAACTATCACCCACTAATTATCGAGACAACTAATTAATGGCGCTCCAAGCCATACTTTGCTGAACTCCCGATTCGTAAACCAGACCTTTCAATTCTATGATCTTGAACGTATTTCCTAAATATAACTCTATATAGCGCCTTCCAAGACCACGCCCTGCTATCGGAAAGTTTAGGTTGAAACTGAAAAAGGAGCTTAAAATACCGTCCACCCTCGCGATAAAAGGAGCAGTTGCTTCGGGGAAACCTGTGTGCCTCACGCCTCCAGCGAAAGCACACTTTGTAAGGCCGGAATGACTTTCTTAGGGTATTTTTCCAAAGTTCACCTAATCTTCACATGATGTACATAATCGCTCTATGTAAGTTATGCGAAGCGTGTGCTTCCGGATACTAATGTCTGGCATGCCCAGAACACTATCTGAAAAACAAAGGTAATAGGTATCCCTTGTTACTTTCTCTCCACGCCACAATAAATTTAATAGAACACTTACTAGATTTATTAATGTTGTATTCGAGGATTAAAATGCTGCTAGACGGTAGAATATACGAGGAAAAATGCGCGAATTGGAGACATCTGTACTACAATTGAAAGTGAAGTTGCTTGGAAGCACAAACGTGTCGTCTCCTGAATTGCTTTTAATGCATCCGAACATTTTCTCAAACAATTGGTCCAAATAAAAACAAGACTACCAGTATATGGCAATGTCATCTTCCAATCAAAGAGCCCCTGTCTGAACAGGCTCTTGTTCTAGTTCACAAACTGTGACATTCAGGGTCATTAGTAACATTTATAAACACTCCCACATGCATCATAATCGTCGTTCCTATGGAACTATCTGCGAATTCTCTCGATGCACCGTGGTCTGATGGTCAGTTTCACCGTCATTTGCAGTTTCGGGTTTATATGCCTTATCATGCTGGAGGGGAAAGATTTACATGCACACAAAAGAAGAAAACTCACATGTCTATATTCTACGAATTAATTAACTCAAATTTAGAGAATATAATATAACTAATATAGAAATGTCCAATGTAAATTTTCTTACGAAACACTGTTGAATCTCACTCTCCGTGTTTTGCGTCGGTGACAGTCTAGAAGGGAAGTGTCGTGCGACGGCATTTCTTTGATTAGTGCAAAATTATCTCGAGCTCCAGCTCAAATCTCTGATTTTATGACGCGGGCATATTTTTATATTGGAATGTGATAGTGGGGGTATGTTATTCCCTAGACCCAATGACATATCAGCACGTGATTTCGGGGAACTCTCGATCCAATGCGTTGATGCTGGTGAATCTGAGAATACTTGCAGTTTTCAGTTCCCACGAACAAAGTTGTCAACCGCTGGAACTCCCCTCTGGCCAAAGAACTGAAATAATATTGGTGATGATTTCAAAACGCGGTCGAATTTGTAACTTTTTCCAAAAAAATAAAAGTATATGTTTGTTTTTCAAAACACGCAAAAAAAATCAGAACTTAACATCCTTTCAGCTAGTTTTACCGCCTCTGCCCGGACACCCAATTATGTTTAATATTTTATATCAGCATAGTTGACCGGCCTTACTTAGTGTATCGGTTGTCTTAATCTCCCTCCAATACGGAGCTCCATTGCTCCCTGAAGCGGTCATTCCACACCTGAAGGGGTAACCCTCTCAAAATAAAAATGCGCATGCTCACGGACGCAGTTTTTTTTTGGCCCGGTCACTTGTTCATACAGTCTTATTTCAAGTCGACGTCACTAGTCTTAGCTCTTATTGACAGGCGTCGAGCTCATAGCGTTAACTTTTATCAACGAACCGCGTTCTGCTCACAGGGGGCGAATAAACTGACGACCACATCAAGCCGAGAAAAGAACAGCGTCCAGGTAACTATCATCGAATCTTAATTCATCAGCGCAACTTCAGTATCGACTCATGTTTTGATCCAAGGTATCACGGCAAGTTTTCCTGAGTCGTCCGGCATATACACCACAAGTCTGTTCGGGACTCACAAAGAAGATTCCAGACAAGTTGCAGAGGGTGTGCTAAGATTTTGGCCAAAATCTTAACTCTGTATATAACCTCATTAAAACCTAAAAATTAACTATATCATTCGGTCTAGTTTTACGCTTGCTAGCAATTTAATGATCACCTTGGCGAAATACTGCTGAAAATTCTGATGCTAAACAAGGAGTTTAATAGTACGGCAAGCATATGAAATAAATATGTTTAACCGAACCCGGAAAATCTTGCCGTCTGAATAAAGTATATTATCAAAACTTGGAGAATCTAATAAACCTATGTTGATTTGCCTAAATTACAACCCATTGTGGAAACTGGAAAGTTGCCTCCAAGAATAGTAACGGTTCTATTTTTCTTTTCTTTGGGTGGAGGTATATTTTTTGCGTGATTGGATAAGGGGTGAGAGAGGAGATATTAAATTAAGTTTTAACTGTAAATGGAGGAGATTTTTCGTGTGTCTTAGGTGGAAATATTTATTTAGGGAGGTAAGTTTCGTTCTTTGTGTGTTGGTTTGAGAGAGATTGGCATTAAATCATGTTTTTGGGGTTGCGGTAATAGGGGAAGTTCTGATCTCTAGTTGTGAGTGTGTAGTGCTTATGAACTGATAGCTATTTTTGAGGGAGAACTTTGGTATGGTTAATTAAGTACTAGCATTTGTAGTTTTAAACTTTTCTCCAAGTGTTTTGCTCTAGTAATTTTCCCCTTCCAGTATTTCCCTGACGTTTTTGTATATTTTCTTCCTCTATTAGTTGCCCTTAATTTCGTTTTCTAAGGAGTTTTGCCTTAGTGACTAGTTCCCAGTACTTGTTCTATGTCGCTTAGTTGTTGTGTTTGGGTCGGGAAATTCGCCGGTATTTTTCTTTTTTTAGAGAGATGTCTCTGAGTGAGATTGTGTTCCTTTTGGTTTCCAGAACTTAGTGGCCAAGTAAATCCTTATTTTATTTTTGAGATTTACCGTCGGATCTTCTATTTGTCTTAATTAGGGGTGGGGCATATGTTGATTAAGTGCCCCATTTGTCCGCAGGTCCCACACGAAGGCCCCCTTTATGCGACTATGACCAGTATCTTGTGTACACATATTTAAAAAAAAATAGAGGATCTTATTTTAGTCTTTGAGGTCTAAAACGATTTCGGACAACTATGTTCCCAAATGCAATCTAAATGATATCTACCTATTCCCTTAAGAATGATGCGATGTTTCCCTCTTTATAAAACAGCACATGAAACACAGAGGCAGAGCTGCTTCTTCTACCTAAGTAGTTTTGGGTCCTGGTTGCTTACACCCCTGATAGCCAGAAACATATATTTTATAATTCGATAACAGATTATCAAAAAGATAATAAAGAAAAACTGCGTGTAAAAATATTCCGTTGTCGAAAAGGGCAAATCAAAAAACAACAAAGAGTTACAATAGCACTCTATAATAACAAACAAGCAATAACAAAAATTACCGAAATTGAAGGGAACAAAAACGTACCTTCTTCCAGTTAATGAAATAGCGGTCTTTAATTCGACCGTCTGTTAATTTGCACATCTCACATTTTCGTTTCCTATCGGTCGCGTTCCGAGTTCGAGTGTTGGTGGCCTTGTGCAATACGCATAAGCTACTATTTGTCGCTTGTTTCTATGGCAGTTTTCACATGGAGAGAAAGCTTAAGTATACCTGTACAATGATAATGATGTGTAAAACAGCAATCGTCTTCGACTAGGACAAAAAGTTCAATGTATGTTTAGACCAAATCAGTTCCACTTACAAGAGCAAGCTTTGAAATTCACAATCTACGAGTTTACTTCCTAACTTAGGAATGGAAAGGTAGAAACAATCTAAACCTAGTGAGTGGTGATGAAAACTTTTAGATGATAATTTACAATCCATCTAAGATGGGCGTTACACTTTGAGAGCGTTTTTTTTTTTTTAAACTAAACCGTGTTTTCAGGACCAAACATCGTGTTAATGATCCAGCGTCAGCTAAGTTGTTACGTCGAATACCTCTATCGCCGGAGGAATGTATATTACGTAAAATGTTTCAATAAGAACTCGCTGTGTATCTATCAAAATCAAATCTAATAATATCGAACGTTAGAGCAAATGTTTATTAATAACCCATTAAATTGTAAGATGCCATCTTTATTATAAATAAAATACGGATGTGAAAAATAAGTATTTATTTTTTCTACCAAACAAGGCAGAGTTTTATTCTTAGTCTGAATGGAATTAAATAAAGCTAAATACGTGTTTGTTGTATTATATCCGAACATAAAAATAAGAATTCTTATCAACACGAATATAGAAACCCTTTCAATATGCCAAAACATGTTAGGTGTAATATCTGAACGGATACTGGATTGTAATCACAGCTTAAATGCCAAATTTTTTGACGGAGGGACAACAAAACAAATTTAGATTACTATGGATGTACGTATATCATACAATTTTATTACCTACACCTTGAGTAGCATATTGTGCGCAAAATGGCACACCTTTAAGTATATCCGAAAAATAATAATAGTGCATGATAAACGTGAGGTGAGGCAATTTAACAATATTTTGAGGTGGAAAAATATTTCAACATAATGTCAAAATCATTTGTTTTGATTGGGACCAAACAATGAAATAATTACAACATGCGACTATCCCAATCATGTTATTGCCGCACAATTAAACAGTTATGACATGTAGTCATCTGCCCTTTTATAACGGTATGAAATTAGTTCTTATTCCCGTAATTGTAAGTATTACGAAAGGCGGAGTGAATGACTAATTAATGGTACCTCTTATGACAGAATATAAAAGTGCTGTTCATCTCCGGCATTTATTTTTAAGAGTGATGCCAACAGCAAATTACCTTTTCTTACATGGGGATCACCACTTATCAAGGCCCGAAGGCCACTCAGCGATAAAGGTTATCGCGTGAGATAGAATTGTTGTAACGATTAGTATTAGGGGTTTTGATAGAGTGTCTTACATGAGGGGGCGGTTTGTCAGGAGGCCGTTTATGTTGGTCTTGAATACCTACACGTTGTAAGGTGGGAAACAAGCAAGCGGCAAAGAGTTTCACTGGCGTGCAGTTGTAAGAAAGACGCTTTGCTCATGGAATCTACGTTGGGATTTAGGCATAGATTAAGAGTAGGAAAAATTATTGACAGTAGTTTAAGCCAGACGTGGGTTTCTCATGAAACATTGGCGAGGGGGCACGAGGGATTGGATTTCACACGAGCACCTGCAATGGAAATAGCAATAAAGCAAAGGCAGGCTTGTAACGTATCTCCTATGGGAGAGAGGCTGCAGGGAAGAGAAAACGGCATCCCCACTAAACCACGAAGTTTATTTTGTACTCTAGCAATGCAGCATAGACTGTTTTTTGCAGCTCCTGCCCAGATGTGGCAGCAGTACTCGTTCTTTGGGCGTACTTGGCTTTTATACAGATAGAGAATTGCATCATTAGTGAGATATCTTCTGGAGCTGAAGAAGGATCGCATCATTTCCCCAGCGTTCCTCGCAACAGATTTTATGTACGTTATTCATTTTAGATCAGGTGTAAAGGTCAAACCCAGAAGCTTGTCAACACATTGGGGTTCCCCACCACGTGAGTCATCCATTTCAATTGATGTTAGATGGGGATCAGAACATTGATGATGTAAAGATAGAAACTTAGTTTTGGATGAATTAAAAGTGACCAGCCATCTCTTCCCACATCGTACAACGTGCTCAAGATCAGAGGAGAGAGAATTAGAGAGAACTTTGTCATTTACAGCCTTTGATGTGTTGCCATAGATGGTCGTATCATCAGCATAGTTGTCAACGAATGATTTAAGTATGTGTTTTGGGAGATCATTGATGTAGATCAGGAAGAGAGTTTGATCCAGGATGGACCCCTGAGGGACTCCAGCATTAATACTGTGGGCGTCTTAGTTCTGCCCATCAACCACTACTCTTATGAACCTATCAGAGAGAAATGATTTAATGATTGAGAAAACATTGCCAGTGATACCGTAGCTGGAAATCTTGTGAAGTAGACACTTATGCCATACCTTTAAGAACGTCTTGAATATGTCAACTGTAATTGCCCTGGAAAAGAAAACTTTGTCGAGAGATTCACTAATCCTGTGTGATATAACCGTCAGCACATCTGCTGTAGATCTTGCAGAGCGGAACCAATATTGTATTTCACTAAGATTGTTGTTTCTGTTGAGGTGGTTAACTACTTCTTTATTTAATATGGAATCCAACAACTTACTCATGATACAGAGGAGATTTATTTGTATGTACTGAAAGGGAGATGACTATTCACCTTAATTCATAAATACAGGGAATACTGAATATGTTTTCCAGGGTGTTGGAAAGCACTGCTCCTTAAGGCAACGTTTAAACAGTTTTGTAAGTATGGGGGCAAGTTCTGGTTGGAGCTTTCTCAGCACTAAAACTGGAATGCCATCAGGGCCATTTGCTTTATTGTAATCAAGGTTCTTGATTAGCTTGGCGACATCTAGCACATATATTTGTATGTTGCATTGTGTTGTCTGTAATAGGAGGACATACAGAGTGTTGAGGGGTATTGTCGCATAGGGTAGAATTAGCTGGAAAGTTCTTGGAAAATAGTCTGGCGTTGTCTGGTGCTGACAATATGACCTCAGATCCATTGATGATGGTTGAGATAGAGCGCACGCTTATGTTCAAGATCCTGTTTGCAATTTGACAAAACTGGTGGGAACCGAGCCGCTGCTCAGCTAATTTGGATTAAACAGACTGAGCATATATCTCTCTTGCAAGTTTTATTACTCTTTTACAGTGGTTACTGGCAGTTCTGAAAGCAGCTTAAGTCTAAGTTCATCTAGTATGTAGGTAGCGATGGAAAAAGTGATGTCTGTGCGTGATGGCAGTAGCACATTCTGGGGAGAACCATGGCTGGCTGTTAGGTTTTTGTTGGAATTTTGTGGATGGTATTAATCGACCTATGCCTACAATTAATCATTCGGTCAGGTCTGATATATAGAGGGTACATCCTTTTTAAACATGGAATGCAGAGGTAGGCCAGATATGAATGTACGAAGCTGCCCCAGTCAGCCAAAGAGTATCGATATACAGTATGGTGCAGAGGTACGTCTGAAGACTTATAACATTTCATTTTTATCTTAACTGTTACAACGGAGTGGTCAGAGGATCCCAGAGGAGATAGAACGGAACATGAACACTGCTCAGGGGATGTTGTGAGGAAAAGGTCTAGTAGATTTGCATATTGACAAAACCTCTGCTCATCATCTGTCTTTTTTGAGTGAGTCAGCCATTCCAAATTATGGACATTGAAGTCACCCCAGATTTGAACGTTAGCCGAGGAATAAGCAGACAGGATGTGGTCAATTTTCTTAGATATGCTCTTAAAAATAGTAAGCTCACTGTTGTGGGGGCCGATAGAGAGCAAATATAAATGGAGTGGTGTCATCTAGTTCAATCCAGAAGCACATGTAACGTAAATTAGGGTATCCTCTGGAGATATCCCTACTACATTGAAAGCTTTCTTTGATGTAGGCACATATCCCATGCCAATGGCGATATTGGGGGTCATATTTAGATGTTAAGTTGGAGTATCCTTTAATTATAAATTCGTCTAGAAAAGTTGTGGGCCCTATGCCAGTTTCACTTAGAAAGAATTTGTCCGGTTTCGTCTCCTGTAATTGTGTTTCAACCTCTTGAAAGTGGGAACGTAGACCCATGATGTCGGAGAAAGAGGCCGTGCAGTATGGGTCTACGTTCTAGGTTTATTCGTGTTTTTTTTTTGGAGATTTCTCATGATTGTTTAGGTTTTGAAGTTTGTGGAGCAGGTCGGTACACTTGGTTGGAGCATGACAGAGAGGGAAAATAAGAGAGAAAGAAGAAGAAAGTAGTATGCAATCAATAACTGACCCAGTAATTATTCCTAACCAGTGTTAATATTCAGAATGTAGATGAATACATAACAATACTGAACGCTATAATAAGCATTTATAATAAATGACCGTAAATCAAGATATGTAATCAAATAAACTATATCGGTATATCAACTATATTAATCAAATTTAATCTAGTCTGCATGTGTGGACAGGGGTTTATATCTCTCTATCTATCTATCTATCTATCTATCAATCTCTCTCTCTCTATATATATATATATATATACGTATATATATATATACAAATATATATATATATATATATATATATATATACCACTCCGTCGTATCAGTTAAGATAAAAACGAAATGTAAGAAGTCCCGAGACGTACCCCTCCACCGTACTGTATACCGATACTCTATAGCTGATTGGGATAGCTTCCGTATATTCATATCTGATTTACCTCTGCACTCCATATTTAAAACGGAAGTGTCCTCTATAGTATCAGATCTGACCGAATGGTTAATTGTATGCATACACCAATCCATACCATCTTAAATTTCCAACAAAAACCTAACAGCCAGCAATGGTTCTCCCCAGAATGTGCTGCTGCTATCGCGCACAGAAATTACTTTTTCCATAGCTACCAACGTAATAGATGCACTCAGACTTAAGCTGCTTTCAGGACTGCCAGCAACCACTGTAACAGAGTAATAAAAAAAATTGCAAGTGAGCTTTATGCCCAGTCTTTTAAATCCAAGGTAGCTTATCATCGGCTCGGTTCCCACCAGTTTTGGCAAATAACAAATATGAGCTTGAACAGAAGTGTGCGTTCTCTCCCAACCATTATCAATGGGCCAGAGGTCATCTCGACAGCGTCAGACAAGGTCAAACTATTTGCAAAGAACTTTGCAGCTAATTCTACCCTATGCGACGAAGGCCATCAACTCCCCATATTTCTTCCTATAACACAGAACAAGCTAGGTAACATACAAATATCCCTGCATGAGGTCGCCAAGCTAATCAAGCACCTAGATTCCAGTAAAGCAACATACCCTGATGGCATCCCAATTATAGTGTTAAAAAAGCTTCAACCAGTACTTGCTCCCATACTTACGAAACTTTTGTAGCGCTGCCTTAAGGAGAAGCACTTTCCGACTCCCTGGAAGACCTCATCAGGTTGCCCTGTATTTACGAATTACGGTGATAAGTCATCTCCCTCTCAGTACAGACCAATAATTCTCCTCTGTGTTATGAGTAAGTTGCTGGAATCCATATTAAATAGAGAAATAGTCAACCACCTCAGCAGGAACAACTTTCTTAGTGACACACAATATGGTTTCTGCTCTACAAGATCTACCGCAGATGTGCTGACGGTTATATCCCACAGGATTAGGGAATCTCTTGACAAAGGCTTCCTTTCTAGGGCAATTGCTCTTGACATATCATAGGCCTTCGACAAGGTATGGCATAAGGGTCTACTTCACAAGACGCTATAACTGGAAATGTTTTATCAATCATTAAATCATTTCTCTCCGATAAGCTCATAAGCGTAGTGGGAGATGGACAACAATCGGGGGCCTGCAATATAAATGCTGGAGTCCCTCAGGGTCAATCCTGGGCCCAACTCTCTTCCTGATCAAAACCAATGACCTCCCTACACACATAAAAAAAAATAATTCGTTGACATCTGTGCTGATGACACGACCATCTACGGCAACACATCAAAGGCTGTAAACGACAAAGCTCTCTCTGATTTTCTCTCCTCTGATCTCGAGCGAGTGGTTCAGTGGGGAAGATGTTGTTGGTTAGTTTAATGCACCTACAACCAAACTCCTATCCTTCCATCATCAACGCTCTGATCCCCATCTGGCATCAATTGAAATGGATGGATCTCGTCTGGGTGAGGTTCAATGTTTTGACAAGCTTCTGGGTTTGACCTTTACTCCTGATCTGAAATGGAACACGTACATCAAGTCTGTTGCCAAAGTCGTTGGAAAGATTGTGGGATTCCTCTACCGCTCCAGAAGATATCTCACTTTTGATGTAATTCTCTATCTATATAAAAGCCAAGTACGTCCAAGGATTGAATACTGTTGCCATATCTGGACAGGAGCTGGCAAAAACAGCGTATCCTGCCTTGAGAGAGTACAAAATAGACTTCGTGGCTTAGTGGGCGATCCCCTTTTCTCTACCCTGCAACCTCTCTCCTACTGAAGAGACGTTGCGAGCCTATCCTTGTTTTATCGTTATTTCCATGGAAGGTTCTCGTCTGAATTCAAATCTCTGGTCTCCCCTCGCCAATGTTTCACGGTAAACACCCGTCTTGCTGAATCCACTGTGAAAATTTCCCCCCACTCTATATCTGTGTCTAAATCAAAACGCGGATTCCATGAACAAATCTTCTAACTTAAAACTGCACGCCTGTGGAACTCTGTTCCGTCTGCCTTCTTCCCACCGGACTACAACTTGATGTCTTCAAGTTCAACGTTAACAAATCCCTAATGAACCGGCCCCTGTAGTAAACACTCTATCAAATCTCCACACTAACGTAATGTACGTGCAATAACCCTTATCCATGAGTGGCTTCCGGGCCTTTATAAGTTGTGATCACTGTATATATATATATATATATATATATATACATATATTTGTATATATAAATATATATATATATATATATATATATATATATATATATATATATATATATATATATATATACTTTGGCGCCTATTTTCTTCATATATTCAAAATTAATCATTCGCTATAAATGAAGTGAAAGCCAGTGTGGTATGCAGGAAGCAAAAATTACACTTATTTAATATTCCGAAATCACATAGAAAAAAAGCTTATTGAAAGACATCTATATCCCCCATATAGTTTTTGCACATAAAACAGGAACTGCTACATGGAAAATATTTAGGCGGTCGTTAACCTTTAATAAAAATATATATTTTTTATGAATCAACTTTCCCTTAAAAAAAAATAAAAGTAAACTCCAGCATATATATATGTATATATATATATATATATATATATATATATATATATATATATATATATATATATATATATATATATATAAGTATATATAGATATATACAAATATATATACATATATATATATATATATATATGTCCGTGTGTGTGTGCTCTTGTGTGTAGGTGTTTGCGTGTGCGTGTGTGTATTAAAAGATACGTTTCTGTAAGATGATTTTCTCTATATGCTATATTTAGTGTTGTTAATGTTTGATTAAACTTATTTGCAAGGGATCGGTTTTGTTTATATATATATATATATATATATATATATATATATATATATATATATATATGTATATATATATATATATATATATATATATATATATATGAAGGAGGACTATACAGAGATGATGCACTTTTCGTAACTAACTCTACAAATAATTATTATGAAAAAGCAATTAAAGCTCTACATAAATTATTTAAAAATTATGGACTTAGTATAAAAATCGACCCTAATAAAAAAATTGTTAATTTCTTAGACATAACTTTAAATCTTGAGAATTCTACCTTTGAACCCTATCATTAACCTAACCAATCCTTACTATATGTTCACAATGAATCAAACAACCCTAAAGCAATATTAAAATCAATAGTTCCCAATATCGCTTTAAGAATTTCTAGGCTGTCTTCTACTAAATCCATATTTATCAAAAATGAAAAAAATATTACAATGAAACCCTTAAAAACTCGGGATATGATTCGCAAATAAAATTCATAAATACAAACGATAGAAACATAAACTGCATTGAAAATAAACCTATTAAGAGTGAAATAACATATAATATGGCAATGTCTTCCCGTGTGCCAGTTAAGAACAATAACTAAGAGACAAAAAAAGATAAAACCAGACAACAAATATTAGATAATAATACAAATAAACAGCAAATCACAACCCGTAAACGTAAGAATAGACATAAGGACACCCTATGGTTCAACCCCCCATATTCCAAAAACCTAGAGGCAAACATAGCCAGAGATTTTTTAAAAATATTAGATAAGAACTTTAAAGTCCCACATAGATATAATAACATTTTCAATAAGAACACAATTAAAGTCTCTTACTCTACTATGCCTATCCTCAAGAAATAATTAGCTCTAATAATAAAAAAATAATAAGCTACAAAATACAACTATACAAAATATATCAGACTGTAACTGTAGAAGAAAAAATAAATGTCTCCTACAAGGCTTAAGTTAAATTAAAAATGTTATCTATAGTTGCACAGTACAAAAACCCCAAATCTACATGAACATATAAACAGCCATAACTCAACTAACAGATTAAATAATAACACCAACTTAAACCAATCTACCGATCAATTACAAACCAACCCACCATATAATAATCCAGCACCAGACCTAACGGAAAAAATCACAATAAATAAGAGGCAATATATTTTGGTTCCACATCTGGCCTAATAAAACATGGAATTTAAACGCACAACAATGTTTTAAAAATAACTCTCTGTCAAACCAAACTACTCTATCCAACTATATTTGGCAACTAAAAAATAGAAATATTTCTTTTAACTTAAAATGGCGAGTAAATGAGACTTGCAAATCATATAAACCAGGAGATAAATTCTGTGCACTATGTACAAAAGACACCCTAAAATATTAAAATATGAAGATATAAAAATGCAACCACACTATTAAATTCAATACAGGAACTAATATTCACATGCAGTTATAAACGTTGGTTTAGATTTAATAAATATAAGCCACCTTAAATCATTAAAAATTACATATTAGTAAAAATATATTTCAATTTTTTTTTAGTAAATTGAGTTAGATTAATTATCCCCCTTACACCCTTTAAATTAAAAAAGTAAAGAAAATATGACTAATTATCCCCCTTACATTATGTAATTACACAAACAACATTCGAAATATAAACCGTAGCGGCTTTAAATCAAAAGTACGCTAACGGAAATAATTTATTGCACGGGCGTCCCCCCTTTTTAAAATTCATCATTCAATAAGTTAAAAAGCTATAGCAAACATCTAAATGAGTATTTTAACCATAGTTCCTGATTTCAAAAGGCGAAAAATTAAAAGGTATATTGCTATATATTTTTATGTATATACCTGTATATCTATGTATATGTATATATGTGTCTATTTTTTCATAAATATGCATGTATATATTTGTAATGTTGTACTTTAAGCAAACTTAATTCAAATCTATATTTTACTCTATTTCTTTTCTATCTCTGACCCATATTAATTTTCTTATAAATATTAAATCCATACCTTTTATTTTAACTTTTTTCAGATACATCTGCCTTACTTTTAATGCTAGGTTTATTTATGATGTCTTTTAAATTTAATAAAAACCCTTCAAAATTTGCTGACGTGAAGATCTTGCTTATTAAAAAAATATACTTAATAATTATTGTCCGTAACTTAATGTCTACCAGAATAAAAAGCATTGTTTTCCGAAACGATCGTACAGATAATTGATTTTGTTGTTGTTCCTTCTTATGAAACGGATTTTTAATTTAATTATTATTTGATTTTTAAATTTTAAATTATCAATCACATTACTTTATATATATATGTTTATATACATACATATATATATATATATATATATATATATATATATATATATATATATATATATATACATATATGGCCCGGATGTTTGGAGGTGTATGTTGAGCAAAAAAAAAAGCGGTAGGATTGCAGGTTCGACCCCGTACAGTGAAGTAGGAAAAGAACGAGAAATGGGGTGACGTCTTTGCTGGTATGATTACCGTCAAAACGGGAGTGAGGTGGATTTTTATAAAGGCTATACAATCGGTAGAGGGAATTTATTTCGAAAATATCGGCGAAAAAAGCGACCCCTCCCTGTAGTAAAGTGCCAAGTTCAGGGTGAATAAATAACACATCTTATCCAATTTTTCCGTATGTATATTCGGAATGGTCGAATTTCAAACGATATTGATCTTGTTAAAATCCGTCAACCGTGCCGAAAGTTTAATACGGATATGCAAACATTAATATATACATTTATATATGCATAGCAAAAATTTTTTGATTACAAAGCTTCCACTACCTCTGAATACACATTATGTAAAATTTAAAATGTTTACAGGGGAATTGTCTGAGCAATTCGGAAGAGACCGAAGAGGTCAATTTTTTTTTAACGTTGACCGTTCTTACGAACTCTTCTCATTTATTAAATCAAACCAAGGTATTAATTAGATCCATTTGCAAGCGACTTATATGTAACGTTTTAAGTGTTTATACACAGAATTGGCGGAGAATTTTCGTAGAATGTTCAAAAGTCAAATTGTGTAACTTTTACCCCCTCACAACCAAATTTCTGGCCGAAATTACAAAGATTTCCCAAATCTCAGTCCCCTTTTTATAAAATTTTGAGTCTGTAGATTTAAATTGAGAGATTTGCGTAGGGAAATGTACACATTCAAACAGACACATATGCATACATACAGACAGGCACGTTACGTATATATATATATATATATATATATATATATATATATATATACATATATATATATATATATATATATGCATAGGTAGGTTTGTATTTCTTCAAAATATTATATTACTATAAATATATACCGGGGGCGTGCAATAAGTAACGACCGTGACCCACTTCCCATAGCAGCAGAGCAACGAAACTTGGCACAGTTATTAGTCTTTATATAAATAGGAACCACCCAGACTTATGCGTTTCTCCCATCGTTTGCTGGAGCTCTGGATAGCGTTTTTGGAGAACGCCCCAGGAGTGTCCTCCAACCACGACATGACTTCAGAAATCAAGACTGCATCATATGGGGAATATTTTCTGGCGACATCGAGTTGTTGCCCGGAAACTTGTCCTGCAGGAGGAGGGGACCTTTGCTGATCTTGGCCCACCTCTTGATTTTGATAGCTTCTCTTAATTTCCTCAAAAGTGAAGCATAATAGGCTCCTGTAATTCTGTTACCCTGTGCCAGGAAATCTGGCATCACTACCCCGTCTTCTTCCCAGAAGACTGTGAGCATGACCTTGCCAGCGGAGGGCTGCAACCTTCGCCCGTTTGAAGGTGGAGAGTCCAAGTGATTCCACTTCATTGACTGGGCTTTTGTATCTGGATCATAGTGATGGGTCCAGGTTTCATCCTGTGTAATCAGGGTTTTGAAAAATGTTGACTTATCTCCTTGGCGCATCTCAAAATTCATACTCGAGCTCTCGACGCGTTCGCGCTACTGGAATGATATGAGCAACCTGGGAATCCATCCGGCGGACACCTTATGCATATGCAAATGGTCAGGAATTATATTTTCCACAGACCCTATACTAATCCTGACATCTTGAGTTATTTGGCTAATAGTAATGCACCGATCTTCCAAAATAGCTGCCTCAACTTGACGGACAGATGCCTCATCAATGGCAGAAGGGGGGTGACCAGGTCTGAGAGCTGTTTCCGCAGACTTCCGGCCATGTTTGTATTCATGATGTCAGCGGTTTTAAAGGCCATATGATGGGGCATTATCACCATACGTTTATTTCATTTTATCAAAACTCTCCTGTCGTGTGTGTTCTTTAAAACACAAAAACCGCATCATTTTTCGACATTAAACAGGCTCCATTTCACACCTGCCTCAGTTAAACACCTGTAAAACAGAAACCTCAACTAGTTCAGAGCAGAAATTTGCCACATGGCCCGTAGAGATATAAGTCATTGCCCATTCAAAATTTCAGCTAAATCCGTCAACAGGAAGTGGGGCAGGGGCATTACATATTACACGCAGCTCGTATGATAATTAACCGTTAAATCCTCATGTGGCCTCTTGTTCTTGATAAGTGGTGGTGCGTATGTACAAAAAATAAAGCGTATATTATAGTTTGAAAATCAGCCATGGGTTACAAACCACCTTCTACTTCACTACAGCCTGTGTAGCGACAAACGCAGTGGCAACGTTATTAATTTGGATAATATATACGCGTATCGGCATGCTAAATAAAAAAAAATATAGTTTTAGTCCTTAATATGGGGTTGAAATTTTATTTACTGTAGTATCGTATTTCGAGCTGCATGGTGTTCATTTTCTTACTGCGACAAGAAACTCTAATCACAAGTATTATGTGTTTTATTGACGCCTAAAATAATAAATTAGGCACTTACATCCTAATTCCTTAAGTTAATTAAATGTAAGAAACTTGATTTATCGAAAACGATTACGAATAGTATGCTATAATATACGATCCTGGATAAACCAGCACGCTGTCTTAAGTAATTAAGCAGATTTTTACACTTTCTGAGAAATTGACCAAAACCTTGCTGAATTCAAATAGTTTTAATGTACAAAATTAAGTATTTAATTTGATGTAATGCCCCTTTGTCGTGTCTTTAAAATTCAACAACTAAACCCATGGAGTTTTATATAACACAATTGTCCGGCAAAAATGTGCTTTTGTTGTAAGTGGCTTATGCTTTCAGGATATGACATGCCTCACGGATAATTTCTATAAATCAACTTTTCCAGACGACATGTTTTCACCTTTTCAAAGAGGATTAAGAAGCTTGATGCACCTTGAGCAGTTAATTCCGACGGTCTTCAGAGAGAATTATATATTAGAGTACTCTTCAGCTAAAGCGTAAGTTTTACAAATCCCACATATCAAATTTAGTGTCTAATCTTTCTGTCATTAAAGGGAGATAAATCAATTCATCCACATTGTTAGACGTCTAAACTATCATACAGAAGAGATTATAAGAACTCTCATGTTAACTTGGTTATTTATCTACTTCTCACGATTTCAGATCATACAAGTAAAAACTAGTACATATGAGCGTGTGTAAACTGGCCTTTGAATATTACATTCCGTCGACGTTCTCTGCCGAATGCATTTCAGGTAGTTAGCTATTACTTAATTTTTTCTAGAATCGAAAGCCAATGCTTGCGAACTCGACCGACAAAAAGGCGACCGCTGTAACATGGCCCAGTATATTTTAGAGAATTGTTGAGGGTAGACTTTTGAGCGGTATGACTGTCTTAAGAAAATAAATGCTTTTCGACTCAATGCTTTATCAATATAAAACTCATAAACTCATGAGAATATGTATCCATCAACTGTTTCATTATAACAGTCTAGATATATTACGATTTCTTTACAAGACATCATTTGATGAGATTAAATGCATAAACATTTTCATTACAAAGGAATCACTACTTTTCAATGCCCAGATACCACTCGACGATAACGATTAAAAAGTGGCCAAAAGAAAATATCCGAGTAATACATACAAGCGTTAATTTGATGAATTGGATTACTTAAGAGTAACGGATCATCAATAACTTGTTTACGCTGGACTTGAAGACGAGCACATTGCAGCCAGATGGACAGTAGAAAAACTAGAAGAGAATTTCAAAGGTGTGCAGTCCTAAGAAATAAGCTGTGTCATGAAATCCATGTTTGGGTTAAGAACAGATAAAGAGTGAGGGAAACTATTGATAGTGCTTTCAGCGAGCCGAGTGTTTTTCGTGAATGATTTGCAAGAGGCGATCGTAGTTTCAAGCTCAGACAGACACTGACCATGAAAATAAGGATATAAGAGACAAGCTTGCAACATGCCTTCTGTAAGAAAGAGGTTGCAGGGAAGAGAAAAGGGCTACCCCCACAATTTTAAGTATATTTTACTCTGCCATTACAGTGTAAGCTATTACTAGCAGTCCCTGTCCTGATCTGACAGCAATACTCTCTCTTTGGACGTACCTCGCTGTTACATAGGCAAATATTAACATTAGCAGTTAGATACCGATAGAAGGATATCTCGATTTGTCCAGCGACATTGACAACGGTCTCGATGTACGTATTTTGTTTCAGATCAAAACATGGTACTTCCTCGAGACGAAAGTAATTCATTTCAATTATACAATTAATAAGGATAAAAACGTCGATATTGTAAAGATAGAACAGCTAAACGTAACGGTAAAAACTTAGCCCTAGGAAAACTGTCAGATTCTTGAATTGTCGAATCTTTAAAGGGAATATCAAAAAAGCGAGGACCCTCTAGTCGCATGTACATCCCAATTATGTTAAAATTATTAATAACGGATATCATTTGTAACTGGTACCCCATCACGTACGAACAACGCGAAACAGCGCTTATGTTCTGTGATCTACCTATATCAACAAGATTCCAATATATTTGGTTTATTTGCACCTTTTAAATGTAGTTGAGAACCTAAAGTGGAGTTCCCTCAAACTTTGGATGTTATATAAGTATAAATCACAGATCAAAAATATGTGATGACATGAAAAGAGTTATTATACTAAAATGTCATCGAAATTGAGGGAATTTTTGCGTTTAGTTTATCTATGATGATCACTACAAAATATTTCTCACTATGCTGATAATATTATATTTTTTGTCCTGTGTCACTCACTTACATTGTCGAAACCGCTATAATGTTGCAAAACTCTCTGAATTCATTCCTTATTCATATTGACTAAATACAAATAAAATCGGTTTTACGTATTTTAGATCATTTTAACTTGCAAAATATAGATAAACGCTACATGTATTGTAATAGCAGAAAGGGTCATAAACTAATGTATCCATTCTCGATGTCATCCAACTATTAAGTGTCTATTAAAGCATTTCCCCGTTTAATTCTTTTTTTTTTGTAAAGGTTTGAATTATAGTGCACTAATGACATTTCGCAAGAGGCGACCTTCTTATAAGGTCTGGGCGGAAATTGGTTTTCCTTTAACACGCATTCATTTTCATTGATTATCGATGATAAGTATTTGTTGTTTGGCACGCACAGATGAAAGGACCGCATCGATGTCGTTGTGTATAAACTTGGTTGTTTGGTAATCGATAAGACATATATCGATTATCTGTTAAGTAAGGAGATATAATGATTCTTCTGCATAGAAAAAGCTGAATTTTCATGGACAAATATGAAAGCAATCCGTGAAGCAAATTTTATATTTCTATTATCTCATATATAAAAGGCTATATGCGTGCCCCTCTGTCTGCATGGTTTTAAATGTTAAAACTATCTTTTCAGAAAGGAAAATATCAGAGCAGCATTAGGGGGTGCAGATAATTAGTTTCTATAGACAGCTTTTAAACGGTTTGCATAGATTTAAGGAGTCAATAATGTGTTTAAATTGATACAAATCGTTATATATTTTTCATCCATCTTAGTTTATTTTTAAGATTTAAGTTTTAATCACTTATTCTGCATGTCACCTTAGTACAGTGGTAACTTAACCAACTTTGGATGCTACCGTTTTGCATTTGATTCCGATTCTAGCTATTAGCGCCTAAATACTTATGTAATTTGAAGAAATTACAGCTGTAAAATATTATATATATATATATATATATATATATATATATATATATATATATATATATATAGACTTGTTTGTAATATGATGAGTTTTACTGGGCTCGTGTGATTCTGTAAATTTTCATATACCAATAAGTTTTAAGCCAAAGAGAAATGACTTAAAAAGTAAGCTACACAATTATCATATTTAATAATTGAGCATTAATATACTGTATCGACAAAATCAAGACTTGACAAAAGGAATTGATAGCAACCCTAAATATATTTCATTGTAAGTTACAATTGTCTCAATACCAGTTGGACAATTTCAAGCATTTTGGCGATTGGAAATTTACACATAACCAGCATTTCTTCAGACTTCTTGAATAAAATACACTTTTACAATAGAACATTGTGTAACGAAAATACCCTTAACGGAAATGAAGCATATGGAAACATTTTTCCCTGGAGGCATCCTCAGTCAAAATCCCATTCATTTGAATCTTAATTAAAATAGATTAGACTCCACTTTTTCAGACCAATTATAGTGGTATACTTGGAGGTTGTTTATTTCTCCTAATGGTTTACTATGATCTGGAATAATATAATACCGTCATCGCCGTTACTTTCAAGGTTTGATTTTTTTAACTTTTTAGCGGTGTCTTCAGTATCCATTTATTTGGTAAGTCAGGTTCAATTAATTAATTAGTTCATTTATTCTATTTTTGGATTTTTTATGAATTAATGTGTTTAACCTCATACAATTAATTACTTTTTTACTAATTTATTTGTTAATTATATTCCAATATCGCAAAACTACAGCAAGTAAACTAATATAAACCCTAATTTATAGTATTAAAGCAAAGGTGGTATACTGGTCGTTGTTTTTCACACTCTAAGTAAGCCAAACTGCAAAGATGTTCACATCTCAATATATATCTTAATTTTGCAGGGTGTCACTCTCTCATTTGAGTTGTTTATTTTTACTAAGAACTAGAATATTAATATATTTTATAGGTTTTTATGGTTCGTTGTAGAGACAAACTTTCTAGACAATATACATGAAAGCAGGGATATAATAGCATACATTTGTATATCTGGTTGCACTACTTTATTTGCAAAGCCTTCTAGTAAATGTAGTCAGTTATCAATTGGGATAAATCATGTTGTTTGTTTCCATATATAATGCTGGTTTCGATAATAATTAAATAGATGAATAATGAAGCCGCCGCCATAAAAGTAAATACTACTATTATATATCTTATAGGAAAGTAACGTCAAAAGATTAAACTATTACAAGATCAAACGAGCCAATAACAACCTGCAAGTTTAAATAATATCAATACATCCCCGCTGATAGAGACTGCCAACATAGGATCGTGCCTCCTCCCTTTTTTAAATGCCCATCCACACTCACTTCTTTATCAAAGCCCCCCTCCCAAAAATTTACTGCTCACATTCACACTTTATACAACCATCTATTTATTGAGCGTTAACTCAATCTTAACATCAAACAAAAACGTATGTAGTTTTTATTATCCTTTCCAAATTGCTATTTTTGTTATAATGAAATATTCTCTTGGAATTAGAATTGCGCTGAAACATGTGTGTATGCATGTAACTAATGATGTTTTATAATAAACATAATATATACCAGCACTGGCTTTCATTGTGTTGTTTTAAATAATCACGCTGGTTGCATTAGACTTACCTCAAGGAAACCAATATATACAAACTTTGTGTGTGAGAATATATATATATATATATATATATATATATATATATATATATATATATATATATATATATATAATTTAAATAGTCTCGACATTCGACATACAAATATTTAAAACAAATAGACGGGAAAAGTCAGGAGTTCTCGGAAGGCGACATAATAAACGTTAACATTCCGAAGAGGAATCTAAGCTACTTTTAACCGACTATTCGTATGATACCTTGCCATGTTCACTTTCCTTTCATATTTATTTGTTTATGTTAATATAATTGTACCGTTGACACTATATATTATTCACTCTCAAAAATTCATTTTGTTTATTAATTATCTCTCTTGAATGCATTTACTTTTTTAAATATAGACACATTTAGTAAGACAAACCGTTGTTTTTGTTTTTCTGTTATAAAATGGAGCGATACATATACAGAAGCTTAACAGCAGTCATAGACTACTAGATAATTATCTATACTGTTTTTTTACTGTGAAAGATATTTTAAAATACTGGACTAGTTTATAGTAAAATCCTTACAGTCCGAGTTTCTCAATTATATATCAGTTTAGTGTCACAGAAACACTTTTACTTAGGGATGTGGAAAAACTTTCCAGCATTTATTCCCGTAATTACTCAATTTTATACAAAAAATAAAAAAAACTTACGAAAATGATATAGGGACAAACTACGAAAATCGAATAAATGCAATGTGAATGTATGATATGGCGGGCTTCTGACAAACACCATTACAGATAGATCAAATACAGCTGAGGAGTTTGTTTATAAATGTTAACTGTTTTATTAATTTTAGCATACTTGCTATTTTATTTAGCCTATGCATAAACGATTAATGTTCGTATTACGAAAGTAAATTGAAGCCGGCATAATTTGGCCAATCAAAGCTAGATTAAAAAACATCCCTGCTCAACATGATAAATGTGATATTATAATTAAGAGGCATCGAATATAAGAGAAAATATATGATCATTGTTAGAGGAATGAACCAAGGAACAATACAGTTTAAGCTGAATGCATTACCATTTTTGGATCCAAAATGTTTATGCAACATCAAACATATATTGAGAATATTTTTTACACAAGTAAAAATACAATACAATAGCTTCAAAACAAAAATAATATAACTAGATGTACATAATATTGATGAAAGTATATTATGTTACTTGATGGCTATCATCAGAATAGACAAGCAGATCATTAATAACGGAGATAAATGAGGTTGCATGAGTAAAAACACAAATCAGTTCATTTATATCTGATGAAGGCAGAACGAAATTAAACTTATATACTCATCAGTTTATTTTCAATGTTAAACACATATTCATAGTTTGTCATATATTAAACAAAACATATTTAACTAATACGATTAAAGAAAATATGAAAACTCTGTTTTACATATTTAATGTAGTCGATATTTTTCTGAAGCTCAAAAAAGATTAGAAAAGAATAAGAAACATATGAAAAATATATGTTCTAATATATAAAAACTGTAGGAGTTAATACGACTGCAAATTATCTATACACATTAACCTAATATAATCGCATTACGAGGTATTACATTAGCTTAAAATATAGACATGCCAACAATACAACCAATCAGCATTTTCGGAAAATGCACGGGGCAACATGCACAATATAAAATCTTGGAAATAGAAAACTAACAAATGATTTCAATCTTTTTTTTTTACTATGAACACTCTGGTAATTTGCAAAAGCAATCAAATTTGATAAATGTCAGCTATTTGAGACATGTTTTTATGACAGAAAACGCCATTAACATTATAACAGTATTTAATTCCGAGAGGCAGGGGATGTTCACTTTAACACCTAGACTGTGAACACGCAGGGAACAATGGTGGAGTAGCAGTTCTGAATGTGTAGTAAAAGAGAAAAACTAGGTAGTCTTTGCGTCTTCACTGCGGGTTTTAGACAAAACATGTCCAAATTTTAATTCAACTGCAATGAAAGAAAAACTCCAATCCTGAATGTTGATCAGTAGCTGCGACTAATGTGAATTCTCCGCAAACACCTGACACATCAAACAAGGCAAGGACATTTTATCAATAGGAGTTCTTGGAATAATAATGTTTTCGAAATATTAATTTCTCGTGTGATGTTATTCATAATTCATAAACAAAGACGGCTAGCAGCTACAAATAAGTAGGAAATTGTTTTGTTAGACATAGTTATTCATATGAACCTCGTCTTTATAATACTTCTACTGAGTGTTCTAGTTTTCAAGATCGGTTAATCAAATGCAGATTGCAAATGTACATTATACTTATCAAACCATTATTTTTTTTATAAAATAAATGATCTTTAATTAAAATAGACTGCATTTTATTTACTCTTTTAATTGTTAAGAACTTTTTTACATGGAACATCCAGACTTATTAAGGTATGAGTTTTATTTACCACCTAATTAAATAGATCAAATAATAAGGGCCCAACAAAACAGTAAGTCCCTAAGACAGAGATATGTTATATCAGAAACGGATCAGAACACAGGTTGAGTCACTTACTTTTTTTTCGAGAATTTTATGTAAAGCGCAGTATCTTTATTTTTTACCATACGTAAACAATCTATTTTCATAAAAAAATATTTTTAAGACGTGTATTCGTTTGGATTTGATGACTGGGTCAAAATAAACACACTGTTGATATTTATGAAGACGGTATATGACTAATGTTCATTGACATTGACTTTGAAGATTACTAATTGAACCTTACACAAAACAGTCTACTGTTTGTTGTTCCAAGTAGACGACTTTGTATAAGTTGTTAATTACAGGAAGGAATAAAGTAACGGAATTTTCAATAATTAAATCTAAATGACCAATATTTGTAACACGCACAGTTTTTCAATATTTTTCGAGAATGTTTTATTATTGTGCATTATCTAATTCAAGTTTCACAATAATATTAATCAAGTATATATTAACATGTATTTACTCTATATGTATATATTATATATTATGAAACTAATGCCATGATTAGAGATTATCTGTATTATTAAATAAAAAAGGTACGTTTTGTATGTGCCTGTGAATAATTCGTTCCCCATTGGTTCAAAACGGGTTGGGCCGAATTTATTTTCAATTTCACGCGCATACTATTGGTGTGTCGGATTGTTCTTCTTAAAGTTATCTTGGCAGGCGTTTGCTGAGTATAGATAATCCATACTCGAAAAAATCTAGTTAAAGAAAAGTCGAATATTGGTCACAATAAAAACTTTTATCCAAACTAATATCACGAGTACATTAAAGTGACTTGTAAGCAGAATAGCCCAGCATACAAAAAATTAACTTCAGATAATGTTATCATAGGCGTCTTCTAACTATAATTTCATTAAACAATGTTACTTTATTTATGTTCACTAAATTGGGTGCAAACATTGTAATAACTATTTAGAAAACAATTTCATGAAATCAACAATTGGTTATTTTTATAAGACATTGATGCGTTTGAAATTAATGTTTCTTTTTAGAGCAGAAATCTAAAGTGAGACATGTAGTTTACATTTTAAACCTTAATCTTAGTCATTATAAAAAGATAATTTTATACAATCAACAGTTGAACACCTCACTGGACTACAATGTATTGTGGACTAAGTCACCTGGTGGAGACATGCGAATATCGTTCCGGAATTATCGTGTGACTCCTTTTGCTTTGATCGATTTCACTGATTTCGATTGCAATAAATGTATAGGAGTGTAATTTTATTATTGTTAACTCGGTTGAAAATAATCAGAATTGTATTGGTTTCTACCCGTAAATATAATTCTTTAAAATATTCTTAAAAATCAACAAGTACTATTCTGCTATAATGAGTTTAATTTGGTTAAATCAAATAGCCAATAAATGACGTGCCCAAACAGAAAACGGGCAGTCATAAAGGACAAGAGACGCATCAATAAAATAATAAAAGACACGTGACTGCGTAGTATTAAAAATACTTAGTTTTATTGATTGTTTCTGATCGCACACCGACGATAACGCATGTGTGCGAAATTTTTTCTGAAACTGTAATTTATTAAACAATGAAATAAACATAATTAACCTACATATATTAAAATATGGATAAATAGAATAAATTATGTTTACTTTAAAACATTGCTTTTTTCGATCTATAAAATATCCATTCAATCTTCTCAAAGTAAATTAGGGAATAAATTGCAACAAATGTATGCTGCGACATTTCGCTTTAGGTAATATATTACTTTGGTCTTGTAAAAGATTATCAAAAATCAATTCCACTGAAAAAAATAAGTCAACTCAATTACAACAATCTGTTCATCAACTGAAATTGACGCCAAAAGGAACAGTCATAATCGTTCCCAGACGATCCTATTATATGCTTGCACATCTAATCAGAACAATTGTACAGCAACACCTATTGCTATAAAATTGGCGGGAATTTCTGGGCTAAACTTTCCACGTCTCTCTAGCCAACATTGGTAAGTCCTGTTCTTTTATTTCCAAAGAACATTCTTCTTTCTATAAACGATGCAAAAAGACAACCGTCATTCTAAAGGAGAGTTCACTATCATTCCACTAATACTAAGGAAAAATACGAAACTACTATTGTTTACATACAATTCCTTATAGATTCATACGCACTGACAAAAGTTAAAAAAAACGTACAAGGCAAACAAATAACTCAAGCAGCATTAGTAATGCTAACTAATTTTGATCGCTTTATTCATTTTTTTTTTTGCTAGAAAGTGTTATTTATAGCTTAATTTATGTTACATAGAATGTATAGGAACCCGCCAGTCGAAATTAACTAATTCATTTCAAAGTCGAGTGGACGCCGTAGCTTATTCTTACTATCAACCATGCCTTACGGTAAATATGTAAGTTTTTTTCTGAATTAATAGATTATTTGATCTTAAGGAATTGCTTTATAGCAAACATACAATTTCTTGATACTCGTGTGCCGATATATCTATTTATTTACTTGTTAATCGAGAACCACGGCATTGCATGTTTTGGAGAATTTATTTAATAAATACAAACACAAAAAAACAAATGAACATATACTAACATTCATAAGATCAAACTACGAGTTCCATCTCACGGTCTACCTCTTACATATAATAATAAATAGTATGTGACGCACAATTCAACAAAAGGTTGTTTGGGTAATAAATAATTTAAAGATAAACAAAACATGACAACAATATTATTTAATGGAATTCTGAGCCATTTCTATATTTTTGAAATTACACTTTATCATAATAGCTTTTCAAATTGTAGATAGTATATATATATATATATATATATATATATATATATATATATATATATATATATATGAGTTTATTGCAAATAAACGTGGGCACATCTTCATTTTTATGGCACATCGGACTGGACTTCCAGGAAACCTATTCGTGCTGCTTCATCAAAATATCAACGGACAAATGAAAAGTATTCCACGTGGACCACCTACAAATTATAAAAATAGCGGTATAACTCCGAACAATAGAATTTAAATGAAAAGAAATAAATTTCTGCGGCCAAATTATTATAATTATAATTGGTTATAAAAAACTCATCATTAGTTAAAAAAAACTTACCATTAGTTATTAAAAACTTGTCATTAGATATAAAAAAACTTATCATTAGTTATAAAACCTAATCATTAGTTATAAAAAAACTTTTTAATAGTTATACAAACTCATCATTAGTTATAAAACTGATCATTAGTTATAAAAACTTATTATTAGTTATAAAAACTCATCATTAGTTATAAAAACTCATCATTAGTTATAAAAAACTCATAATTAGTTATAAGAAACTCATCATTAGTTATAAAAAACTCATCATTAGTTATAAAAAAACTCATCATTAGTTATAAAAACTCATTAATAATTATAAAAAAACGCATTAATAGTTATAAAAAAACTCATCATTAGTTATAAAAAAACTCATCATTAGTTATAAAAAAACTCATCATTATTCATAAAAACTCATTAATAGTTATAAAATACTCATTAATAGTTATAAAAACGCATCATTAGTTATAAAAAACTCATCATTAGTTATAAAAAACTCATCATTAGTTATAAAAACTCATCATTAGTTATAAAAACTCATAATTAGTTATAGAAAAAACTTATCATCAGTTATGAAAAATCATTAATAGTTATAAAAAATCATCATTAGTAATGAAACACTCATAATTAGTTATAAAAACTCATCATTAGTTATAAAAAAACTTATCATTGGTTATAAAAAACTCAAAATTATTTATAAAAAACTCATCATTAGTTATAAAAAACTTATCATTAGTTATAAAAACTCATCAGTAGTTATAAAAACTCATCATTAGTTAAAATAAAACTTACCATTAGTTATTAAAAACTTGTCATTAGATATAAAAAACTTATCATTAGTTATAAAACCTAATCATTAGTTATAAAAAACTTATTATTAGTTGTAAAAACTCATCATTAGTTATAAAAACTTATTATTAGTTATAAAAACTCATCATTAGTTATAAAAAAACTCATAATTAGTTATAAAAAACTCATAATTAGTTATAAAAAACTCATAATTAGTTATAAAAAACTCATCATTAGTTATAAAAAAACTCATCATTAGTTATAAAAACTCATTAATAATTATAAAAAACTCATTAATAGTTAGAAAAAACTCATCATTAGTTATAAAAAACTCATCATTAGTTATAAAAACTCATTAGTCATAAAAACTCATTAATAGTTATAAAAACTCATTAATAGTTATAAAAAACGCATCATTAGTTATAAAAAACTCATAATTAGTTATAAAAAACTCATCATTAGTAAAAAAACTCATCATTAGTTATAAAAACTCATCATTAGTTATAAAAAACTTATCATCAGTTATGAAAAACTCATTAATAGTTATAAAAAACTCATTAATAGTTATAAAAACGCATCATTAGTTATAAAAACTCATAATTAGTTATAAAAACTCATCATTAGTTATAAAAAACTCATCATTAGTTATAAAAACTCATCATTAGTTATAAAAAAACTCATCCTTACTTATAAAAAACTTGTCATTAGATATAAAAATCTTATCATTAGTTATAAAAAACTCATCATTAGTTATAAAAAACTCATCATTAGTTATAAAAAACTCATCATTAGTTATAAAAAAACTCATCCGTACTTATAAAAAACTTGTCATTAGATATAAAAATCTTATCATTAGATATAAAAAACTCATCATTAGTTATAAAAAACTCATCATTAGTTATAAAAAACTCATCATTAGTTATAAAAAAACTTATCATCAGTTATGAAAAAAAACTTATCATTAGTTTTAAAAAAAGTTATCATATGTTTTAAAAAAACGTATAATTAGTTATTAAACATATCATTGGTTATAAAAAACTTATCATTACTCATAAAACACTTATCATTAGTTATAAACACATATCAATAGTTATAAAAATCTTATCATTAGTTATGAAAAACTTTTAATTAGTTATAAAAAAAGTTCAATCATAGACGGCAAAAATAAAAAAAACGTAAACAAAAAGAAGCAGTATCCTTGCATGAGTTATTAAATAAAATAATATACGAAGTAGAAGATGAACAACAACAACAAACATTAAAAAGAAAAATACAAATTAAAAGAAATGAAGAACTAGAAGAAAAATAAGAACTGGAAGAAAACGAAAAGAAGACACATATTTAAATAGGAACTCTCATATTCAACTTTTACCCAAAAAAGGAATGGAAAAATAGGTACAAAAAAGTGAAAAGAGCATCAGGAGTTACAAGATGAGTATTTGTGATGTTTACGAACCGTGCTAGTACTTCGATAAGAAAAACTGTTTTCTAGGTTGGAACATTTTTATTTCAGCACGGTCCGAGTATCAAAATATATAGTATTCTCTCGTCCACAAGTGACCTCTTGGGGCAGTATATGTTATAGCTATCTCTGGAACAATGTCTATGCATAATCAATGTATACAATGCAAGTCAGTAGACAGAATTAATTTATAAACGTGAAAAATTGAATGAACGAGCGAGCAAAAACAAACGTGGCGATCAGTGAAAACAATACATAATGCAGGAGATATATGGTCATAAATAATTTCCCTTTGATTAAATGAAAATCCTGTTATATAAAAGGAATGAAATACGCTAAAAATATTGAAGAAAAAAGAAAAGAAAAAAGTGCGAGAGGGGGGTGGAGATCGTACCGGTCCATCCTAGTTTTTTTTTTTTAAACAGAAAATAAAAAGTAACTGATTAAGTAATACTGAACGATTAAACCTATTTATAGCAAACGTTTAAAAATCTTAAGTGTCTCTCCCACACAAGTGTTTTGAATTTTCACGTACTTTTAAAAATGTTTAGAACTTATGAGCACACCAACGCTATTTTCCCTTTTTGTCCCCACTTCCGCGACCAAACTCGTGAAGATGCTAAAGACTATGCCTCGCTTCGTTGACAAGACGTGGGGTCACTTTTTCGTTAATTTATATATTTTATATAGGAAAGTGTTCCCTTTTTATCATTAAGAAAATGGCTATTCTTCTAAGATTTTTTCCGATATGTTTGGATATCTTTTAAATTCGCTAAGCAATTTAGTGTCTGTATAGAATGTCATCCAAACGTTGTTGTTCGGCCATATTCTTCCTCAAGCGCTTTCTATAGGCGCGCCCGATTATCATCAGGAGCTTCAAGCCTCAAATGGAAAAAGAAAACGACACAGACAAAAATCACTCCTGATGATAATCGGACGCACCGATGGAAAACGCTTGCTAATAATATGACCGAACGGCAACTTTTTGACGCCATTGTATTCACCCACCAGCTAAAATAAAAAAAAATACCGCTCGTCGAAAGGAAAAGATATAAAGAAAATCGAAAAAAATAAATAACCATGTTATGTTCAATCAAATTTAGTTGAATATATATATATATATATATATATATATATATATATATATGTATATATATATATATAGTTATGCCATCGGCATACAATACCGTTTCCTCGTATCACAACTCATCATTGCGGCTTGACAGGCAATTACCTCAAGCTAGGATCAAAACGTGCAAACGACAGTAGAAGCTCCTAACCATTAGGTCATACGAACAACATATATATATATATATATATATATATATATATATATATATATATATATGCATATATATATATGCATATATATATATATGTATATATATATATATATATATATATATATAATCGAAACAAAAGAAAAACATAGAAGAGATGCTGGCGAAAAGGTTGAGATAGAGAGACGAAGAACGAGGTAACCAGAATATAAGAAGGTGCGTTGGATTAAGAGAATTTTTCAGAAAGAAAATAAATGTGATAATGACAGGAGAAGAAACTTGTTGAGAAAAGGAAGTAAAAGTTTAGATAATATAGACGAATAATCGGTAAGAAAACAGGTAAAAAAGTATAAAGGGTAAGACTACGATGAACGATCACGATTTTATTGTTAAACTTACCACCGTACACAAACACCCTTATCCTCAGGATTCATTTGTGTTCGGATGTATTGTGTCCCATTTGTAGACAAAGAGTAAGAAATTAAAAAAACTCAGAAATAAACGAATGAAGGATAATAGAAGAAGTATCATGGATAATTACTTGAAGAAAAAACCCATTAAAAGAGAATAAATATAATAAAAAGGGTGCAGGGGATAAGTAGTAGAATAAGTAAAAAAAGAAAGATACAAATGAGAGAAGCAGATTGGGAAGTTGCAGTGATTGAAGCAAGACCACCGGGACTTAAAGAATGAAAAAATAAAATAAAAAATATTTTAGAAAATAAATAGAAGGAAGATGAGAAGTACATAGATAATCACAAATCACAAATCACAAATCACACAGAGGTAGATGGTAGCGCCATATATAGCTTCTCTATATCTCATTCCCTATCTCAATTGGTTACATTTCCGACACGTTTCCCAGACCAGCACGATCAACATGCCTCACTTCTAGATCTCTTTCTGACAACGGTTCCCAATAAATGCCCACAGCCCACTCGGGAATGCTGATCACGCTGTGATAATGGTAGAAATCAGCCTAAATTCTCGCCCTAAAACTGAAGACCCACTACTCAAAACAACGAGGTATTACAAAAAGGCTGATTGGGAAGCCATCAGGGAGCTCATCAGAGATGCCCCATGGCAAAATATCTTTACTCTTCCAGCGTAACAGTGTGCAAATGAGACAACTGAATGGTTCAAAACTGCTATTGAAGCACATGTTCTCGCACGGAAATACTATAGCAAGCCCCACTCCCCCCAATGGTTTACTTCTGCTTGTGTAGCTGCCATTTGTCAAAGGCAGCACGCGTTCCGCAGATTCAACCGACATAAGTCCAGCTCAAATAAACAGAAGTTTATAGAAGCTAGAAATAATTGTAAGAGAGTGATAGACACAGCTAAGTCAGATTACTCTGAAACCACCAGAAAGCGCATCGAAGCACAGAAATTAGGAACCCGGGATTTTTGGAAAATCTACCACAGCATATTTAATAATGGACAGCCAATTATTCCCCCAGTAACAAACAATCATGAGGTTGCTTGCACGGCAACTGACAAGGCTAATCTGCTTGCCAGTCGGTTTGCCTCAAACTCCACACTGAACTCGGTACAGCACTCCCTCCCTGATGTTCCTCTGCGAACAGACGCCACACTTGACGATTTGAAAATCACCCCTTCTCAGGTACATGCTATTATAAAAAAACCTAGACACCTCTAAAGCATGTGGACCAGATCTCATCCCGGCTGTGCTATTAAAGAAATGCTCTGCCGAGGTTGCTCCAGTTCTGTCCAAACTTTACAATAAATGCCTTAACGAATCCTGTTTTCCCGACTGCTGGAAAACCGCCTCTGTGGTACCAGTCTTCAAGAATTCTGGTGAAAGAACTGACCCACTAAATTATCGCCCCATTAGCCTCCTCCCGCTTTTCGCCAAAATATTTGAGTCCTTAGTAAATCAAGTCCTAGTCCAGCACCTAACAGCTGCTAAACTCCTGACTGACAAACAATATGGATTCAGGCAAGCCCGTTCAACAGCAGATATCTTAACTGTAGTTTCTGAACGTATATACCGTTCATTGGATAAAACAGGGGAGGATAGAGCGGTGACCCTTGATATATCTAAGGCTTTTGACACGATGGTCTTCTAAGAAAAATTAGATCATATGGAATCACTGGAAGAATTCATAACGTAATTAAATCCTTCTTTAGTAATAGAAAAATCAAAGTTGTCCTCGACGGACGTACATCCAAACAATATGACATAAATGCGGGAGTGCCTCAGGGGTCTATCCTTGGACCTCTATTGTTCCTGATATTCATAAACGACCTCCCTGATAATATTGTTTAGGAGATGGGTATATTTGCCGATGACACCACTCTCTATAACAGATATGAGGGGAAAACAAATGAACACATATCCAAGGAAATGGCAGAAACACTAGAGGATGACCTCCAATCCGTAGTGGAATGGGGACAAAAATGGTTGGTCTCATTCAATGCTGCTAAGATTAAGCTTGTTTCCTTCAATAACTACAAGACACCTTCTCTACCACCAATAGCAATGGCCAAGAACACATTGCCTGAAAGTACTTCTTTTAAACTCCTCGGCCTAACGTTTACAGGGAATATGAACTGGAATAGATACATTGAGAGCATTGCCAAGGCTGCTGCAAGGAAGGTTGGCTCCCTCTACCGTGCTAGAAAACTACTTACGCCTGCCAGTATCCTATACCTCTATAAGGCAACCATTCGCCCATGTATGGAGTACTGTTGTCACATCTGGGCTGGTGCATCTGCTGCTTGTCTCTCGCTCCTGGACAGGGTTCAAAAAAGAGTCGGCAACCTGATAGGTCCTGAACTGTCATCTAGGCTTCAACCTCTGTCCCATCGACGAGATGTTGCATCCCTCTGCCTGTTCTACAAATACTTTAATGGTGAATGCTCTGACGAACTGCAAACACTTGTACCTCCCGACGTAACTACTTCCGACAAACCCGACAAGCTACTAAGTCTCATCCCTTTACAGTGGTTATCCCTAGGTGCAAGAAAGCCTTTTACTCCAATAGTTTCTTCCCCAGAACTGCGGGTCTTTGGAACTCCGTTCCGGGATTCTGCTTTCCCAACAGCAATGATATGCAGAAGTTCAAGTGTAATGTTAACAAACATCTTTCTACTCTTCTCCCTTCATAATGACCCCGCTAATTGATTCCCTAATAGTAGCCCCCTGCTTCAAAGTGGAACTGTGCCTTGTTTGGGGTGAAAATTGAATTAAAAAAAAAACAAAAAAAAAATTGAATGAGATGACACTGAAATGATAAAAGGGAACAGAAGAGATTAATAAAAGCAATAATTAATGGGCAGAATATAAAGCTGATAAATAAAATGAACAAGTCGTAAATTAATAAAGATTAAAAAGTTTTTAGAAATCGGGGAAATCGATAAAAAAGTATAACTACAATAAAGAGAGAAATATATATGAGAAATACACAGAAAATCGGAGCGAATTTATTATTATGTGCAGCAGAATATAATGAAGGGGTGACGATGAAGTAAAACGAACTAAAAAAGACGGAAAATGTATTATTGAATAGAAGGGGAAATACGAGAAGTGGCAAAAAACATACATCTGAAGCAGGATATTAAACATATGTAAAGACGGATATTATGAGGAATGTAAAGAAAAATATAGCAGACAAGAACAAAAGTGTGAAACAAAGATAAATTAAAAAAAATGATTAGCATAAAAACAACAACATAATCACAGACTTCTACCACAAACCCACATCGCAATACCTCCACATCAAAAGCCACCATCCTAAAAACTGTCTAAAATCAATACCCTACTCCCTAGCACGGAGAGTCTGCATTGTAGTAGCAGCCAGACACCTCCGTTCAACTAGACTGTATGAACTACAAATAACACTGCGGAAAAGAGGATATCCACTACCACTAATACAGAAATGTATTGAACTGGCTGAAAAATTCCTATAGACCAACTAAGAACCCCAAAAGAACACAACAAAGAACAAATTTTAGCATACGTCTCTACACAAAACATAAACAACTCATAACTAATCACACAGATAACAAAAAACCTCATCCTGCTCAATCAGAACGATAAACTAAAAAACATACTTAAAACAAACAAATAATAAAAAGCAAACGCCAACCAAAAAACTTAAAACACATCCTAACTTCCTCAAAACTCGTCCCACACATACACACCTTACCCCACCCTAAAGGAAAAGAAAATAGCACTAGCAGAAAGAGAGATTGACTACAACCAGGTCAGCGGCCTGGACAATCCTAATAAAAGAGTAATAAAAATTGAGCATACCAATGAATAATAAACACTTACAAGCTCCCATCCCTTGGAAACACTTCAAATAGACTACGAAAATTGCCATTTTTACATCTCCAACATATTTGAAAATAATTTCTGACCAGGACGCTTCATAGAATGTCTAAAACGCGCGTATAAACGATTTCAATGACTTAACAACATTATTACAATGATCCAAACATAATTCTCAATGAAAAACCAAGACACCGCATAATTAAATAATGTTAAAAAATGCACATTGTCAGTGCCTACTCCCTTATATATATATATATATATATATATATATATATATATATATATATATATATATATATATATATATATAATGATATCTAGCATGATTTATCATTTTTATATTGTTGCTGACTACTCCCTTATTTAAATATATATAAATATATATATATATATATATATATATATATATACATTTTTAGTACATTTTGACACCTAACAAATCACCTTGTCTCTTTGGTGTAGGGGGAGACTATGCCTGACATGAGCTACTAGCATACTATATAGGAAGTTGGGCAGAAAGATTTTCGTTCACGTGAGAATTGAACATCTGCACGTCAGTACAGTTAGTAAAACAGGGACCCGGAATGGTATTCTAAAGACTAGCGGTTCTGGGGAAGACACTACTGAAGTAGAAATCTCTCTTACATGTAGGGATCTCTACTTTGTAGGGGTGGAATTTAGCTGCTTGTCCGGTTTGTCGAGGGCATTTATGTCGTGGGGCACACGTGCTTGAAGTTCGTCAGAGAATTAACCATTAGATATGTGATATATATTGCTTGGCGATAAACGACTTTCCAGTTATCAAAATCAATGACCATCTTAATGAAACACATGGATCATTCCGAAATACATATTATAGCGCTAATGATTGACTCTAGACCATTTCTTATGTTGTATACACGTTTTATGGGCGTCGTGTATTATAGACTTTCTTTATATTTCAAGTAATTATTGCGATTCATGCACTTATTAAGGATTCTATCAATACCATTATAGAGTTAAAATTGATCTTCCTAAAGAAGTACATAATCTGGAGAATACAAGCTTACAAAACGCCAGAATGTATGCAATGCATGCATTTTTTAAATAATAATATGACAAATATTAATTAAATATTTATTAATATGAACAGAAACGTATTTTTGTTATTTTATGAAATTTGTTTACAGTATTTGCAGCTGTTTGATTTTGATAAAACTACTGCATCCTTTATACTTGATTTCAGCAATATAATGTATTACAATTAAGAATTACACCTATTTAATTTATTCATTCACCCCACTTAAAACATGTTCAGATGTTATTTTATGTTAAATAAAACAAATAACTAAATAACTGTCAATTAGAAAAAGAAAAATCAATATATTATTCTATCTGGTTGTATTGTTCTAATGCAATTGTGAATCGTCTTGCATAAAATAAATATAATTTCTGTGTATAAGTCCAGGAAAACTATTGTAGCTTATCAAAACCACCTTCACCTATATACTTAAGTATAAGTAAGGTCAATACAAGTCAGTTTCAAGTATACCTTTTACGCGCATTATTTCTTTCACATTTTATTGAGGCTTATGAAAACTAAGTCGTGACACACACCTTTTGCGTTTAAATTACCCCTAGTGTGCAAATCTATAAATTTTTTTTTATGACAACGTATGCCATTATATTGACAGCCAGGAAATTCAATGCTTTTTAATTCCCATGCGCAGATTTTATAGCCTTAGGTTCGGAGCTACTTGGACCCCCTATTAAGCCTTGATAGAGTTCAAATCCGTCTTTGAAACCTTACAGATAGTGTCATTTCTCTTCCCTACAAACTCTCTTCAACAGAAGATACGTCGCGAGCCACTCTCTGATTTACTGTTATTTTCATGTCACGTATTCGATTTAACTGCAATCTACGCCCCACCTCCATTGACCATCTTTTACAGAAAATAACCCACAAGTTACTGCACCTACATACAATTCCCTACACTCCTTATCCGTGCTTAAATTAAAACGCAGATTCCATGAACAAAAACGTATTTCCTAGAACTGCCCGTCTTTCAAACACTGTTTCGTTGATCTGTTTCCCGGTTTAATAAAACATTGTAGCCCTGAAATCCAATGTAAGCAAGTTCATATGTAGCTGTCCCCCATGATTAATCAAATTTCCCATAATAATTTGGATGTCAGGAATATCTTGTTTTATCGAGGCACAAAACATGTTATATTTATATTCTATAATAAATTCACACATCGTTTAGTGTTTAATAATGGAATGTTGGCAATACTGTATATTGTTATTAATAAAATTGTTGAGGGTTTTTGAATACCAGCTTTTCTTTTTTATCAAGATATCTTGGCAGTGTGTTCAGTTCAACTGTGATCTCATTGTAACTTTAAGCAGACTGTTCTGATGCAAAACTTTGTGTGCTTGTGGTTGCTCTGTGACCGCCTCGCAATAATTTTATTACACACTTACATTTCCGTTATACACTGAACAGATAATATTAAATTTAGCACTTAAACTATACTTATTGATTACGCCCATAGAATACGGATGTAAATTCGTGCTTTCTCAAATAATTTTACCTAATTGTTTATTACATTTAAGAAGTTCCACTTCATCGGAATTAAAAGTTTTACGCGAGCCTGATGAGATTTTTTTAGTTATTTAAGCACTATTGACTATCTTAACTTTGCTTCCGTATTTGCCCTTCGTAATTGTTAATTTAGTGTAATCATCGGGGCAATTTCTGCTGGTCTGAAAGTATGGTCCTATTAAATATTGTCAAATGACTTATTTGTATTTAAGTTATTGAGTCTGCCATCAACTTCCTTGGAAAAGACTTCTTTGTTACTAACACAGATAGTCGTTTTTGTATTTTTATATTTTCTGCAAGTGTTATTCGCCATTCAAACGAAAATGAATAATCCGCTTGAACCAGTTCCACGCTTTGTGCATTTTTAGTTCATAATTACAAGTGCAATGATATGAATTAAAACTTCAATTCCGATATCTGTTAAGGCAGTATTCGAAAAATGATATGCTTGCAATCATCATTTGTATAACGACTATATATTTTAAACAAGGAGACTAAGATTGTGTCTATTGTGAATAGAATTATATAGTTTAGCCAAATAATCATCAGTAAATAGAGATTACAGAAATGTCGGAAATAGAAAAAAAGAAGTAAAACTTGAATCCATGCCCCTAGGCGAGGGCAAATATTGATATAATATTAAAGTTTTTTCTGTTTTTTTATTTGATTTGTCGCCTAAAACTTGTATTCTAGGTCAAACTTAAGACGAATCAATAACGTCCAGGAGATGGAGCTAAGTCATATTTGTAAAGTAATATAGCATAAAACACTATAGATTTATATTTATTGTGCTAATTAATTGTATATTATTTACATATTTAATGTATTGTTGACTATACACTATTCTAAAGCTTACAATCATTTTTGGTGTGACAAAATTTGTAAATACATTTAAGCACGGTATAGATCAACTTTGTAGAGCCTTTCCAACTTGCATCCTTTCAGTAGAAAAATCTATAGTATATATCAAAATAGCATTTTGGTCGAAAAACTATAAAACAAGAAGGTACTTGCAAATGCAACAACCTATAAAAAATTCATAAAACAAACGTGTAAAAGATAATTAATATGATTAATAACGCATAGGAATAAAATAATTTCAAAAGGATCCAATGATCTCATGGATGTTTATTTAACCCTTGTTATCTTACTATTTTGTATCTAATCGCATTCTAATAAAGTTCTTAGAACGACAAATAATATTCTCATATAATTGATGTTCTAGTTTTATAAAAATTAATCTTATTAATTTATTTCGTTAAAAATATAGCTTACGTAACAAGTGCCGGAGTGTCTCCACACTTTGAAACCTAGCCATTTCACCAAATTATATCGTCCGATTCATGTGGAAGTATGGCAGGCCATCATTTTTACCCAGATATCACAAAAAAAAACACATTTTATGTGTAGAAATTAAAGGTGCAATATACTATATATTCTAATATCATTTTGTATCCATCAAAACGCTTTAATTGCAGCTGGTATTGATGTACATTTTATGCACAAAAGAAACGATCAATTTATCCCTAGAGGATTATTTTTCACTGTTCCCCTCTCAATATATATATATATATATATATATATATATATATATATATATATATGTGTGTGTGTGTGTGTGTGTGTGTATGTGTGTGTATATATGTGTGTATATGTGTATATATATATGTGTGTATATACATATATATATATATATATATATATATATATATATATATATATATATGAGGAAAGTTCGTTTGACTTCCAATGTACTCTCTTAGAATTTGAAAAATAGTAAAATATGTGGGAGGTGTGTTTTATATTTTCATAATAAAACTACAATCATTAGATCTCGCAGCCTGCCCTTCTCTCTTTTTCTCGTTCCCTCTTGAATGATTTTCCCCATCTCCATTCCTTATCTCTCTCTCTCATAAAATATTTCTCTTTCGTTGTATTTAATTATTGAAAATCTTACTGTGAATATAATATAAACAACACACGTTTGTATAGCTCCCGACGCCTGATGGCATCTCTATATACGAGGCGAAATAGCAATAATTTTGTGCATTTATTGTATTTGTAATGAATAAAATTTAAAATATTAATGACTAAAAAGAGTTATTCTATTCGTTTTCATCAAATATAATCCAATTATTTTCTCAATAAATCGAATTTTTATTTTCATTCCTTGTAATATCTGTTTTAAAGGATTAATATTATATTTACATTTCATTTGCTTCCTTTCACTTCGGTGTGCTGTTAGCCTCTCCTTTGCATATGAATTTAATGTTTAGAAAGGGATTCCAATATTGACGCGTAACTGAGTTCAGCCAAGTATGAAAATTGACTAATCTGATTTCAAATTAAGAGATAATAGAGAACATAAACTCACTTGATGAAAAACTTATGTAGACATGTCATTTGATTAATTAATGCATCAAAGTAGAAAAGTGCAGATTCCTAGAAAATCACGGGAAGTCATATTCTTTCCTTTTTTCTACAAAGTGGTAATATCTTATCCAGACCCGGAAGCTATTCAAGGATAAGGGTTAATGAATATTGGTAGCGATCAATACAAGAACTTAGTAATCGTTAGCAGTCGAAATTTGGTAATTCCAATTAGATTAGGTGATGGTCCATCCAAAACCTGATTTCTTTAAACCTCAAAACGACAGTATTTTAGTTAAACCAAGAGATTAGAGTTCCACACTGGACTGTATGTTTAGGTATAAATACATATAAATTGTGGGAACATTATTGATAACGGCTTAGTTTAGTGAATGTATTTCGTGAAGGTTTGGCAGGAGGATCACAGATTATAAGTCAGATGCTATGAAACAAAAATAGAGAAAAAACAGGCTATCGAGTTTATTCTGTTGAAAAAGATAAAAGGAAATAGAAAGTTCATCCCCGTAATAAGCTACGGTTTTGAACCAGGATAGTAATCTTCGTACAGCAACTGCGCAGATGTGGAAAACAATCCATCCTACTTTGATTTGAGCCTATGTATGTAGAAATTGCATCAGCAGTGAGATATCTATTGGAGCGGCGACGGTAACACCATTTTTCCAGCAAATCTTGTAATAGATTTGATGTGCGGATACTATTTTATATCAGGTGTACCAGTCATAAGCAGAAGCTTGTCAAAATATGAAGCCTTCCCAAAACGAGAACAATTCATTTTCACTGATGTCAGACGGATACCGGAGCGTGGCTGACAAAAATATATAAGCTTGGTTTGATGTGCATTAAAATTAACCAGCAACTTCTTTCCCAATTACACTTCCTGATGAAGATCAGAAGAAAGAATTATAGAGATATTGATATTTTTCGGTCTTTTGTTCAACCAGTTTGCTAGTTAATTTTATTCATACTATATAAAAATGAGTTGTTATTTTCATTTTAATGTAGTTTGCATAACGAGTACTACTTACTTTATACATAAGCACCATTGCATGTGTACCCATTGTTGTGTCTTGATTTAATAACAAATTTACACAAATCATGTATGTGTATATATTAAAAGTATACTCACGAACTAATAAAAATACATAGGTAACTTTATTGTTGCTAACTTTTGAAAAGGTAATAGAGAAAGCAATATGCCAACAGGTGAAGGAAAACAAATATACTATACAGAATGATTACACATCAACATCGTCCGTACTTTTTACTGTAACGTAAAACAATCTGAACGATTATCCCTAGGTGTCTATTAAAGAAGCTCAGTATTAGAAATGTCTAATTAATGTAATGTAAATTAATTAAGCTTACATGAGTCTGATTTTTTATATACTATATATATATATATATATATATATATATATATATGTGTGTGTGTGGGTATATATATATATTTATACATATATATATATATATATATATATATATATATATATTTAAAAGAGCGTAGCCATCAGCAATTGTGGGGTGTTCTGCCTTTTATCTAATTTTTAATATAAAATATTTTTATAACACGTTACACGCTTTGTTTCACTCTCTTCAGATATTTTCATAAAAGTTCTTTTTTTTTAAATGAGATTTTGAAATGCTATTTTTACATCTGCTAATACTAAATGTGTTTTTAAGAGTGGTGTGGGCTCATACATGTGGCCCCCAACAGTAAGTGTTAGTAGTTTCCAGAAGGTGCTTTTGGCCCACTTGGTGAAGGTATGCGTATGTGTGAGCCCCTTCATATATATATATATATATATATATATATATATATATATATATATATATATATATATATATACACTCGTGAACAAAACAAACGGGCCATGATTAAAATTGGAACAAAAAAATTGGCCATGATTGAAATTGGAAATAAAACAATTTTTAAAATTTTTATCGCCTGTTTGCTAACAATTAGCTGTTATTTAGTATTTTTAAGATTATTAGTATTAAAGATGAGTCTGATGCAATATTTAAACATATGATATTTATCTGTATTCCAAAGAGAAAATCAAGTAACAATAGGAAGGAAGTTTATAACAACAGGATCGGTGCCAGCACTGTTAAAATGAATCGGTATATTGTCACAATATCCTATTCGGACCAGACACATACATAGAAAACAAACGTGACTGTGGGTGTAAGATAAAGAGTTGGGAGTATAAAGAGGAAGACAGGAACCGAAAATGTAAGAAATCGGCACTTTATCATGTCTCTAATATGATAACTGATATTTACAGTGTAAACCTTATCTTGTCAAGCAAATTAAGACTCTTGGGTTTTTCGTACGAATGCCACTCGTGCTTTATTATATCTGGTATCTAATTAGTGGCCTTCTGATTGTAGGGTATATGTTTCATAGCAACTTCTTCAGTAAAATAGAGAATACTTATGAGTCTTTGTTGATCTAATTAAATGATAGATATTTAAATACGAACGTTATTTTTCAGCACGATCGACATGCTGCAGAGTTACTGAGATTGTTATACTTAAGTATTCTCATATATCAATTGGATAATTGTTGTGGTGGCAACCGCTTATTTGCATATGCGAATAACATAACACTATAAATGGAAAGCCTAGTTTGGCCTAGGTGTGTCTTACTCAAATTCCACCGGAAGTGACGCCGAAGAACGTACATGTCCCCCCACAAAGACTCTCTGACTCGACACCGTCATTTGTACATATTGTAAATATACCTTTTCTTTAATACCCTTATTATTGCGTTATCTTGTTGTTTCCGTCTTCATTGTATTTCCTTACTAATTATTGTTCAACCTTGCAACCACAACAGTTGGCGACGAGATATGAAGCGTCAAATATTACAGTTTGACGAAAATATTTAAAAACAAAAAAAAAGGACAACGCAAAGGTTGAACATTTTTTTAAGGAACTTTAGTTGACGAGCAAACGGATTTTACGCTAAAGAGAAGTTTCAACTCAAGTGAAAAAAAAACTCTAACGTGGCAAAAGCGACAATTTACGCCGTTTTCTGGGAATCCGACTTGCAAACGAATGTAAAAGTGAATTTTTGTTTTCTCGCTACACGACAAATCTTACTAAAGGACCAACTTGCAAACGAAAAGCGAACTTTGTTCTCTCGCAAAAACGACAGGTAAGACTCGTATTCGGGAAAGCAAGGAAGTAACCTACGAAAAAAGTTCACCAGTGGATTCTAATTACTGTTCTCCGTAAACAAAACAACAACTAAAGGACTTTTTAATTAATGTTTTGGTTGACGTCGGTACTAAAACGAAATACCACAGCTAAAACTAAAATTCAAGGAAAGGATTTTTTTCTTGAAGTTGTCAGTAAATAACGGATAATGCAATAAAACGTCACGAGAAAAAACGGTAATCTCAGTTTAAGAGGTATTTTTACTAAAATACTAGAGAAAAAAAACTCAAAGAACTAAATGTACTGCATACATTTATTCTATTGTGACTCGATTAAAAAATAAAAAAAAACTTTTATTTTGAGGAAAGAGTTACTTATTAGTAAGTGCCTAAAAACGGAAAGTCTATTCTATTTCGGGATTCCAGATAAACCCGTTTTTTTGCAGCGTGACTCGCAAAAAGAATATATTATTGCAAGCAGCAATATTATTATTGAAAACAGGAGCTTACAGCAATTTACTTATTTGTTGTAACCCAAACCGGTGTATATTGTACATAGTACAATATTTTTTTAACTACACACTAAAAAAAAAAAAAACATGGAAGACTTATCAAAAATGTTCATGCAATTTTTTACAACCACAGGCTGAGCGGGATGAACGCAGACAAGCTACACAAAACGAGCTTTTGCAAACACAAATACATGCACAGGCTGACCGCGAGGAAAAGAGAGAGGACAGATTATTGAAATGGCAGCAGGAACAAGAAGAAAAGCAGAAAATGGCACAATTAAAGCAGAAAAAAACTGCAATTGGAACAGGAAGAAAGACATAAGAAACTACCATTGGAATATGAAGAAAGACAAGATAGAAGTTTTGCTAAAACACTGGAACTACTAAAGAGTAATCGAGAAAATGTCGATAGTGTTAATTTCTCCCATACAATTATTTTTATAGCATGGACACATTTCATTATGTGCCTGAGGAAGAGAAGAATTTTGAAGCATACTACACAAGATTCGAGGATGTTTTTCAACTGGACTGTAAAAATTGGCCAAATAGTCAGAAAGTGAGCGTCTTACTCAGAAAATTGGGTACATCAGCACACAGCAAATTCGTAGATTACATATTACCTAAAAAAAACTGCGGAATTAGAGTTCATGGAAGCTGTAAAATTACTAAAAGAATTATATAATCACAATATATCTCTTTTTCATAAAAGATGGATGTGCATGAATCTAAGAAAGATGGACAACCAAGATTATTTGACATACTCATCAGTTGTCAATAAAAACTGCGATAATTTTAAGCTTGGAGAACTAACGGTAGAAATTTTTAATGTCTAATCTTCGCTCAAGGGTTAGTTTCCACGAAAAATGCAGAAATCCGCAGACGAGTGTTGTCTAAGCTGGAATCTGAGCAAGATTTAACCTTCCAGAAACTAGCAGAGGACTGTGAAAGGGTCATTACACTAAAAAAGGATTCAAAAATATAGAAGAATCCGGAGTGGCATATGTCAGAAAAGTTAGAAAACCATACGCACCAACCAAGAACTTTACAAAGAAAAGCAATGGAACGGGATATTCCAAAGATAATAACCATAAATATAGTACAGAATATAACAAGCCTCTTCCTAGATATAACTGTAAGAGATGTGCAGAAAAGCATTGGGAATCAGATTGTCCTTATAAGAAGAAAAAATGCTACATGTGTAAGAAGGTGGGGCACAAAAGCGATTGCTGCAGATATAAAGATTACACCAGAAAGAGAGTACAGCAAACAAAATCAAATACAAAATTAGACAAAGATCGGCGAAAATACGTAAAAATGGAAATATTTAAAACATCAATAAACCTACAACTCGACTCCGGCTCCGATGTTTCTATAATAAACCTGAATACGTGGAAAAAGTTGGGAAAACCGGCCATGATGAAAACTAGTAAAGCAGCCCAGACGGTAACTGGTGGTGGTATAAAATTTGAAGGAGAAGTTGTCCTCCCGATAAAATTGAAAGGGATTTTGAAGAAATTAAAAATATTCGTACTAAAAAATAGTGAACATCTGTTTGGAACAGATTTAATTGAGAAATTCGGACTATGGGACAAGCCAATCAATACATTCTGTAAACAATTAGAATGTTCTTCTCCAACAACAGTAAATAAAAAGACGATTCAAAAGAATTATTTCCTGTGGCATTCACGACTAACTTAGGTCGCTGCAATAAATTAAAGGTCTCGTTTGAACTTTAAGAAAACTCTAGCCCAATTTTTAGAAAAAAGCGAAATGTTCCGTTCGCTGGGTTGGAAAAGATTGAGAAAGAATTAAATAGATTGCTGCGCTGGGGTACAATACTACTTAATTACGATTTCCAGCTACAACATCTAGCATCAAAAAAGATTTGCCATGCGGATGGACTGTCAAGACTGACACCACAGAAACACAAGCTGGAAGAATCAGTCATTGCAGCAATTCGGACAAATGTTGAAGTAAAAAATATGTTAGCAAACAGCATAAAGGAACTACCCGTAACTTTGTCGGACATTAAAAGGGAAGCCGAGAAAGACGAATATATAAAGGACATAAAAGAGAAAATTATAACGGACACAAAGGTGCAGGAAGTTTTCTCCATATGTGGCGATGTGTTACTGCACAGCGAGAGAGTGGTAATACCCAAAACATTGCAGAATAGGATGTTAAGAGATTTCCACACAGGACCTCCGGGGATAAATCGAATGAAGTCGTTAATGAAAAGCTACGTGTACTGGCGTAACATGGACACTGACATAGCGACAACAATTGATAAATGTAAAGGATGCCAGTTAGCGGCAAAATCTCCACCTATAGTACACAAACCTTGGCCGAAAACCGACCAACCATGGTAGAGAATCCACATGGACTTCGCTGGTCCAGTAGGTGAAAACTATTATTTAATTGTAGTGGAGAGTTTCACACAATGGCCGGAGGTAATGCGTTGCAGGAATCCAATAACGAACAACTCAATAGGGTTCCTCCGCTAGATGTTTGCAAGATTCGGTGTACCAGACACACTGGTCACTGACAACGGAACGCAGTTCACATCCGCAGAGTTTAAGGAATTTTGCGACACGTTCCGAGTGAAGCACATCACGACTCCGCCGTATCATCCAAGGTCGAACGTCCTCGCGGAAAGGATCGTGGACACGCTAAAACGAGCGTTAAAGAAATCCATGGGAACACCAACAGAAAAAGCTTTGCAACAATTCTTGCAAGTATATAGGATTACACCACATCCTAGTACACCATCAAACATATCACCAGCTGATCTAATGTTTGCCAGAAAGGTAAAATCAGCGTTTGACAAACTATTGCCAAGGCAGGCAATTATCCGAAACACTACACACTCGAGAAGAAAGAAATATAACTCGGGAGATCGAGTATATTTTAAGTGCTACAGAAATAACACATCTTACTGGGAATGTGGAGTAGTGGATAAACGCATTGGTGATTGTACATACATGATTAAAGGTCCACAGACTATAGATAAAAGGCACCTACATCAGATAAAAAAACGTCATATCCAAGATGATGATGATACGACAACAGTCGAAGAGGAGGACACCATAGATATCGTATACGAATCTTTTAATTTGGAACCGCCTCAAAATGCACCTGCACCCCGAAGATCAGGTTGGAAAAGAAAAGTGAATGAACCATTAATGGTAAACCCAAAAAGAAAAAGATATTGAAATCTGTGTGACTTCAAATCTTGGGAGGGGGGTGTTGTTGTGCCAACCACTTATTTGCATATGCGAATAACATAACACTATAAATGGCAAGCCTAGGTTGGTCTTGGTGTGTCTTACTCAAATGCCACCGGAAGTGACGCCGAAGAACGTACATGCCCTCCCACCAAGACTCTCTGACTCGACACCGTCGTTTGTACATATTGTAAATATACATTTTCTTTAATACACTTATTATTGCGTTATCTTGTTTGCGTTTTCATTGTATTTCCTTACTAATTATTGTTCAACCTTGCAACCACAACAATAATGTGAAACCGTATTACCGATTCTATAACTTTTAAACACAATACATATTGACAACGGTCATTCCACCAAGAGAAACATGAAAATTATTTTCACAAATATCAGATTATCACCTAATATATCTGAATAAAATATGTCTCTATACATTGTGTCTCATGAATTTAATATATCGTAGACAGAATTACTAATTAAAAATTCAAATTGTCTTATGATTTATTCGAGCCTGTTTCATTTCTGTGCAACATCAATGGCCATAGGAGATTAGTTCATGACGTGAAACATCTGATAAACACATAAGAAACTACACACGGGAGCTGCACTCATACATATTTAATATAAAAATAGTGTTGCGGTTCGGCATACAGTTATAGGGGAAAAGTCTGCCCCCCTTCCATATAAATAAGAAAATTATTAGATAACTTAAAATGAAATTAGGATAAGCCATGAAGTGAACCCTGTATGCAAAGTTAAGACATGGAATGTTAGAAATTAATCTAATGTTTAATATTATAAGAATAGTTGAATATTGTTTATATAGAAAAAAAGAGTTGATTGTTCATTCTTTTAGAAATCGGAATATTAAATATGTCAGTAAAAATATTAACAATGCAAATTAAATTATATTGTTAAAATTTGTTAGGTTAGAATGGAGGATTCTTTTGTTGTCAAAAATGTGTTGGACAAACGTATGTTAAGCCACGTGAAATTGGCCACGTTTGAAAAGCACACTTCTGAAGTCATAGACAAAGGGTATTTCTCCATATTATGGGTTAAGAGTTTAGACAGTCAAAAAGAGGAAAGTCTGTAAGCAAATGAGATAAGTCAGCCAGGATTCAATCAGAAAGAGAGCCAGCGATTTGGTCAGTTAATCCCTCAGAAGCGAAGGGAGAACATTTAAACTATGTAGATCCAAATTTAAAATGCTAACGTAAATCGACCGGTCGATCAGATGAATGAAGAAATCATCATTATTTGTAACTGCTTCTCGTGTCATCCTTCATCACGAACGAAAAGTGGTATACCATCAATTATAACGAACTTTGTAAACCCTCCTAAGGTGTGTGTCCCATCTCCTCCATCAAAATAATGTCTTAAAATGCCTCCTCTCCTCTGTGTTAAGAACTGTACATCATATCACCCTCTCCTCTAATATGTGTTAAAAAACTGTAATATATATATTTGTATAAACATTTGTATGTATATATATATAAATGTCGTCTCTCTCATCATCACTATCGTTAGGTTTGTGCATGAGTCCCGTTATATATGTGCTTAATATGAACACCCCCGTCATATCTTAAATATATACTACTGTTATTTAACAATAACCATGTTTGCAAATTAGTACGCGTTTAAGCTCAAGGATAAAAAAACACGTGCGAGCTTCTTAGTTGTCGATGCTGGGGCATTTGTGAATCAAATGTTTGTATAAAAGAAGACATCGACATCCTTCTTCCAGAATTAAATAACTCTGACATAGTCCGTATTGAGAGTACTAACGCAACTAGGGAACGCTTATGAGTTTGAAAGTCCATGATGTTACCTATTTCGAAGAAAGCCAGTTAAACCGATCATGTCAGTGAAGAAATACAGAATATTACTTTAAAAAAATTACATCATGCATTTTAAGAACTTTTCCGGACACTAGAGACTAAATAAAACCAAAAATAAGACCATGTTCATTTACAACTGCTGCAAATCTAAGTAAAATAATAACAATAGTAAGTTTAAATTTACACAATAGTGAATAAGATCAGTATCAAATCATGAGGATTAATTAAGAGGTCAATTGTAACTGTTGGAAGCCTTACTAATGTATAGCACTTAATTTGTATCTTTAATTGTATACACATGTAGAGTATGTTTTAAAATAGTAACAAAAATACATAAGGTAAATTGATTTTAATTTCAATAACATATATTGAGATCCTATTGAAACCTTTAACATCAGACCTAAAATGAGATAATTGGAATGATAATGCTGATCGAGTGTATTGTATGACAAGAACATTTTTTAAAAGTATTGCATTAGTGGAGTGAGTATGGGAATACGTTACCATAAAATACGGTTTGAAATATAATGGTCAATAGAAGATAAAGCTTATAAATCTAAAACAAGTTAATCAGAAAAGATGTCATCTATGCTTACTTGCGTCACACTACATAGTGAATTCTTCATAAATAATTTAAACAAAATGTTTGATTTAATACAAATCCGTCTACAGAAAAGTACATTTCGAGCATCACTCTTATGACTTGATTAATATTATATGGATATAAGATAATTAAGAAATATAGCGTGAGCAAGGTGTAACCCTTGTCAGAAAACACGGAATTTAAGATGGTGCAGTAAATAACGTATAGTCGAAATATAACCGAAATTAAAAAATATATAAAACTGAAATATTGTAACTGGTTATAAAGAAACACCTTTCAAGAATATCTAGTATTACGTAATTACAAAATATCAGGATGAACAGAATATAATGAATTAAAACAGAAGGAATTTAAATATAATTGTGAGGTATGCTACTAGAGAAATTTAGCCTAAACATAAATAATGCACAATTATCTGAAAACTAATTTTAAAAATGAAAAATAAAAATATAGTGAATACAAATATAAGGAAATTTGAATAAACTTATGAATCAGTGAATGAGAAAAGTAAAGTTAGATCCCTTTAACTGTCTCAGTATACTGAATGCTAGGGGGAAACATTGAAAATGAACAAAACAATAATAACACGTTTATATAAAAATAACGACCTGGTTAACCTTTTAGCCCCTGTAATTTTCCGAATATATAGCAGGCAAAACGAATAAAAAACGATAACACAAAATTGTAACAAGTAAAAAAAAAAAAATTAATGTGAAAAAAACGCTTATGTAGGAACAAATCGTGTTATATATAATCAAGTATAATATGCAAAAACTATAGTTTGGGCATAAAATCAGTCAATACGAAAATCAGAAAGGACAATAATTCAAATACAGAAAAATGCATGGAAATCATTACATAAACATAACAGTATACACTGTAGAAATATAATCGAAAACTACTAAAGGATACTCAATTCGAAGGTAATCAAAAAAATAAAGAAGTAAAGAAATCTAATAACATCAGGAAAAGGGACGAAACGTAAAACTGGTTGTTCTCTAGCAATAATAAAGATTGCTATTAAGAAACAGATGCGTGCGGCGGGTCATCTTTTTAGACATGATGACTATCGACGCCAGAAATATGTGTATTTTTGTGAGCTCCTTTGTGACAAAGACAACTCAAGCATCTACCCAGAAAACTATTTTTTGTGAAAGCAACAAAGGAAGTCTGATGAGTTACTCTTTTCTTGTTGACAGTTGGAAGTTCTTAGCTTATGATGGCAACCAGTGGAGGGCATAGATATACAGGGAAGCCGAACACTTTGGAGCAGGCAAGCGAAGCTAAAGAGGGTATCTATAAAGCACCAAACCTTGTCGCGCAATGATGGAGATCTTTAAAGTTCTGAGGTGTGTGACCAGACTTTTTGTATAGGGTCAGTCTGGTTAATCACATGAAAGCGCACACCATTACGGCTTATATTAGTGTTTGTTTAATCCAAATCTATGACTGTCTTAAGTGGCATGTCTTCTTGAAAGAGTGCATGAGATGGCAGTATTTAAAAGTCATTTTCTGGCATATGATCATTCAGTGATTGACAGACTGGCACTCGTCTGAAAAGATGTCGCATGTATTTATACGCATATGTAGATGCATACATATGTTTATGCATACGAATATATATATATATATATATATATATATATATATATATATATATATATATATATATATATATATAGAAAGAGACTGATAGACACATAGATAGATAGATATAGATGTAGATCTCTGTATATGCGTATATGTATATTAATATACTTGTATACATGTATATATATATATATATGTTGTGTGTATGTATATGTATATACATATAAACGCATATATGTATAAATATATTTAATTCAGGTGCGTCTGTTTAACATACGCACCTGAATTAAATATATTTATACATATATGCATTTATATGTCTATACATGTACATATACCCACCATACTTCGTCTATTAGAGAATTATGAGTGTATTTCATGATATACTCACTCAATTATTGAGAGGCTGAAACGAACATTAATTAACTACACATGAATCTATTGGTCTCATAAAGAACTTTTACATTAGACCATACCCTTAGCGAACTCACAGAGGTAAAACATAAAGTTTATTTCCTCGAGATATTTTAGATAATAGTACATGCTGATCCTCCTTACTTGTCTGTGTTAATTTTTCTTGCAAATAGCTGTACTTTAAGAAACGGGCATTATCACGAACGTAATTTTAATTTCCTGTCGAAGCGAAATCTAACTGTAATTTGAAACGTTTGGAGATGAGTGCAGCAAGGCTATTTAGTCTTTAATTATATTAGAAACTAAATTTAACATCGAAAATATTAAATCATCGAAGCATTTACGCAATATACACACCCATTCGCAGTTATGAGTTAGGTTTTAAGAGAAAGTAAGTAATGGTACAGGAAGAGAAGTAAATATTTTAAAAATATATCAACTTTTATGTTGTCACATTTATGGGTAATAAAAATTGAAAAAAATAAATTACGTGGAATAGGACACACCAAAAGGGCTAGAAAGATGTGAAATATGAGTGGATTGTTTCAATATATTAATTAATAAAAGAGCGACAGCGCTTTCTCCTCGTTACATGTCAGTAACTATTGGGAAATATTATATTTCATAATGAAACACTGATATTAATATAAATTAAACTATGATTTACTGACATATCACCTCATGTCTTTTAAACAATATTCAGACGGTTGGTAAACTCCATAACATTTTTACACGGAGATGTATGTGTTTGTATAAATATTGAAGCCTATAGACATAAAATGTGCTATACATAACTATTAATCACTCTATATAATATTTACAAATAAATTGTTATCGATTTAAAGTTAAAGTGTTTTTTATCGATAAACCAAAACAATATGTTTACCTGACTTGGATATACACCCGAAGACAGATATTCGTACAAATGTAAGTTATTTATTTTATTCAAATTATGTATTTTCATATAAGTTCTCGTTATAATACCATTCATTTATATATCATTTAGCAGACCGATTTCAACCTATTTAATCGTTTTAATTACAATCCGTTTATAATAAGTGTGTCTTCTTTAAACAATGCCGAATGCAAATGAAAAAAACATTCGTAAAGTATTCATATTTTAGTTCCCACTAGCGCAAAAAGCTGCTGGAACAGCTCGCGATATCATGGAAAAGATTAGGACTAATAACACTATTGAATGCACAGTACACTTGTGTTTTAAGAAATGTGGCGGCGTCAAGAATCCTGAATGTGATGAAAGTAGTTGTCAGAATCTAATGTTGACAATGATGAATTAATAAATTTAGTCGAGGGTTTTTCACGCAGAATAGCTTGAGAACTTGCTTTTTAATTAGATATAAAGAATATAGGGTTTTCAAACGTCTTGAAAGAGGTCGGAAACACAAACACCTTTTTAAATATTATAACTGTGTGCCCCACAAAGTAAAATACAACCAAAGGTGACGTAAAAGTGTAATCCTCCCGCCTTTTACGCAATAGGAACCACCCGTTACTTTACATGGTTTTTACTTAAATTAAAATTCGTGGGGAATAAATAAATACCAAGACAGAAAGCGGAAAGCAGGTTTTTAAATCAATGTTCATTTCTGCGCATGCATGGGAACTTCTTTCATTCTTAACATAATTACCAGCTCATCGAATTCACTCTTCTGTCTGGCCTAATGCTAATCTAGGAAGACAAATTACCCTACGTTTTCGATTCTGATTACACCTTCCTCTCATTTTTTTTCACGTTCTTTTCTTCCTTCGCTCTTCGGGTTCAGGCCTGGTTGCCTACTTCTACTTTTTTAATTTTTTTGCTACACACATACCTTTAATGACGGGCACCCAGGCTAGTGTTACAGATATTGCAATGCAGTAGAGTAATGATTTATGTTAGCAAAAGAGAATATGCTTTATCATATTTCGAAAGGAGTTTGGAAGCCATTATCTAGCCCCCACTTCCATAACCAAATAATATTAACTTTTAACGCTAAAAATTATCTAGTGATATTTATAAAAACCTTCTACTATTTAAAATGTAATAGAAATTGATTAGAATAGTCAGGAAAAAAGTGAAAAATAAAAACACAAAAAAACTAATATATTCAGTCAAACTCTACGTCTCTATCAACGGGGCCCGTGGCGCAGTTGATCGAAACGTTGAATTTCTACGGTTCCAGGTTACAAATCGTTGGAAGATAGCGGTTTCAATCCTAACCAAAGCCTGGCAGAGGCTTTGTTGGCCTAATCCTGGTGAGACGACAACAACTACCGAAGGGACTAATTGCAGTGAACGTAGTCAGAGATTACGAGTTCGTATATGTTGCGGTTAACAAAAGACAGAGGAAAACCTGGCCGAAACGTCGTAAAATAACTACGAAAACATGAAGATAATAGTCCGCCATGAATAAAATTAATGAATAGTACCCATCTCAATAATAAATTCCAATTAAATAATATAGTATTTTATCATTTGAAACATTTATTGGTTACCGACGCTTGTATAAGACACCACCATATTTTATTTACTCTTATAAGGTGACGAATTTTACATTACGTGTGTGTAAAAGTTTAAAACGTCTTATAAACACTATTAAATTGATCGATTGATTATTTTTTTTTTGTTTTTTCTTACGTCCGATTGCTTCTTTCCCACCTGACTACAAGTTGGTTGTCTTCAAGTCCACCACAAACAACTTCCTGACAAACCACCCCTTTAATAAGACACTTTGTCGAATCTCCAATGCTGATGATTACTACGATACTATCCCATTGATTACTGTACCCGCAATAACACTTATCCCCGAGTGGCTTCCGGGCGTTGATAAATGGTGCCCTCCCTGTAAAAAAACAATAGTCTTATAAACACTAATAAATGTCGATCGACTTATTATAAGTTTAAGCATTTCCTGATCTTCGCGTGTTTCATGGGCTTTTGTGATTTAAACAAGACGATTTATGTAGTTGTTTCTATTATTCTAACTATGCTCATTTTCTCTCAATAAACCTCTGACATCCGATTAATCTTGTCGCACAAGGTGATGCGTTTGTGGTTTTTCTATTATCAAGGTGATTGATAATTTAAAATTCAAATTCAAATTAAAAATTAAAAAAATCAGTTTCATAAGAAGGAGCACTACAAAGCCAATAATATATATATATATATATATATATATATATATATATATATATATATATATATATGTACATACATCTATACATATATATATATATATATTTTGTTTGTCAGCACAGCATGGATTGTCAACCAAATGTTGGTCAATAGCAGTGTCCAAGGTTACGGAATGAGGAAGACTACCAGATACGTATCCTTGGACTCTGCCATTGGCCAATATTAGGTTGACAATCCATGATGCGCTGGAAAAAATAGAGTGGTTCGATGCGCTACACAGAGCTGACGCCCCACCAAAAATTTTAAAGATTGACGAGGTTGCCTCAATTGCGGTTCGAAAACCTTCTTCATGCGGGCTAAAGGAGACAACGAAACTGTATTTCTCTTTGGAGAAATTTGATCCGTTCATCCCCCGTCCCCTTTCTCCCCATCGCTTTTAAACGTAGTAATTTTAGGGTATTTATTTGCTCCCTCACTGAGCAAATTAGGCACAAGGCCGATTTTTAAAGTGAGGAGTGAAGGGGAAATGGGGGCCAACTCCCCGGGGAGTAGGGGGCTGGATATTGACAATTGGTATGAAGGGTTGCCCCTACATTGACTAAGGTCTTATGTGGGGTTGCCCCCACATATGGTCTTTGCTTGCAGTATCTGTCGGAACAGATACTAAAACGTAGTAATTTTAGATTAAATCTTTCTTTTAATTGTGTTCTTCTTATTTCTGGCAGATTCAAATTCCCCCGTAGTGCTCTATAATTTCGTCAGTAATATTGCGGTGTATGCTATCGATTTCTCATGACGAGATGATAACTGAAAGACCTCTCGACATTCGCGTACATTTTATTCAAATCCTTATATAAATGCTATACCTCTTAACATTATATATATATATATATATATATATATATATATATATATATATATATATATATATATATATATGGCAACGTGGTGTAATACAAAGGTAATCATCTAAACACCGATTGCTCATATAAAATATAAAAACTAATTATAAATAAGTCCTAAATAAAATATTATCTAATCTGACACTACTAGATGTAGAAGTTTTAATGCACACTGAAGATGCAATTACGTATTCTTTACACTTGTACACACTCCTATCTGTATTATGAAATTTGTTCCGTATGAAATTTCATTTGAGTTTAACATTATGATTTCGTCAATATACATCTGGTAGCAGGTTCCAAGTACTTAAGTTGGGGGCATTTGTCTGAAAAATTGAAGTATACTGTTGACTTTTTGTATATTCAAGGTATGAGCTACCAGCTTAAGCCAGATATTTTCTATATGATTATTTACGAATAGAGTTAAACTTTATGCTACAAGACAAGCTTACTCCGTTTATCTATTAATAAAGAATAGAAACCCAATGCATACATATTGAATACTCAGGTGGTTTGCGTACATCAATTTCGGTTCAGAATACTAATTCTGAATATATATTTGCGTGTCTACGAGTTTATTTATACATCAGCCGGACTAAATGTTTCACTAGTTTGTAACTGGGTCTTGCTGATCCACAGGTCTCAGAGCTGAAGTTATAGATTACAAAGGATTTCAAAACAAGGAAATGTGTTAGAGAAAACATAACAACTTGAACGTTATGTACATGTCATATTTTAGTGTAAACGATTGCTTGTCACTTCAAAATTATTAAACGTCTGTAGTTTTATGTAGCGATTAATAGATTTTTAAGTGCTGAAACACTCGATTTATTTGCACGTGTTTACTTCTAGACAAGAAAATATTATTTACTAGCCCTATTTTTGTCATCGAATTCTTCGGCAACAGTATCAACTTTCGTTGTTGAGTATTAATGCAGAGTAACACAAAGCAAACCGCCAGTATTCAATAAGGAACGACTTGAAATAATCGTTTCGAATAAGGTTACAATTTGCATGTATATGGTATTAATTAAGCCTAAAGATAACATAAAACCAATCATATGAAATAGATTAGACTAAAATTCAATGGTTCACACAGATGTTCTGCGGGATTGTTTTTTACACAGTGATCACCACTTATCAAGGCCCGGAAGCCACTCAGGGATAAGGGTTATTGCAAGTACATTACGATTTATAAAGGCATAAGCTAAATGTGTGTCGTTTTTTTTTTTTTTTTTTTTTGCTGCTTTAGCTGTTGAGTTTTGAGTAAACATTAATATAGAAATCATACTAATTTCCAGGAACAATATAAGCACATGAATTCAAAAACATATTAATAAAAATATACCGCCATTTTACTGTCTCACATGCTAACATGATCCCTTTAATAGAAATCCTATTAATCACATTATATGTGTAGAATCAACGAGGCTATATATAAAAGAATTGGTAAATTAAAGTTTTTTTAAGCTATTTAATCGACTTTTCTAAGATACTTTATCAGATAGGATTTCTCAATCAATAACGTTCCTGGGGAAAATCTTATTCGCAGCTATGGTGATTTAGAACAAATTCGAATTGAACGTACGAAATTAGCCAACCTATTTGAAAATAAAATCGTATGAGATAAAATATATTATAGGTCAAAGTAAAAATAAAAAATACTACCGCTGCGATACGTGTATCAGAAATTTCGTGAAAATAGTGAATAATTCCACCCCATTTTCCAAGCTTATAACTTCTCAAAAAATGTAATTCAAGCCCTAATTTTTTTTTCAATTGAAGGGACAAGGACCGAGGTTTCATTAAAAAAAAACGATGTGTTTTTTTTTAAAAATAAAGGTTTTAAACTTCGGACTTTACAGGTAAATTTCTAAAAAACGGGGTTTTTTTTTGTTTTAAATTTGAATATATTATTTATTGACCTTTTTTGTTCAATTTTTGATATATAAAACTATTCAACATAAATTATTTACTTTTTAATAGGCATTTCAAAATGAGAGGCGTAAATTATTCGACCATCTGTCTTTCCAAGCTTATAACTCCTCGAAAAATTTAATTCAAGCCCTGATTTTTTTCAATTAAAGGAGCAAGGACCAAGGTTTCATTAAAAAAAAAACAAAAAAAACAATGTGTTTTTTTTTAAAGTTTTTAAACTTCGGACTTTTCTAAAAAACGAGGTTTTTTTGTTTTAAATTTGAATATATTATTAATTGACCTTTTCTCTTCAATTTGTGATATATAAGACTATTCAACATAAATTAATTATTTACTTTTTAAAAGAAACTTGAAAATGGGGGGGCGTGAATTTAGAAAAAAAAGCCGTTTGTCTAAAATATTATATTCGGTTTATTGGAAAGAACATGAAATTTCATATTGACCCTGGAAATATCGTAAAAATAGAATCAATAGAAAAATGTTGATAGCTTTTTAAAGTTTAAAAATTGAAAAATATTGAGTTCGGAAAATTCATTACTGTTTAAAAAAAAAAATATTTATATTACTTTTAAAACAACTATAATAGATTATTTAGGAAGTATAATCCATAAAGGAAATAAATCACCCACTTTTAACACAGAAATTTGGAGATTTTTATATTTTATTCGCAGTTTCGTGTTAGGGGTGTCAAAAATTCCTACAAAAATTCTGATACACCTACCGCTGCGATCTCTACCAAATTACTCAAACAATTTCTGTTCAAAACACATGAAATTTGGCATAAAGTGTATTCAGAGATAGGGCAAGTTTTTAAATCGGTTTGGGTCGAAAACTTGAGCTACTAATATATGAGTGTATGTATATATGTTTGCATGTCTGCTTAAAACTCTCGACAGTGGCAACGAATTTTTACAAGATGCATACCGTTTTGAACTTCGGTGTTTCAGAAGAACAATATCGGAAAATTGGATAAAAAAACATTAGTTTCTTCACTTTCAACTGGACACATTTCTACAGGGAGGGGTCGCTTTTTCGCCGATATTTTTGAACCTCATCCCCTCTTTTCGATTGTCTATCCTTAATTTAAACCTACGCCACTTCCGATTTGGTGGTATTCGTAACAGCAAACAGGTCACATGTTTTCCCGTTCTTTTCCTGCTCCACGGAACGTGTCGAGCCTGCCATCCTACTACCACTTTTTTTTGCTCAACTTGCACCCCCAAAAGCCGGGAAACGCCGGGCTCCCATGCTAGTATACCTATAAAAGTGAACGTGTCTATCTGTGGGTGTGTCTGTCTGTGTACATTTCCTTACACAATATATATGTTCATTTTCAATCTACAGATTTCGCAGTACGGGTTCGATCCTGTCTTCCTACTATAACTTTTTTTCTCAACATACACCTTCATACCCCCGTGCAACGTCGGGCTGAAATGCAAGTATTATAAAAAAACAACAACAATAACAACCTAAACAGCAAAATAACGAATTAACGAACGCCGTTAAAACTTCTTTAAAAAATCAGAAAAAAGAAAAAAAACGGGGCATGTGACTGTAACAAAAATAAAAAAAAACGAACGTGATGCAAAATGAAGAATAAGCAAACGAGTATGAAACTTTTTGAAAAAATCAGAAAAACAAAAAAGAAAACGCCCAACGTGAAGGAAAGAAGGAGAAAACTATGGCACCATAACTCGTTTTCACTATTTAACCTGTAAAAATCGAAAAAGAACCTCTTAGATCTCGGGTAAAACGCATGATCTTGAGATAACGACGTTGCTACTAAACCGACTGGACGTCAATGAAATTGGAGCAGTTTTTTTTTAAATTTTAACTAATTCAGGATATAACGTTTTCGCGCAAGCGAGTAAGGGTGCATTGTAATGAAGGAACAATATTCTGCTACAACTCCCCGTAGAGAATGACCAGTTGGGTGTAAAGTAATGAATGTTTTAACCATTTTATATAATTTCCTCGAATTACTAACAAGCTCTACCTACGTATTTAGCACTTTTGAATAAATACTTAAAGTTTACGCATAAATCTATAGTTTCGTATATTAATTTTATGTGAGTAAATCAAGTAGTTATATATATATATATATATATATATATATATATATATATATAACTACTTAATTTACTCACATAAAATTAATATACGAAACTATAGATTTATGCGTAAACTTTAAGTATTTATTCAAAAGTGCTAAATACGTAGGTAGAGCGTGTTAGTAATTTATGAATGGAACACATACATCAAGTCTGTGGCCAAGGTCGCTGGGAAAATGGTGGGATCCTTTAACCGCTCCAGAAGATATCTCACTACTGATGCAATTCTATATCTATATAAGAGTCAAGTACGTCCAAAGATTGAGTACTGCTGCCACATCTAGGCGGGGGCTGCAAAAAACAGCCTATCCTGCCTTGACGGAGTACAAAATAGACTCCGGGGCTTGGTGGGGGATGCCCTTTTCTCTTCCCTGCAACTTCTTTCCCACAGAAGAGACGTAGCGAGCCTGTCATTGTTCTATCGTTACTTCCATGGCAGGTGCTCGTCTGAGCTTCATTCTCTGGTTCCCCCTCGCAAATCATTCTCAAAAAAACCCGACTAGCTGAAACCACCGTCAATAATTTCCCCACTCCCTATATGTGCCTAAATCAAAACGTAGATACCATGAAAAAAGCTTCTTTCTTAGAACTGCACGCCTGTGGAACTCTGTTCCGCTTGCCTATTTCCCTTTCGACTTCAACCTGGATGTCTTCAAGTCCAACACAAACAAATTCCTGACGAACCGCCCCCTAAATAATGACACCTTACCAATTCTCCAATACTATTGGTACACTATCCCTTTGATTACTGTACACACAATAACCCTTATCCCTGAGTGAGCATTGGGCCTTGATAAGTGGTGAACTCCATGTAAAAGAAAAAAATAATAAGATACATATGGCGATTAATCTACACTGAATTTCTGCGTTTCATCCACTCTAGGACTCTTCAGGCTTACATGCCTGAAGAGTCCTAGAGTGGATGAAACGCGGAATATTTAATGTAGATTTATCGGCATATATATATATATATATATATATATATATATATATACATATATATATAATTATGCATATTTATATATATATATTCATATATATATAGAAAGATAGATAAATAGATAAATAGATTCTGTTTACATACGATATTTAAACGTAATTAAATGAAACATACATTCTTTTTGACTTTTTTCCTCCCGAATTCGGTAGGATCGGTGGGTGATTTTTTCATACAGGTTTCATCATCTTGTTTTCTAGTTTTACATTTTGTTTAAATATGACGTTAGATAAGCCATTTTCCATTTTATGTTCAGTGTCATATTTGAGGACTCTCAAATATCATTTTTATTATAACTATATATGTACGATATATATACATATGCCACTAGTAATATATTCTATTAATTTTATATATCAAATTCAGTCCCCAAGACTGTATCTCTAAAGGCTGGTAAATGCACATGTAAAATTAATTTTGAAGAAATCATAATAATCAACTCTTTCATTGTGACTTCTTACATGTATGTAAATGTAGAGGTCTTGAAAACGTCAAAAGCAACCAATATAAAACTGGACATGAGGAAAGCAATATTACTGACATTTTGGTTTAAACTTTCTATGCGTTGCTCATAGGATTGACAAAACTAATTCTTATCGGCAACCGTAAACGCTTAAATTTAACTGGTATGTAAGAATCTATAAGGCGAATTCGAGAAATATACAAAGTGTTACCATTAAAACTTTGAGTTATACTAATAATTCCAGAGCTTAAGTTATACAGATAACCATGTGGCATTACACCGTTAAGTTGAATCAGTATTTCTTGATAACAGAACTTGCATTCCATTCTTTCGATATCATATTATGATCTGGCATTCCAGTCGTGGTAGTTAATGTAGAAATTCTACAGTGGATTTTCTTCCTGATTTCCATGAATAACACAATCAATGGAGTAGTAATAAAAATATTACCTATTAAACTCTTGCAAACTATTATAATTATTGATATCGACATCATCGTTTCGGAGGGTCAAACTTGCTCTTTCTACAAAGCCATATAGCATTGTAGAATTTATTTTTAATTTCTGCTAAAAGTTTATCCCAAGGTTCCTAATTAATTTACATCAAGCTACATAGTAATTTGTGCAATTGAAGATATCTAATCAATATTATTACAAGGGTGCTAATTGAATAGAGCTGATTTGAGAGAAGTACTGTAGATTGGCAAACAAATAATACGTCTCCTCATATTGACGCTAAGATTTGAGGAAATTCACCAGATAACAAAACAGAGACAACTCCCATAACACTGTCATTTTCTTTCCGGTCTCGAAGACTACCATTTACTTCATTGACTGCCCATTGATGAGACATGGTACATTAATCCAAAACTAATAAATGTGTTAATTTCAATAAACTGACTATGCTGGAATATCGTGGGATGTTGAAAACACTTATTTGACGAGTTTTTTTTCAATACCTGTTTATGCCGTTTGACCATTAGATCTCGTGTTTGCAAAAATAAAATTAAAATTAAATACCTTCATTAACCTCTAGTAGATTAAAACAACACCCTAACTGCATCATTACGTACTCTACTCTCTTTGTTATGTATTTAAAATTGTTAACTTATTTTTCAAACACTCCTACTCGGCTCATGTAAGTTATATCAAGTTTCACAAAAATATTATAGGGAATAGCTTATTTATATTTTGAGGTAATGGCAAAACATATTCTGAAACATATTTTTCTCCGAAATTGAGACCTTCTTCCTGAAAAGGCCTTAAAACTTAGTTTAGCATAGCATCTGAAAGAATGAAATTAACATAAGAATAATTTTGCTGCTCTCTATATCTGATATCTTCGTCGAGATAGGTCTTCTATTTCTCCCACCGAATTTTTCTACTATTGTATGTATCGGCGCGATAAATAGTCTGTTTTTTTTCGAGTGTTTTAAGAACTGTATTTAATACATTTTTTCATATTTGGAGTGTTTATCTTTCTTCCCTTTCTTTTTCTTTTTTTATTGTGAATTTTTGTTGTTTTTTTTCCTCACGTTGGCTTTATTTTTTCTTCAAAGCGCCCTTTGTTTTGTTCCGTAGTATTAGCAAAGTTCGATTTTCTTAACACGTAGGTATATGTGCCCTGACAACGAGCACCAAATCAACGATTTTGTTGCATACGGGTACATATTTTTGACACATTAAAAAGACAGAAAACAGCATCTGCTTGTGTTTCACCAGTATAACTTGCGAATTGAGGAACAACAAGTATTTTGATAACACTCCCTTCTGATAAGATTAATGTCAATCTGTCAACTTATTCATATGCAGAGAATGCTTGGAGAATTTACCACGTAATAGACAGTAAAAGAAACAATAGGCAAAATGATAATCTTTCTTTCCTGAGATGCCATTTCACGGCGACGTCGCTGAGCTTGTCGTGTAGATTCTTCATTCAGATCTACTTCACTGGGATTGCGACCAAATGATTAGTAACGCATGCTAAGATTTATGTTACATTTTGGTAATTTATTTTCTGTCAAGAGCAGCTGCATCTTCTTGTGTCGTGTAATTCATTGACCAATAACGTTTTCTGCTTGTTAGGCATCACTGGACACTTGTGCACGTGTCGCTGTTTCTTTCCGCATCATCTTAATTGAAATGACTTCAGTTACTTTATCCTGCCATGCTCGCTGTACTGGAATCACCATTTCCCATTTCCTCTACATACAATAGCATTTATTTCCATACGGTTTCATTCAACATTATGTAACATTGATCAGCAGGACCTATGCAAACTCTACTACCTTTTTTACACTAGGCTTTAGGGTGTTTTTTGTTTGTATTAACTTTTATTATACGTATGGCATGAACATTACAACGCAAAATACATCATCAAGTGCATCTAAAAAAGATGCTTCTTTAGCTTTGTGAGCATTTCTCTACTTGGAACAGGCATTGTCCAGTCATTTCCATTTCTTATGCAAGTTGTTCAGTTTTATAAAGATGCGCTATTCTCGTCCTGCTATTATTCGAGATTTAGCCTAGAAATTCAGCATTAAAATTGTAGAATAAGCTCTATCTTTTATTTGGGGTTTCTGATTATTATGCTAAGCGAAAAGTGATGTGAGAACAAGGTGCATACAAAGTAATTAACCTCCGCTTATATATTCGGATGATTAGCCAATTAACCATATTCTACGTTCGTTAGATGCATGACATATATGACTCACAAATCAGTCTTATTTCTAAATGAAAAAAATAAAATACTTTTACATAATATTTTGATGACACTCAAAGATGAAAAGGTCATATACAGTGGGGTGGCACTTTGATATAAGTTAGAAATTTGCAAACTCTAAGCCCAACAAGTATGATATACATGAAAACCATGCATATAAAATAAGAATACAATCTGTTTAAGAGGTAGCTGAATGTGGTAAAAGTCGAAATTTTAAAATTACAAAGTTATTCTTCTGATTCCATGTTTGGGCATTAATATACATATTTTTGCTTCGAAAATTCCATTTTCGGTGTTAATGAACCGCCATAAAATATTGAGATAAATTTACAAATATATCCTATAATTATGACTCATATCTATAGTCATAAAATAGAGGGAAGGACTAAAAATGATACAATGTATATATATAAATACACACACACACACACACACACACACACACACACACACACACACACACATATATATATATATATATATATATATATATATATATATATATATAAATGTACATCTCATTGACACCGGTTCATATATAATAGATATATATATATATATATATATATATATATATATATATTATATACATATATATATGTACTAGCATTTAAATAAATGATTTTTTATAAAATATGTAAATGTATATTAAAAATAATTTATACACATATAAAATTTATAATATTTGCATGAGTGACATTTATATATCGATATATGATATTGTTATTGCAGAAATGTTCCTCTAGTATATTATGGTAGGTTTAAAATAATTGATGCTACATAAAAATTCAATACATCTACCTTTATAGCCAGCATCTTTTGTAGCTTACCCCACCTATTTAGCACAGTAACTAGTGAAAATAATATGCAGCATTACATTCGATGAGCAATACCATAACAATCTCATCATCTACAGAGGAAGAAGTTTCTATGTTCCTCCAGCTATAAGTAGTCATCGGTCCTATTTTACATTTTTCAATTATAGTGTTATTTCACCCTCCATCACTGGCATACATGACCATAACATATGATTTTCGATGTCCGAATCCTTAATGATAATTGCTCTCTAGTCATGTTCTTCTAATTCTGATTGGTTGAGATTTGACATTCTAATATTATAAAATGGAACTAATTCTTAAATAATCGAACACTTTAGAATTTTTAAAAAATGCCGTCGTTATCAATGTGAGAAATTAGCGCTAAAAATACAGACATATTAATCGCTGATAAATAGAAAATTAAATAGCGGTACCTTCAATTGTCGGAACACTGTTGCACACGTAATAATAATATATACATAACATCATCTCAGTATTTACTTTCACGCCCTGAATACACACAACATGTGAACACAGTGATTGATTGGAATGTAAACAGGTACAAAATACTAACACGTCAATATCCCCCAAATAAAATCCTGTCCTGAAAAACACACTTTTTTCTTTTGCTTTTTTTGCTTTTTTTAGCAGATACTATTCTGAATAACGATCAGATGTTATATTCCGATTACATAGGCAATAGTTTTTACGTAAATATCATTGCATACGAAAACACTTTTTTGTTATATAACTGTGTGATCACAGATTTTGAACTGTGTAGTGTATTTTTATTTATTTTTATACTGTTTCTCCAGATTGCGCACATTGGAGGGGACCAGGAGTTAATTTGTACATTAGGTCCACCTTCCCAATTTTGTTTAGAACTTCGAATTTTATAGGTTTTCGACCATTTGGTTAAGAAATATTACAGGCACAAGTATTTATAATTGACTAGTTGCCAGGTTTGTACATACGCGCCATTAATAAATCTCATTCTATCCTACTGTTATCACCACCCCGATTTATTTCTATCGTTTGCGGATCGGTAGGCTTACAGCGATTATTTGGGGAGAGTACTATTCAACATCCTTTGAAAAAAGGGTTGTCTAAACCGGAAGCCGTTTCTTTCATGTTGAGTTAGAGGGTCGCTATTTTAAGCCACCTTTTTTAAGAAGAGTACGTTTGTGTTGTCTATTCCGAAAAACGTTCTTAACATGGAAAGTTTAGAAATGACTAATCAAAACGTGGGCTTAACATGATAAAACGTAAAAGTCTTTATTTTTTTTTACACGTTCAAAATTACGACATAAAACTGGAATTTAATTCAATACTATTAGATAAAGAATAGACATGAACTACACACGGAAACCCCTAGGACTGCTACCAGTGATTTCCATCATTCAGAACAGTTCAGATACAATGATAATCAATAACACCTAAAATGTTTGTTTTTACGTTCCGTTATTATTGGAATGGACCATTTTTCGTATTTGTATTAATTTATTCTGATTTACGCATTCCCTTAATTGATTCTTTTGTATTCAAATAGTACCTGCACGGTACCGCCGCAACCCAACACTTATAATATGTTAAAGTAAAATTCATGTGTTCGACCAGGATAATAAGTGTCCGCAATTACTTGGGGACGACAGAGACCACAACAAGAATCGTATGTTACTTTTTGCGAATGGGCAAACTTCCACAAAGCAACGTCTGTTAACATGTTCTGCTAGGTGTGTCTTTTTTTAATGATTAAAAAATTTTCACAGTATGCAGTCAATACATAAATTTATATTTTAAATGCACTGTAGAAGAAATAAAAAAAAACGATTAATAATAAATGTGCACTGTTATTTTTCATTTAGACACGACGGACGTATATATATATATATATATATATATATATATATATATATATATACATATATATGTATACATATATATACATATATATATATATATATATATATATATATATATAGTAATTTATAAAATATATATGGCGATTAAGCTACACTGAATATTCCGCATTTCATCAACGCTAGGACACTTCAGGCATAATATATATATATATATATATATATATATATATATATATATATATATATATATATATATATATGACGATTAAGCTACATTGGATATTACGTGTTTATTATAGATGTATGCGTAAATTTTAAGTATTTACATTTATGCGTAAACTTTAAGTATTTACTTCAAAAGTGCTTAATACATAGGTAGAGCTAGTTAGTTATTTAAAAATATATATGGCGATTATATATTTCATAAATAACTAACTAGCTCTACCTACGTATTGAGCATTTTGAAGTAAATACCTAAAGTTTACGCATAAATCTATACTTTCGTATATTAATTTATGTGAATAAATTAAGCAGTTATATATATATATATATATATATATATATATATATATATATATACAATAACATATGTATATGTGTATGGGTTTTTTTTGTGTGTGTGCTCGTGTGTGTGTGTGTGTGCTAGTGTAATATACATATATAGGATTTAAATTATGGACGTAACATATTAATGTAATGGAAAGGAACAAACAAAACTATTTCAGTGTTCATGAGCTTGTATTTCAAGTCTGTTTTGTTTTTTATTCATTTTATTATTTTATAGATAATAATTATCTATATTTATTATAATATAATCGTCAAATCGATATGTTTTAAAGTTATATTCGGTGTCGGTTTACGATGCACATGCCGTCATAAATAAAAAGAAAGGCATAACATATTTTGTTTAAATTGAACATTTACAGAAGTGAATTTTTATTTTTTGTCTGCTTTTAATCAGATTTATACATTTTATTGATTTGACCTCTTTACATAAACAAACGGTAAACAAATAAATATATAAATAAATAAAAAGACAATATTTTTATTTGCTTTACAAAAATCCTTTCGTTTAAGTGTTTTAAGTTTTCATTCAAAATCAAAAAAAAAAAAAAATCACAAATACGTTTCAACATGTTCCGGTGAAGAATGTTGAAAGAGTAAGGGTTTATCTTCGTGTAAGCCAAATATTGATAAAATTACTCATGTTTACTTTCATGCGAACTTGTACAAGGTTTACTGCCCGATTAAAGGTGTTTATGCTCTTCTTTTGCATTTAAACCTTGTGAATAAGAACTAAACCGTAAATGTATGTTTTTTTTTCTTTTTTGTATGTTTTCATGATTTACATTGCAAGTGTGAAGCATTTTCAAACACAAATAAAATGACTACATGTTTTATGTAAAATATATTATAGTCTTATAGATATTCTGTAATTGGGAGTTTAAAGACGTATAGATTAGTAAGATCAGTTGCCCAGGCGTTGAAATAGTGTAAATAAAAGAAAGCTACATAATTATCATCACATGAAAAAATCTAATTTTTTTATAAATGGAACATACCAAAAAAGTTGGCCAATAAGAAGCTGTTATAAACGAAAATAAAAGTGGCATCCCATCATTAATATGTTAGTGGAAAAAATGAAGGAATTAAAACGATCTAAACGATTAAACCCATTTCAATTCGGTTTAATTTGAAAAGTTAATTTTTCACTGTAACTTTTACGAAACGGAATAGCAATAACTGTTTAACGTATTTCCATTCGATTTTATTTTTACAATTTAAACTTATTTAAAATTTATTATTTGAATAATTTTCTGTAACTGGCTGTTCAAAGACTTTAAATTACTTGCCAATGTTTATTAATGCTTTGCAGATTACGAAAACAATATACATTTTTATTATCGCTGTTTTATGATAACTGCTTTACGTCATAATCATAGAAACATCCCAGTATTATGCTGAATAAACTGTATTAATTCCTAACTATGTATCGAACGAGTATTATAATACTCAGTTGGCAGCAACATATCATAATAAAAAGCATTCCTCCCTAAATTATTGTTCATTTTATATAAAGTGTCGAACGAAAAATTGTCGTTCTAGAAAATATGACATGATTTTATTTCTAGTTGATGTGTTGTGTACATTCTAAATGGAATAGACACCATCTGCCATATCTGAAAGTAAGACAACGAGCGTAATCAGAGATGCGACAATGTACAACTTCCTCTCTACCGATCAAAGTAGAGAGTGCAAGTTCCATGCTAGCACGGTAAAAAAAATTCAAATCCGGACGGCTTGATGCTTGCTATAAAAAAAGTCTACGAAGTTTCGTACACGGTTATAGCATTTGATGCGGTTTCAAATGTAGACTATATTAAATACCCTCATATCTTCGAGATAACTCTTAAAATTTACATGAGTGGGTTTATGTAGGCTGTAATCCCCTGGAATAAAGAGGTGGCCGATTAGACGACCAGAGTGTGGCAGAAGAAATCGGAGTCGGAAAACAATTACAAAGACCCTCGGGTTTGCTTCAGAAGGAGGGATACGTCTTAGTACATTTCTTTAATTGCCTTCCTCATGCCTTGATTATTTCGTTTGGTCATAGGTCGCAAACATCAGGACCATGGCATGCCCTGACACAAAAGCAAAAGTAATTTCCAAACTCGCCGATTATTCCAGACATCCTGTAAATGATTATGGAAATACATGCTGCAAGTTCCGGATTGAAGCTCTGATTGACTCTTAATGTGGATACATTGAATAGATGGCAGCTCTACTTATAATAAGGTTACCTGAAATGAATGAAATAAACTATTTTTAAATAAAGGTAGAGTGCCATAAAGCGACCAATACATCGTACGACTCTCACTCTCTCTTTTCTTTCTGTCTATATATATATATATATATATATATATATATATATATATATATATACATATGTATAAATATACATATATATATACATAAATATATATATATATATATAATGATCCCCACATACACCAGCAGTATAAAAAATCAGTTTGCGCGTTGAAGATGAATGTGTGTTCGAGATAAGTGTATTTTAATTTTTATGTTTAATGTCTAATATTAATAACTACATTCTATTTCAGTACTTAATTTATATTTTTATCTCCTGATTGTTTTATTTAATGATAGCGTTTTCTCGTCATAAATGTTTATTATGTCTACCAAGTTGATCTTAAGGATAGCACTCTCAACCATTTTATATTTCTTTCAGACCCCCCTCAATTTCTGTTTTTTTTGGTTTTTATTTTTTTGTTCTGTTCATGTTGATTTACTTATAACGGCACTAGTTGAATTTCAGAAGTCCCCCCTCGCTGTTCTCTTATATCGCAATTTCTCAAACGCCACTCGCAAAAATTCAGAAAGCGGAGTTACTATCTTTAAAAGCATATCTGAGAAAATTGACCAAGTCCTTTCTACTTATCCTTCAGCTAACATTCACGTATGTGGAGACTTCAATGTTCACAACGTCGAATGGTTGACCCACTCAAACAAGACCGATGATGAGGGGAGGTTCTGTCATGATTTCTCCATTGCCTATGACCTCACTCAGATTGTTCAGGAACCTACCCGTGTGCCCGATAATGACGGCCAGTATGCGAGCCTACTAGACCTTTTTCTCACAACTTGCCCTGAACTATGTTCAGTTTCTGTTCTATCGCCTCTTGGATCTTCCGACCACTCTGTTGTATCAATTAAGATAAAAATGAAATGTAATAAGTCCCCAGACGTACCACTTCATCGTACAGTATATCGATACACTAAGGCTGACTGGGATAGCTTCCGTACATTTATATCTGATCTACCTCTGCATTCCATGTTTAAAAAGGATGTGTCCTCTATAGTATTAGACCTAACTGAATGGTTAATTGTAGGTATTGACCATTTCATACCCTCGAAAAAGTTTCAGCAAAAACCTAACAGACAGCCATGGTTCTCTCCAGAATGCGCTGCTGCCATTGCGCACAGAAATCACTTTTTCCACTGCTTCAAACGTAATAGATGTATGGAAACTAAAGCCGTTTTCAGGACTGCCAGCAACCATTGTAAGAAAGTAATAAGGAACGCAAGAGAGTTGTATGCTCAATCTGTTAAGTCCAAAGTAGCTGAGCAGCGGCTTGGTTCCCACCAGTTTTGGCAAATAGCAAACAGAATCCTGAACAGAAGCGTGTGCTCCATCCCAACTATTATCAATGGACCTGAGGTAATCTCGTCAGCATCAGACAAAGCCAAACTCTTTGTCAAGAACTTTGCAGCTAATTCTACCCTTTGCGACCAAGACCGCCAACACCCAATATTTCCTCCTGTATCAGAAAACACGCTATGTGATATACGTATATCTGTATGTGATGTTGCCAAGCTAATCAAAAACCTTGATTCCAGTAAAGCAACTGGCCCTGATGGTATTCCAATTATAGTACTCAAAAAACTTCAACCTGAACTAGCGCCCATACTTACAAAACTGTTTAAACGTTGTCTTAAGGAGAATAGTTTCCCATCTCCCTGGAAAATCTCATCAGTATGCCCTGTATTTAAGAATTCAGGTGATCGCTCATCCCCCTCTCAGTACAGGCCAATAAGTCTCCTGTGCGTCATGAGTAAGTTGCTAGAATCTGTGTTAAATACAGAAGTAATCAAACATCTCAACAAAAATAACCTTCTTAGTGACACTCAATATGGTTTCCGTTCTGCTAGATCTACAGCAGATGTCCTTACAGTTATATCGCATAGGATTAGCAAATCTCTCGACGGTGGCAATCTTTCTAGGTCAATTGCTCTTGACATATCTAAAGCCTTTGATAGGGTATGGCATAAAGGTTTACTTCATAAGATCGCTAACTATGGTATAGCTGGAAAAGTCTTCTCAATTACTAAATCATGTCTTTCTGATAAGTTCATAAGAGTAGTAGTTGAGGGGCAAAAATCAGAAGCTCACAGTATTAATGCCGGTGTCCCTCAGGGATCCATCCTGGGCCCAACTCTTTTCCTGATCTACATTAATGATCTTCCAAATCATATCCTTACATCATTTGTAGACATTTATGCTGACGACAGTACCATTTATGGTACCACATCTAAGACAGTAAACGAGCAAGTACTCTCCAATTCTCTCTCCTCTGATCTTGAGCATGTAGTACAATGGGGAAAGGAGTGGCTGGTTACTTTTAATGCATCTAAAACCAAGCTTCTCTCTTTACATCATCAACATTTTAATCCACATTTGTCATCAATTGAAATGAATGGCTCTCGTCTTCAGGAGGCCTCAAGTTTTGACAAGCTTCTGGGCTTGACAATTACTCCTGATCTTAAATGGAACACGTATATCAAATCTGTTGCCAAGGCCGCTGGAAAAATGGTGGGATCTTTCTATCGATCCAGTAGATATCTCACTGCTGATGCTATTCTCTATCTATATAAGAGCCAGGTACGTCCAAGGATGGAATACTGTTGCCACATCTGGGCAGGAGCTGCTAGAAAGGACTTGTCCTTCTATGATAGAGTTCAAAATAGACTTCGTAGCCTCGTAGGAGATGTCCTTTTCTCCTCCTTACAACCTCTATCTCACAGAAGAGATGTTGTGAGTTTGTCTCTGATGTATCGTTATTTTCATGGAAAGTGTTCAACTGAGCTTCAATCTATGGTCCCCCCTCGCCAAACTTTCACAAGAAACACTCGTCTAGCTGTAAACACTATCAATAATTTCCCCCACTCTTTATCTGTGCCTAAACCTAAACATAGATTCCATGAACAAAGCTTATTTCTTAGAACTGCACGCCTGTGGAATTGTCTTCCGTTTTCCTGCTTTCCGGCTGACTACAATATGGTTGTGTTCAAGTCTAAGGTAAATAAGTTCTTGATGAGCCGTTCCATATAAGTTATTAAATTTACTAAATTTTCATTACTAATGATTACTATATTGACCAACTTCTACTGTACACTCTTTAACCCTTATCCTTGAGTGGCCTCTGGGCCTTGATAATGTGGTGATGCCTTCGTAAAAAAAAAAAAAAAAAAAAAAGTGATTACGTTTTGTTTTAACGGTTAATTTTTAAAAAAAAGTATTTTAGGACGGTGATATTAAAACTAAGTCTTTTAAAATCAGTGTGCACTTTGAAGATGAATGCGTGTTCGAGATAAGTGTATTTTAATTTTTATGTTTAATGTCAAATATTAGTAACTACATTCTATTTCAGTACTTAATTTATATTTTTATCTCCTGATTGTTTTATTTATATCTCCTGGTTGTTTTATTAAATGATAGCGTTTTCTCGTCATAAATGTTTATTATATCTACCATGTTGATTGCATGAACAGATTAGGAAATTGTATTCATTGTTAATTCGTGAGAGGGGAATCTATCACCATACGTTCCTTTTAAAAAAACACCAGTTGGACCTTTATTAAGTACACTACTTAATAGATGTTTTAAAGGAGAGTAGAGAACGTTTTGTGGAAGCATTGTCGGCAGCTCCCGTTACTCTCGCTTCTCTTTATTTATCACTCAGTCCTCATTTTTTTAATGAGTGATTTTTCTGATAAAGGGAGAAGAAAAAGCTATATTCTAGGTTGGTAGTATTTTGCGTTAACAATCGGCAAAGATAGCGGAAAATTTCTGTTCTATGTCTATCCTTGTAGTCATGTCACTTGTAAGGGTGCTGGAGGTACACGTCTTATCTGGACTGACGTTATCCGCCTGATAATCAGGGACCCGAACCTTGGATTAACCACTAAGGAGGCTGTCCTATCAGCAGGTGCAAAGTACTGGAGCTGCTGTATTGCCATTTGGTGAATGGATCCTTGACCATGCAGTAGTCTCTGGTGGGGCCTCTCGATGCCATACTAGTAGGTAATTGTTACGGCTTTATCTTATCATGTGCTACAAAAAACATCTTCGTTACTTTTCTCTCTTTGTTTCCCCTCTCTGTCCTGCTCTAAGCAAATCTGACGACCTAGCCCACAAACTCCAAAATTCCATCATGACAAGTTTCAATAAAAAATACACGATTAAACCCGGATCTGAAACTTCAAACGTAGACCCCCACTACCACGTCTCCTTCTCCAACATCAGGGGTCTACGTTCTAACCTTCCAGAGGTTGAAGCCCAATTACAGGAGACTAAACCAGACCTTTTCTTTTTAAGTGAAACTGGAATTGGACAGACTATTTCCCTACATGAGTTCGTAATTAAAGGATACTCGAACGAACGTTCCAAAACTGACCCCCAAGATCGTCATGGGCATGGAATATGTGCCTATATAAAGATGGCTTTCCATGTGGTAGGGACATTTTTAGAGAAGATCCTAACTTACCCTATATGTGCTTCCGAGTAGCACTAGCTCACACTACGGCATTTATATTTACTCTCTATCGCCCCCATAACAGCGGAATTACTATCTTTAAAAGCATATCTGAGAAAATTGACCAAATTCTATCAGCATATCCTTCAACTAACATTCACGTATGTGGAGACTTCAATGTTCACAATGTGGAATGGTTGACCCACTCAAACCAGACCGATGATGAGGGGAGATTCTGTCATGATTCCTCCATTGCTTATGATCTCACTCAGATTGTTCACGAACCTACCCGTGTGCCCGGCAATGACGGCCAATATGCAAGTCTCCTAGACCTTTTTTCTCACGACTTGCCCTGAACTATGTTCAGTTTCCGTTCTGTCTCCCCTTGGATCTTCCGACCACTCAGTTGTATCAATTAAGATAAAAATGAAATGTAATAAGTCCTCAGACGTACCTCTCCATCGTACAGTATATCGATACACTATGGCTGACTGAGATAGTTTCCGTACATTTATATTGGATCTTCCTCTGCGTTCCATGTTTAAAAATTATGTGTCGTCTATAGTATCAGACCTGACAGAATGGTTAATTGTAGGTATAGACAATTTCATACCTTCGAAAAAGTTCCAGCAAAAACCTAACAGCCAGCCATGGTTTTCTCCAGAATGTGCTGCTTCTATTGCGCACAGAAATAACTTTTTCCACTGCTTCCAACGTAGTAGATTTATTGAAACTAAAGCCGTTTTCAAGACTGCCAGCAACCATTGTAAGAAAGTAATAAGGAACGCAAGAGAGTTGTATGCCCAGTCGGTCTAGTCCAAAGTAGCTGAGCAGCGGCTTGGCTCCAACCAGTTTTGGCAAATTGCAAACAGAATCTTGAACAGAAGCGTGTGCTCCATCCCAACTATTATCAATGGACCTGAGTAATCTCGTCAGCATCAGACAAAGCCAAACTCTTTGCCAAGAACTTTGCAGCTAATTCTACCCTTTGTGACCAAGGCCGCGCACCCCTAGCATGTCCTCCTGTATCAGAAAACACACTATGTGATATATAAATATATGTAGGTGACGTTTCCAAGCTAATTAAAAACCTTGATCCCAGTAAAGCAACCGGCCCTGACGATATTCCAATTATAGTACTCAAAACACTTCAACCAGAACTAGCACCCATACTTACAAAACTGTTTAAACGTTGTCTTAAGGAGAATTGCTTCCAATCACCCTGGAAAATCTCATCAGTATGCATTGTATTTAAGAATTCAGGTGATCGTTCATCCCCCTCTCAGTACAGAATAATAAGTCTCCTCTGCGTCATGAGTAAGTTGCTGGAATCTATGTTAAATAGAGAAGTAATCAACCGTATCAGCAAAAATAGTTCTTAGTGACACACAATATGGTTTCCGTTCTTCTAGATCTACAGCAAATGTGCTTACAGTTATATCTCATAGGATTAGCGAAAATCTCTACAATGGCAACTTTTCTAGGGCAATTGCTCTTGACATATCAAATGCCTTCGATAGGTTATGGCATAAAGGTTTACTTCACAAGATCTCCAGCTATGGTATTGCTGGAAATGTCTTCTCAATTATTAAATATTTCTCTCTGATAGGTTCATAAGAGTAGTAGTTTATGGGCAAAAACAGAAGCTCACAGTATAAATGTTGGAGTACCTCAGGGGTCGATCCTGGGCCCAACTCTTTTCCTGATCTACATTAATGATCTTCCAAATCACATCCTTACATCATTCGTAGACATTTTTGCTGATGACACTACCATCTATAATAGCACATCTAAGACAGTGAACGACCAAGTTCTCTCCGATTCTCTCTCTTTAGATCTTGATCACGTTGTAAAATGGGGAAAGGAATGTCTGGTTACTTTTAATGTATCTAAAACCAAGCTTCTATCTTTACATCATCAACGTTCTGATCCCCATCTGGCATCAATTAAAATGAATGGTTCTCGTCTTGGGGAGGCCTCAAGTTTTGACAGACTTCTGCGCTTGACCTTACTCCTGATCTTAAATAGAATACGTACATCAAATCTGTTGCCAAGGCCGCTGGAAAAATGATACGTCCAAGGATGGAGTACTGTTGCCACATATGGGCAGGAGCTGCTAGAAAAGACTTGTTCTGCCTTGATAGGGTTCAAAATAGACTTCGTGGCCTAGTGGGCGATGTCCTTTTCTCTTCGCTGCAATCCGTCTCACAAAAGAGATGTTGCGAGTTTGTCTCTGCTTTATCGTTATTTTCATGGAAAGTGTTCAACTGAGCTTCAATCTATGGTCCACCCTCGCCACACTTTCACAAGAAACACTAGACTAGCTGAAAACATTATCAATAATTTTCCCCACTCTTTATCTGTACCTAAACCTAAACATAGATTCCATGATCAAAGCTTATTTCTTAGAACTGCACGCCTGTGGAATTGTCTTCCGTTTTCCTGCTTTCCAGCTTTCTATAATATGGTAGTCTTCAAGTCCAAGGTGAACAAGTTTCTGATGAGCCCTTCCATCTAAGTTAACAAATTTACCGAACTTCTATTACTATCGATTACTATATTGTCATTTTGACTACTCTACACTCTTTAACTCTTATCCTTGAGTGGTATATCGGCCTTGATAAGTGGTGACGTACTATGTAAAAGAAAAAAAAACAAGATGTGACGTTTAAGAAAAAACATATATATATATATATATGTATATCTTAGCTTTATAACGTCTCGACTAATCTTTCTTTCATGTAACAATATATATATATATATATATATATATATATATATATGAAATTTATTACTGTGAGTCCAGAATTCCCTATATACTGCTCTGACTACACATTGAGCACTCTAGTCCGGTTTTTTTCTTCACTGGTATATATATATATATATATATATATATATATATATATATATATATATATATATATATATATATATATATATATATATATATATATATATATATATATATATATATATATATAAGATTGGATTCCGAAGGGTAGACACAATAGAACACGTATGATTATTAAAGCGTGTTCAATGAAGTACAGAACTTAAATATACTCGGTTTATTATGAAAAAAATGTAGTTACACACGTGCGTACATGTTTCAACTGAATCTTAGTTCAATGAAACTACCCTACAAGATCTCATAAAAGGAAATATATTGAAAATAGAGTAAGAAAAAGAGAATAAAGAGTATATTAGTTTGTTTGTAAGGTACGCGTTGGTTTATGTTTGCAAGAAATGTTGGTGTGTACTTTGTGAATGTGAGCAGTATGATGTTTGGATTTTGGAGTCAGGAATATGGCGAGTTCTGCTGGGGAGTGAGGAGATTGGGGGAGTAGAGGTGTGGGTATTATTTTTACTCAGCGATTGACTATTGACATAATATTCGCCTTTATGGGAAGAGGTAGTTTGCTTTTATCGACTTTTCCTTCCTTATTCGTGGTTTTATTGAGTTTTTTTTCTTTTCTCGTGATTACTACATTATCAATTTGTTTCAGAGTTTGTTTCTATTTATTTATTCATTTATTTCCTTGCTTTTTTCTCATTTCATTTTTTCTCGTTCTCAAATTATATATATATATATATATATATATATATATATATATACATTGTCAAATTTACATACAGTGAGGATATATGAAAGCCTTAGTATACAAGCCTCTTTATGTGATTAAAATAAATTTAGCATACTAATAGGTGTGTGTTCTACAGTGAGAAATGTTTGGAAATATATATATATATATATATATATATCTATATATATATATATATATATATATATATATATATATATATCAACTTAATTTCGATTATTTTCATTGTTTCCTTCGGATTTTTTTTTGTTTTTAATACTAGAGTATAATTATATATTAACGGTTTATATGTCTCCTCTTAGAGATAGAATTACTAGATCATATACTTGCAAAGACGAAAATATTATATATTCGTCTATATTGGTTTAGAATTCCATTTCTGAAGCTCGCTTAATAGAGTACGTTGCTTTTTTTTTTGGTTTTCTTAATACCTATAAAATTAAACTCCCTATAAACTATTAACTTAAACAATGTAAGTTTCTACCACGATTTTAATAGAACTGTTTTTATATATATTTACAGGAACTATGGTCGTAAAGCAAAAAATTAAAAAGTCTACTCTATTGATCTCAAACGAAAACTAATGTACTTTGTTTCCTTGAAATAATTCAAGTACTCACAGTCACCGCTGAAACATCTTTAGAACGTAAGATCGTATTTTCCTTTCCCCCTCAAATTCAACTCCTACTCCGTTCCTTCACTACACATCCGCCCAAAACTGCTACTACTCACATTAACAAATATCAACCCCACTTTCTTCCAAACTATACTATAATATTTTATAAAAGCCGATTATAATCCTGACACTATTTTCACTATCGCTCGATTTTTGGTTTGATGATGCCGTCTCTTAAAATTAGAATTTAAATGAAATATATGCACACCTAAAAACGTTTGTATAAAAACAGTATATATATATATATATATATATATACATATATATATATATATATATATATATATATATATATATATATATATATATATATATATATATATATAAAGAGAGAGAGAGAGGTGAGAGAGAAAGGGCGTATTCATCTGCGCGCATGTGTCTGTTTGTGCATAGGTGCATATGTACGGGAGGTCGAGCTCAGTTCCTTTTATTTTTATTATTCTTTTCTTCTCATCGTGTGAATTATAACAGATTTACAGTCAGCAGCTGCACTCTTCTTCTCCTTCAAATTTACTCGTATTTTCCCCAACTCAAATAACCTATTCAAACTCTAAATAAAACTATCCAGACTTTCAGATAAATTCCACAACCAAATACGTTGGAAGTTCCTCCCCTTTAAAACATTTTTTAATAAGTCACTTTAAATTTCGTTGTCTATGCCTACCCTGCAACCAAACCGCATCCACTTCTCTCCTTACTTCGCCCCCATTGCCTTATAATTTTTTTTCCAGCGATAATTGCAATGACAACCAAGTAATCGCCCTCGCACGTTCCCAGCGTCGAGCTAACTTCTAACTCTTAGAAGAGTATTCTTGCCTGTTAGCTTTTTACCTGTTGCAAATGTCAACATATTCGATTACTATCGAACTTTTATCACCTTTAGATTCTGGCATAATTTATTTCTTCTTAAAGCCTAATGTTTTTCATGTACGCGCCGCAGTTCCCATATTGCTACTATGCAAGAACTTAACATAACATTACGAGCTTAATCCGTTTATTTCTTTCTCTACCTCTTTGGCCGAAATTCTCTCCCGCAAATTTCCCAATCTCAGCAAATACTTTGACCACCACAGCTGAAATTATTCCCGAAAAAAGATCCCAATACATGCATTACGGCCATTGGAATCGTAAAAGCCAATAGTGTCGCAAATAATCTGTCTCTGAGATTCGTATGTCTATTCAAATTTCCCCTCAATTTATGGATCTCATACAATCTCCTAACAGCTTTTCTCTTTCTTTTTCTCACCGCAAATACACTAGCTCAAATTTCAATAAAATATTCAACATCACCTTTACTATCGTTTTGTTAACCCTGAAAACAATGCAGGACATTGAGAATTAACTTTTACTACCTTGATTTACGTGGAGCAGTGGTCTTTATATTTTCTCCTTCACCTGTCTCTATTTTTACAAACATCATTTTGTACAAACAATTTATAGAAAGTATTTTTACAGACAGTAGTTTAAATACATGAGCATAGTGATTGAAAATAGTTTCTAAAATGAAAAAAAAAACAGTATATTTTCTAGCTACGCTATTTATATCTTTTGCTAACTAGTTTTTTTTCCTTTTCTCCTGAATCTCCTTTTTTTTCTCCTGAATCCTTATTTTCCTTGACTCTCCGCTGAATAAAGACTATTGCATAAATGTCTGCTCCCTCACCGAGTAAGATATATTTAAAAAGAATTTTAGCTAAAGGGTTTCTCAATATAATTTAGTAAACCGGTTTATATATATATATATATATATATATATATATATATACATATATATATATACATATATATATATATAATACACGTTTACTAAATTATATTGAGAAACTAGTTAGCAAAAATAGTTTTAAATATATATATATACATATATATATATATATATATATATATATATATATATATATATATATTCCTGATCTATTTACGTAATTGTTGAAATGTTTTTCCCGTTTTGAGTAAAGCGTTTATACATAAATTTTATACAATCCCTGATATATAGCAAACTATAACATATCCTGAACCTACATGTAAGGACAGTGTATATATATATATATATATATATATATATATATATATATATATATATATATATATATATATGGGGGGTGCAGTGAGATTGAGAATATGAGTCCGCGCTTCTGAAATGTCAAGAAGTGTTGCTTTTACCTTTTATTTTTAGGAAATTCTGATATTTGCGGACATTTATAAGAAATAAATTCCTTCTATTTACATGAATTTCATGTTAAAATTCACCATTTTGAAACATGTTACAAAAACAGCAAAACTAATGTTTATATTTTGTATTAATATGTTCATTTTTAAAACTATAAAATTAATATGTCGAAAAATTTTAGAAAAATGGAATAAGTTTCTATACATTTTCATGAATATTTACATTTTATTATATTGATAATGTTTATTTTGTATATTTTTGTGATGTTTTTATTTGAATTCTTTGAAATTTAGTATACATGAAAGAAATACTAAAACAGCATGGATGCATTCAATAATGATTAACAAAGAACATATCTTCTGATTGTTTTCCTGCTTACTTATCATTGACTTATTAGAGTCCCCAGCAACCATATAGCATAAATATTAGCAAAAGGCACTTTGAAGATGTTGCCGGATTTTCGCGAGATTAATTTATATAGTCGATACATTTGTTGTTTTTGTTAAGAAAATTCTATTCACGAAAATTACATTTACTCTTTCATGATATTTCTATGAGGAGTGCCGGAGACAAACTGACTGCATTTATTACATCATATAAATTATGGAATAGTACTATTTATGCATAAAATTTTAATTTTTTAGAAATACTGGAATCTAAATGTGTCATAAACTTTGGGGCATGTGTGATAATCATCCAGAGATTTTTGCATAGAGACAACTCATTTATTTTTGTTTATTTAAACAAATATGTTTTTATCTAATCGAAAAATGATTATTAAATTATGTAAGACTTCGTATATCTTATTTAGCATCTTCAGGCAATATAGTCTTATTCATTTACAGAAAAATATTTTAGGGCTGTAAGATACGCCTGAATATATTTAAATCTATGTATACTTCATATATATATATATATATGTATATATATATATATATATAAATATATATATATATATATATATAAATACATGATTTCAAAAGTTTTAAAACATTACCTCATGCTTTCAGTTAGAATTTAGACTACACAAATCCACGTTCAAGTCACGTTATCTACCGATGTTGTTATCGAGACTAAGATAATAAATGCTTTATATTTAACGACCAAAGGAAATGTATTGAATTTTAGTATCTATAGAAAGAAACAAAACAGTGTATGGCAGGTGAACTGAACGGTTTTGTATAACAGAAGAAAAAATATGCACTGCATGCCAAATTATTAACGAGATATCATTTTTTACCAGTTTCAGAAACTTACCGGTAGTTTCTCATCAAACGTTTCAAAAACGTTTGCAATGCTAGGCTGGGCGTACTGTGCAATTTTCGTACTGTTCCGCGCAAGTTAATCAACTTGCCATCGTAATTGCTGAATCCACGTGAGATGTGTCAAATTATTAACAAAGCAGTTCGTTTCGTCAATACAATGGGTTGTAAAGGTGGATTGAGTAGTTGTAAAAAGATTTCTGTTACAAAACAGCTAGCGAAAGATAAAACTACCCTCGAAATATCGAAAATGATAGGAAGGTATCATCAAACTGAGAAGAACTTTGTCAAGGACCCTACAAAGCTACGTTTCATATTTAATTGTAAACAGTATAACTAGTACTAATCCCCTGATGACCGGAAATTATCTTGTGTTTATTGAAAATTATATCACGTGCTTTTTATAGACGATTTAAATTACAATTTAACCTTACACTGCATTCACTAATTAAACTGGTATTTTGTTAGAGTCTCGATGTATTTCTTCAAGAATAAATATACGAGACGACTAGTAAATAATAAGGCCTGGGATTTTGGAGCCGTAGATCGTGACCCATAACTATGGTATATTACTAGATTTGACAGCACAGATCGGGAAATAGAAACTAATGAGAAAATATGGAAACAGAGACTTTTTTAATGCATATGGTAGAATTCATGTGGAATTCAATATTTTTTTATTAAATGTATGTATTTAATATTTTATCATTTAAAATATTCATGTTATTTTTCTTGGTTTTCATCTAAACATCTTCCTTTAAAATAACGATTTATTAGGTGTTCGCATATGCTGAAAACGAAATTATCGCATTTAAATGTGGTAGTTTTCCGGATATTATGCAATGTAATATCTTATGTGTAAAGAGATGGTCATAGCTTTACACTCAAATGTGCATATATTTGATGTATAATTATGGCCACAAATTTAAAGTAAATGTTATTGCTTAATATCTCCTAAACTACTTATTTGCGGAAAATTCAAATGCCATATTCGTTCTCAGCATTCCCGAAAATTATTGAAGTTCTAATATTGAAAAATTGTCAAGTAAAAAATGAGGAAAATTCTGTTTAAAATCATTAAAACAAACTTTTAAAAATTTAAATTATAAAATGTTCTGTTCATATTTATTTAAATTCAAACTTATAAGATTTTCTATTTTCAAATATTATGGAAAATTCTATTCATATTCTTTAACATTTTAAAAAGTACCGTTTGCATTGTTTAAGATAAAAACAATAGGTTAATGTAAAGCATCTGTAACTTCTGCTTATACAACTTTTAGCTTCTGAAATAATGATGCTATTTTTTATATACTGTTGGTACAGCAACATAGCAGTGATAAAAAAATGGTTCCTTTATATGATACAGTGATTGGAAAAATTGTACCCCTTAATCGTAAGTCTGATAAATAAAAATTAAAACGTAAATTAATAATTTCGTTGGGCAGATGTTAAGGAGAATTAATTTCCACTTATAAATCCGCCAATTTACTTTTCTATCATGTTAATATCGTCAATTACATAACTTTCAGATTTAAAAAAATGAAAGAAAATTTAATTAATTTTATCTTCTGGGATCCAGTTTAAATTAAAATGTTCTACCAAATTTACTAAGTATTTTGCAACCATCACCGAGACAAAATTTTCGACCAACGGGATTAAATTGAAATAATAAAAAAAGTAAAATTGTTGAATACAGAGGTGGAGGTCAATTTCCTACAAGCCTGTTCGTTGTGTGAAATTTAGGGACTAGTAATACATATTTACTTCTAATTTTTAAAAGTTTTACTTTTATCAAACATACGTATACATATATATATATATATATATATATATATATATATATATATATATATATATATATATACTTGTACTTTTTTGTACAAAAAGAAATCCCATAGTGTGCTTTTTTTCTTTTTTTTTTACACAGTGATCACCACTTATCAAGGCCCGGAAGCCACTCAGGGATAAGGGTTATTGCAAGTACAATACGTTAGTGAGGAGATTTGCTGAAATGTTTACTTAAGGGGGCGGTTCATTAGGAATTTGTTAACATTGGACTTGAAGACATCCAAGTTGTAGTCCGGAGGGAAGCAGGCAGACGGAACAGAGTTCCACAGGCGTGCAGTTCTAACAAAGAAGCTTTGTTCATGGAATCTGCGTTTTGATTTAGGCACAGATATAGAGTGGGGGAAATTTTTCACAGTGGATTCAGCTAGACGGGTGTTTTTCGTGAAAGATTGGCGTGGGGGGACCAGAGATTGGAGTTCAGACGAGCATCTGCCATGAAAATAGCGATAAAACAAGGACAGGCTCGCAACGTCTCTTCTGTGGGAGAGAGGTTGCAGGGTAGAGAAAAAGGGCATCCCCCACCCAGCCACGAAGTCTATTTTGTACTCTGTCAAGGCAGGATAGGCTGTTTTTAGCAGCTCCTGCCCAGATATGGCAACAGTATTCCATCCTTGGACGTACTTGGATTTTATATAGATAGATGTGCTCTATCATTAGGGAAATAAGAGCAATATATTTTTTGTATAATATATACAGGAATTTACATTTATATCGGTAGTCGGTACCGACGGTTTCAAGCCCGGTAGTTGAGGACTGCTCTTAATGTCCGCCTCAGGCTCTCTTCAGCCGACTCTCATCTGTCTTTAACCGGAACCGGAACTCTATATATGCGCACCATAATTTTTATCTATTTATTTTATCATTTGTTTTTTAATTTATCTTTTATTTTTTTATTTTTTTGTATGCCACTTTAATAAAGTAATACATTTGAAGCAATAAATTAAAAAATATGGGAGGATGCCTTCTATAATATCATTTTTCCTTAAGCACCCCCCTATATTTCAGTTTAAGTTTCGTTTAAAAGCGTTTTAAAAGTTCATTTTTAAGTTATGTCTAATCTCGTTTAAAAATAGGGTAATAAAATTTAGATTGAAATAGACCTAGTAAGTTCCCAGGGGATGGGATATACTAATATTTAAGTATCGCTTTGCGTTTAAAAACATTTAAGATTTATTTTAAAATAATCTCTAGTTTCGTTTTAATTACGGTAATAATATTAAGTTAAATAGATTAAAAATGTGTAAAAATAGTGCATTATATTACCGTATCGTTTCACGTTTAAAATTATTGAAAACGTGATTTTAAAATTATATGTAATTTCGTTTTAAAACCGGTAATAAATCTTAGATTGAAATAGGTCTAAACGGTGTTAAAAATTGGCGTTTTTATATTTAAGTATATTAAGTATAACATGATCTCGCTCTATTTAAAACACGTTTTGAAACATTTAAAAATTAAAACTTAAAAATTCTCTCTAGATCTCGCTTAAAATGGGTGATAAGATCTACAATAATATAAAATAAAATATTTTGAGATGTGTCTATAACTAAACCCTTTTTTATGTTCACGTTTAATCTTTGTTTCTATCCCAATTTATAAGAAATGATCCTCTTCTATGCATACAGTCCTTCAAGCATTCGTTTCTTACATTTAAGCATCCATATTCTTGGGTTGCTTTTAGAATATAATATTTTTCGGAATTGCAGAGCCAGCATTTAAATTTTTTTTTAAATATATATATATATATATATATATATATATATATATATATATATATATATATATATATATATATATATGTATATATATCCTTGGTGTCAAACCAACAAAAATACAAGTGGTAGTAGACAGGCAGGCTAGCAAACTGTTTTTGACTGGGGTAGTTATTTATTTGGTGTCCGCCACAACACAGCCTGGAAGGGTAAACCTCCTAGTTATCATCCAGGAGGCGTACCTCAGTCCGACAGGTACTGGGCCGGTTCCCGGCCCATCACCTGATGGGATGTGTGTCAAGTAACAAATCCTTGACGAGTACTTCTACGCAGTCTCCCTGCAGCCAAAGCCGCTATGAGACACATCCCTCGCCACTGATGATGGGGGCTAGTTATTTATTTACCGCACACCTCGGCAAAATGTGGCATAAGGCTGGAAAGTGGGTATCCAGCAGGCTCCCTTAAAGGAGGGGCACTCCTGCAAACGTTACGTTGCGCAAGGACCCCAGGATGGGACCGGTTGTAGTTAGTAAGTTCCCCGCTGCAACAAAACCTAGCAGCCGAATTTTACTGATCGTCTAGTTTGTTTAAAACTTTGGTTGTTATGGTAACGGCGAAGACAGCAGAGTTATTTCCCCCTTGACCGTGCATTTTTCTCTTACTTGCCGTCAGCTGTCAACCGCTTGTCATAACAAAGTTGCCGGCCGAAACAAAATTAACATGCGCTCAAAAATCAGACGTAACTCAGCACCCCACTAAAGACGTAAGACACGCTGGCTTTTGGTATAAAAATATATTTTGTGTTCGAAATATTTTTCTCATTCTCTACATAAAGATTTTAACAGTTAACAGTTTAACGGTGCGGCTTACTTCTCTGTCATTCAGTGATGGAGAGGGGGGAAAGACGTTAAGCTCTCGACAACGCACGTCTCCGCTCCTTTCTTCTCCTTTTTTTTCCTTTCTCCCCTGGATTCCAAAAATCACCTCCTTATATTGGAATGAGTTTAACTCTGTTATCGATAATGAATCACGCATTTCCTGGTCACGTTTTCAGTTTTTGTTGACAAGTGCATTGCTGCATCTGACCCAGAGACACTGTGCCCCATTTCTCTTCAGCTGACCGACTATTGAATTTGTTTATACACGTGCGTCGCCAACCTCGTGTTAATTTTTCATGACATTCCGATCTTCCATTGCAGTGCAAGGAATGGCACGTTTCAGTCAAAAATACGTCTCCCCACAAATCTTCACTTTTGTAAACAAAAACATCGTCGTCTGATTTCTCTGGTTACAACGTAATTATTTTTGCCGCTTCGACTGGTGGACAATCGATATTCGATGGCCAGCTTTCGAATCTTTTATTATATTTTTTTAAAAAAGTTTTTTTTTCACAGTTATGTATCGGATGGTCCCAGCCATGTATTACATAACACAATTGTAAAAATTGCTTGAGTAACACCGTTTGCATTTCCCAATAGGGGCGCCTCAGACAGTAAACGATAAACTTACTCCACCGGAAAACCCAGTGGCAAGGCCTGGGAGGGTGGACCTCCTAGGTATAACCCAGGCGGCATACCTCAGTTCGACAGGGGCTGGGCCGGGTCCCGGTCCCTCACGTGGCGGACTGAGTGGCAAGTGAGGAATCCTTGACAAGTACTTCTACCCTGTCTATCTGCAGCCTAAGCCGCTAGGAGACACATCCCCCACAACTGCTGATGGGGTGTAGAGATTTATTTGCTGCCCACCTCATAAAAATGTGGCACAAGGCCGGAAAGTGGGAAACCAGCATGCTCCCCTAAAGGAGGGGCGCTCCTGCAATTGTAAAAATTGCCTGACTAACCTCTTCGGAATTTCCCAGTAGGGGCGCCTCAGGCAGTAAGCGATAAACGCACTCCACCGGAAACCCCAGTGGGAAGGCTTGGGAGGGTGAACCTCAGTCCGACAGGTTCTGGGCTAGTTCCCGGCCCCTCACCTGTCGGGCTAAATGTCAAGTAACGAATCCTGGACGAGTACTCCTACCCTGTCTTCCTGCAGCCGAAGCCTCTAGACGAAACATCCCCCACCACTGTTGATGGTGTGTAGAGATTTATTTGCTGCCCACCTCATAAAAATGTGGCACAAGGCCGGAAAGTGGGAAACCAGCAGGCACCCCTGAATGAGGGGCATTCTGCAATTGTAAAAATTCCCTGAGTAACCGCTTCGGCATTTCCCAGTCGGGTCGCCTGAAGCAGTAAGTAATAAACTTTCTCTACCAGAAAGCCCATGGCAAGGCCTGGAAGTGTGGACTACTTTGTATTACCCAGCCGGCGTACCTCAGTCCAACAGGTGATTGGCCGGTTCCCGGTCCCTCACCTGTTGGGCTGAGTATTAAATGACGAATCCTTGACGGTACTTCTACCCTGGCTCCCTGAAGCCGATGCCTTTAGGAGGCACATCGCCCACCACTGCTGATGGGGATAGTTATATAATTGCCGCACACATCGACAGTATGTGGCACAAGGCCGGAAAGTGGGAACCACTCAGGCTCCCCTAAAGGAGGAGCACTCCTGCAATTTTAAAAATTGCCTGAGTAACTCCATCGGCATTCCCCGGTCGGGACACCTCAGGCAGCAAGCAATAAACTTACTCTACCGGAAAGCCCATGGCAAGGCCTGGGAGTGTGGACCACTTAGTATTACCCAGGCGGCGTGCCTCAGTTAAACAGATGCTGGACCTGTTCCCGGCCCCTCGCCTGTTAGGCTGAGTGTCAAGTGACGAATCTTTCACTTGTACTACCCTGTCTCCATGCAGCCGAAGCCGCTGGGAGACACATCCTATCACAATGACTTGTGATGGGAGGTATGAGACCAGTGAATTCGCCAATCATTTTTATAACCACCGGCTGTGCTATCGAACCAATGAAAACCGTCCAAATTACTATAAAAATTATCGAATTTTGGATTCAATCAGTTCGCCGCTAACTACGTCACGGAGCGCATTTGATTCTTGGCGGCCATCTTGGTTACGGTCAATTAGACTAAGGATCTGATCTGACCTACGGCGCCATCTTTGTTCAACATAATGCCACAACACTTTAAAAAAAACCCTACCGCAAATGATGGAAAAGAACGTGAGAAAAAAAAAACGTGATGCGTTTGCTGTTTCCCCAATCGCAAAACCGGAATTGACATATGGTTTAAATTAAGGCTAGCCAATCGAAACGAGGGGATGGAAAAACATTTATTCACGATTTACTTTAACCATTATCGATAATGCTTAAGCTATTAGGATATTTGTGCTCCAAGGCTAACAATAAAAAAACATAGCCCAATACGTATTTGGTTATGCATGCATTTTCGCAATGCAGTCGTTCGGCCGCCGCCTGGCAAATTCCACTTTTTAAATATTAAGACATTTGCACCATTCTTTTACGGCTGAAATCTAAATAAAATGTATCGCATAGGTGTGAATAACCTATATATAAAGTTTCAGTTTTGTAGATCAATAACCGAGAGATGAGATTTTTAAGCAATTTTTAAGCAAGTATATATAAATATGAGCATACATAAATATACATAGAAAGTGGTTTCTGTTTACTATAATATTATATGAAAATTTGACGCAAGTATAGATTATGTAGAATATGTGCATGAATATAATATACGTAACGGTTGACTAAATATAATAATTTCATAAGAAAAAAATGTAAAGTAATTAATAAAAAATCAATGTTTACATAGATATGACAATTAGCTAGAGCTTCAGCCATATATAAAGAAGCTGTACTCCCTTGTAGTGAAATAGAACTCTAGGATTTCCAGTATAAATATCAATACACAGTGTATATATACATATATATATATATATATATATATATATATATATATATATATATATATATGTGTGCGTGTGTGTGTGTTTGTGTGTGGGTGTGTGTGTGTGCGTGTGTGTTCATAAATATGTGTGTGTGCATACATTTTCTTTTAAACTCTGGGCATAAGAGACGGAAGACCAACACCACCTGCTATGGTATCCAATGATCTTAAAAAAATGCAAGCGGAGACTTGATTCCTAACATTTTTAATATGATATATCCAAGATCCTCCAACTTTTTGAAATAGGGTACGATTATGAATATTTATAGTGTCCAATATTCCTAAAATATTGAGATTTACTTCATGTATGAAAAACAAGAAGGGGAGATATAACATATGAGCAATAGTTTGATTAATGCTCCCTTGCTGTTTGTACGGATCTATTGAAACAATACCTGCAATTTTAAATTTTTTCTTCCTCAAGGCCGAAGTTTTTGGTGAAATATCAGATATTTTCTAATGCATTTCTTGCAGACCAGAAAACCAAATGACCATGATTAATGTATTTATGGCCGTAAAAAGGCCAGAAAATAAAGGAGCATCCTTTTAATTTTCGACCGTAAAGGTAAATGTCATATACCCTACTACTCACGCCAGGCCTTTATCTTTACCAAAGAGCTTAAATTTAGTAACTTGTCTCTGCGATTTGGAACACACACACAATCGAAAATGTGGTATATATCTCCATCTATCTATCTATCTATCTATCTATCTATCAATATATATATATATATATATATATATATATATATATATGTATATATATATATATATAAAATGCAGATAATGCTCGTATCAATATTCAATATTTAAACGCCTATAACTTTGTTTCTATGGAATCTAACCACATGGAAATTTGCATTGATTTTTTTTATATTATAATAGTTTTTATTGTTATTGTTTTAATTCATTAGGCAAAAAAACTATATTTTTAAACCAATCAAATATGCAACACATTTTCCTATGTTTGTATATATAGTATCTAGCAAACCAGCTTCAGTGTACTTGCATTGCGATGGATTATACATAATTTTATTTTTGTTGGTTGTCTCCTTCAAATAAGCTAAAACATGAATACATATATATATATATATATATATATATATATATATATATATATATATATATATATAAGTGTCTCTATGGGCTATATTGTTTGAATAATTTGTTGTCTTTTATACATAGGTCGGGGTTATTCTAAATAGATGTTTTCCTTATTTGGTCCCATATTAATTTATAAATAGATCAAACTCATTGGTCATCAAATATACAGCATGTTCTGACCTACTGTTGAAAGCAATCACATTTTCGTAGATCGCGTCGGAAGTTATTTTTTTAGCAGACAACAAATAATTCGTCGTTTTCGATTTCCCTAATGGTTTACTCCATCGTGTTAAAGGTGTATTGATTTATATGCGTACTAGAAATGGGTAAATTGAAATTGGCATTTGCATTAACGTAATAATATGAGTTTTAGCAGGAAATGTATCTAATCAATTTTTTAACTTTTTTTATGTTTGTTTATGCACGATTTCCTACATTATAGGAGGAAAATGTTTGCAGAGTGATTGGTTCTTTCATATTATGAATATATATATATATATATATATATATATATATATATATATATATGTAAGTATATATGTGTGTATGTGTGTTTCTATATAATATTTATTTATTAAATAATTATCGATTTTAGTGAATGTATCACACTTATATATATATATAAATTAAACGACTAAAAACCATATATATATATATATATAAAAATTAAACGACTTAAAACCATATATATATATATATATATATATATATTTTTATATATATAAATAAAACGACTTACAACCATATATATATATATATATATATATATATATATATATATATATATATATATATGATTATAAATGATGTCATACATGACGTCGTAAATTACACTGTGGAAGATAATTCACACGTGACGTTATGGCAGCTTTTTCATATACTTTGATGGTGGCTACATGTAAATTATCATTTTAATAAGAATTCGAAATAATTTAAAACTCAGAACATTTAAATCTTTAACAATTATAGATGTAACATTATTGCATGATCAAACATTAAATCAATTCCAAATTCTGGTTTATATTCACGTACTTATTTGTAGACATATTTTACAAAAGAAATGAGCACGTATGAAAGCAGTCTGTTACACATAACATTTAGAGTGTTCGCTGTTGTTTGGACGCCGTAGTTCAATTCTCACTCAACCTAAAATTAACAATATAAAGTAAATACCTGACACACAATGCCATCATATTGTAAGGTCAATGGTTATTTTTTTTCTGTCTAGAGTAGTGAGTTGCGTATTACATCTACCCTTAGGAATATTTGCTAATTACAAGTAAGGTTTCAGATAGTCGTCCTTACAAGACGGTAAATATGATACAAAACCGTAATACTCTGTAATAGGAAAATAATTATTTAGAAGGGATTCTCAGCAATAGTATTTATATTAGATTTTGAAACGACCATGTTATACTAAAGTAACATTTATCTCTCCCTTTTTATGTTCTTTCACCGATGTGAAAGACACCGATCGTAGTAATTCCATTTAAAGTTACGCATTACATATCATTAAGAGAAGATATATTTGTTGTAACTATATGTGTAGCTTCTCAACTCACTTCATCGAAGAGATTTTCTCTTACCAGTGTTTTTTTTTTTTATTCTAGAGAGTATTTTTTTTATATTTACTTACTGGGTCTGCTTATTTGTTTGTTGTTATTGCTTAATAGGTCCGAATAATGACATGTTTCTACCTAACAATACTTATTAAACATTCCGTTATTTACGGGTAAATAACTATTCGCATTGTATTGTCTTAGTGGATCAAAACACTATTATGAAAAACGGAATCATGATATCGCATACTCAAACCGGGATTAAGAGCAAAATATTAATAGCAGTTCTGGGTATATTACATCGTTTAATGAACATTTCATAAAAATAGTAATATTCAGTTTATAATTGCATAATGATTAATTAATTTGATAATTGATACAGAAGCGTTGTCATTATACACATTTCCTCAATTTTTTAACTCATCAAATAAAATATGCGATATTTTATTTAATTAATAACTTCCTGATAACAGAAGAGATTACTCGTCGTTGCACACATTTTTCTATTCATCAACCGATTTAGTCGGATCTAGACTTAGGAATTCTCCCTAGTCTTTTCGTCAGTTGGTCCGTTCCTTCCGAAAATTCCCAATAACTACTCATTACATTTGTCTGAAATTTTGCATGACGTTACAACTACGCAGGAGAAGGAAATAACCATTCTCAGATAGTTGATAAAATAATCAGATTTTGCAGAAAATGACCCAACGCAAGCTCACATGGATATAGATCTCGGAACGTAATATTTGACTCTGGGCAAATTCTTGTTGAGTCCCCAAGGGGTCAAATGGCACAAAATAGTACTTTCCGTTATATGGAATCATTTCCAACCAAAAATAAGGCATCGTTTTTCATGAAACGGTGTCTTTTTAGTCTAATGGTTTTCATCAGTACATTTGTTTAAATAGGCAAAATAGGTCACAGTTCTACTACTGGTTTTGGTTTACAGAACAAGGCAAGTAAATATTGTAAACTCGATTATACAAATATTATTATAGATTCATGGATTTAACTTTAATCCATACGATTAATTGTATACTCATAGCTGCGAGCCTAGCCCACTCATCGATGCGGTCAACACCGTATAAGGTACTTTTGTTGGGTGATTTCAATTTTGATCAGCTTCTTGCAAACAATGTGTCACTAACCGTACTCCATAATGGATCTTAGCAATTCTTAAGCGCTCAAATTACACGACTGAAATTGAACGTCTTATATTGAACAACATTTTTGATAGAGAACACTCTTCTTCACCAGCATTTTGACTTAACAGCACATTTAGTGTAGAGATTGTTTTGTACTTCAATGTGTGGTTCTGTTCCATCTGTTTTGATAGTCATCACACAATGGAAAATATAGTTTTCTTTAAATATCTCGAATATATTAGTCATCAAATATGTCAATATCCACATAATTCACATACCCTCTTGTCCCTGCCACATATATACACTATATCTTACCTTGTGTTTTGTTCAGGCAAATAAGCAACTGTGAAAATATACGTGATATAATTATTAGAAATAAATATTATAATCTAAAAAATAATTTATATTCATTACTTGATGTCATAAGAATGGTATTCATCAGTAAGAGAAAAATCATCAACCGTTTTTTTTTTTACCAAAGATAATTGATTATCTATCACGCGATTTCTCTTCTGTGGATTGCTATGTAGTTGTTTTCCAATGTAATGACATCAGATTCATATTAAAAACAAAGGCAGCAATTACGAGTTGGATCAGACTTTGTCTACAGACATCCGATGAATATTTTATACTTTTAAAGATGTACAGTTAAGTGTTTTATCTTGTTTACCAACGTCGTCGTCAGAAGCACTTGGACTCCCACGCTACACCAAGTCCAAACACTAGATAAGCAGCAACCTGTAGTCACTGCACAAATCACTGAATACTGATAATTCTTCCACCGGATCGTTTGCCCTTGCACTTTCCATGTGCTTACTTCATGCAGTAATTTAATAAAATGTATATCTAAAATATTGGTTCCTATCATCCAACATAGATCGACCCCTTAAAACTTGCTCGGTTATTAATAGCATTTTACCATTTATTTTTCGTATACCTCGATTGTAGTAGAAATAAAGCAAAGCATTAACACTTGTTATCCTCATTTCAGGAATAAGTGAAATAAATCCCCTATTAAAATCTTATTGTAAAATGATGTTCACCATTGCTACCTGAAGTAGGATAACGCCCAACATTTTATATAACATTATATTATGAAAAAAACAGATATTATTTGACACTTACTAAAACATTTTAATCGAGTTTTCTACCAAGTTCGTGTTTACGGATTACGTAGCGACAAAATTAATAACTTTTCAATATATTCTGCTTTCGAAATAAATTGGTATAATTGTAGTAAATAGGTTATATAACTCAAAAAGCATCCATCAAAGTAAGATTGGCGGCTTCTGTAAAGCTGTTAATAGCAGTATTAATTTACTAGAGACATTTTACTGATTCTGTCAACGGATGCGTCAAAGAAAATTACTTATAGAAAATTAATATTTCTTCACCTATTTCATTTGCAGTGTTGCGTTACGGTGGAACAGAGATACGAGACAGAGAAGATATAAAGATAGACGGATCAATAGATGACAATGGCGTTGAGAGATGAATGCGAAGAGAAGTGTTACTAACAACGCTTTAAACAATCAACTTTGAAAGTCAGCTTTCAGTACAATGATCTTTATACAAGACAATAAAGAGAAATCACATGACTTTGTTTGAATGACGAACGCAGCTGGTGATGGGAATTCGATGTCTTCTACATTGCTACATTGTCGAATTTTCCTGAACATTCTGCTCCCTAAAGATTTATTTTCTGTTTCATCTACTAATTCCGACACCTTTGACTAATGCCTCGGATTGACTATGACTGTTTATGTCTAACTTAAATGTATATATTAATTTTATACTTTTCTGTGACGTCAGTAGGAAAGCCGGACATGTGAATTAAATGCGTATGCTACCACCACGCTTTCTGGCTACACAAATCCCTCAGTTTCTCTGTAGACCTTATTTAATTATATTGTTGCATGCGTCATTTCTCTTGCATTGTTAATTACAATGGATATGTCACTGTATTCCTGGAATCGTATCTAACAAACAAAATTCAATTGTTTAACTTTTAATAACTGTAATCGATTACAGAATCCCTGTTTAATGATTATATTCGATCCTAAATACATCGTTTCTTACTAAAAATCGGACGCAGATCTTTTCAATATACACCAGAAGGTGCATGTATAATATACTTTTATTTGCATAGCTCTCTAAAACAGCCAAACAAAATGGCAAAGCTGATGGTTCCATCTATGAAAATAGTTGCTTCACTATGATTTTATAAATGCTTGCTAATAAAAATATCTATTTTTCGTAAATTTACCTACGATATGGCACAGTTCAACATTTACCCTTCTACCAAATTTATTGACTGATCTTTAAAGTTTGAGGCAAGTCCTGCCTAATAGAGCCTCGTTATTTCCGGTTAAAACTAAAAACTATGTTCTACTGATTCACATTTATTAATTCTAGAAATACAACGAATCTCTATTTTTGACGATAGCTTTCTGTGATTATAACACAATCTGACATTGGGAATTCAAAATTAATGTAATATTCAATAGATTTTTATTCATGAGAAAAATGTGTTTAAATGTTGACAATTTTAAGCTTCGCAAACATGTGCTCTTTCAAAAACGTTATTCATGAAAGAGTGCTTAATCTCTGGATTCGATTCAAACCCCTTTCTTAATTCCTGATCTTTTCTATCAGTTTATTCAAGGTTTTGGAGTGTGCAGACACTTCTTTTAAAATGTTTGTCATGTGTTATTGTGTCTAGAGGTATTTCCATCAACCCATACATCATTTAAATAAGAAACGAGTTTTTCTAAAATATCTCATGTGTAAAGAATGCTTTGTGATCGGTAAAAATTCTAACACTTTAACTCCCTCTTATAATCTAGGTTTTTTACTCGTCGGATCGTATATATGTCTTATATCTAACTCGTCAATTTGTAAAGATTTTGCGCTAAAATTAATGCAGTCTACAATTTTCTTTAAATTTTAATACGTAATCAAGGAGAAGTATATATCTTAGTTTTTCTGCATCTTTTAATCGATGAACATTATTTTTTAAAAGGAGAAGTTCTATATCATTTTTTTGTTCCCTGATGAATGGGATTTGTACTTTCCTGTGTTTTATCTGTTATGTAATGTAGTCATTTTTAATTTCTCATCTATATTATTAGTGTTTTCTACGTCATCTGATAGTAATGCTCCCTTGAATTGTAATAGTGTAGCCGGTATTTTTGTGTTTCCTAGAACTAGCTCTTATGAGTACACATATTAGATAAAATCTTAATTTTTCTTTGTCACTATTTTGAGTAAATTGTACTGTATTCGTAATTATTGGATTTCCTATTATTTTGCCCCCTGCTAACACATTTAGTAAGATTAAAGAGGCATTTTTCGTTGGTAAGGTTGGACGAGCGTCCACTATGGCGAACCCATTTATAAATTCGATTTGATATAGATTTCATGAACGGGTATTTTGTGACACTCAAATCTATTCCCTTTTCCAAGTAACAATCTCTTGTGAAAGTAGAGTCAGATAGTGGTAATGCGCTTTTTAACAGTAGGGTTTGCGACGTCCCTGTGTCTCGTAGGATTTTTATGGGTTTAGCTTTCTAAGGATCGCTTATGGAAACAGAGCAATAGAATATGAAAAGTTTATATGCATCTCTGCATGAATCAGAAATATTGTCTCAGTATTTGATCTCGAGAGAGACGTGTGAGGTAAAATATGTTTTTATTGGGTTAGTATAAACATAGGTGTTATAGGAGTTATTTGTTTCGTTATCTTTTTTTCCTACTCTGCACTCTGATATAATGTGATTGTTTCGACTGAAATATGTGCGTATAATTTTTGGTTGTTTGAGAAATGAAGTATTTGTATGTACCTTCTTTGTTTCTGTGGACATTTTCTATGAGATTCGTTATTAGGATGAGACGCAAGCAACTGCCCCCTATTTGAGAGTAATCTGAATAGGTATTTGTCAGTTTAATCTATTCATAACAATTTCCTGGGGTGTTTGTCTGCGATTATTTTCGCATCATTTATGGTCTGTACTCCCTTCTCATCTACATGCATTTGTGTTTCTTTATCTACACATCGTTTAACATTTTCTAATACAGTTAATTTATGTAATTTATTGTAACCATTGTCTACTTTTAAGCTCTAAGCAAACTATTTAATGGGTATGTTTTCTTTCGTACGAATTCTACGAATGTATAGTTTTACATTTTTCAAAAATTTCTAAATTTAAGCTATACTCCTCTGGAATAAATTGATATTAATTCAGTATTACATTTTAATCTTGTCATAATTGGCTGTATGTATGACAAATATACGTAAGCTGCGCTTCGACGTGAAACTGATTTCAAAGGTTCGAGCCAAATGTCGAAAGGCCATCTAAAAGTTGTGGCGATTTTCTCAAAAAAAGGGTACCACTTCTGTACTCTTTTTTTCCTATAATGGCGGTACAAAGTTTAGGATTCCTCTTTCATAGAAAATTGTATTAACAGTAGAGTTTTTAACATTATGATTTTTTTTTCTTTGCTCTAACCTTAATTTTTACAATTCTATTTTTTCTAATTCGGTTTTTTCGTGAATTTCATACCTTTTTTTTCTAATCGGAGAAGTAAGTTATTATATTCCGTTTTGACACCACAAGTGTCTATCAGATCCTTTTCTATTAATTCGTCAGCGACAGTTTCTTTTTTTTATTTCTACTTTATAAATACTACGATTAGTGCCAAACTCGAAATAAAATGCTATTTCCAAAAGCTCTGCTTTTCTTAACTTTGACATTTTTGGTTTATTGTGGTTGGACCTAAAACGTCTTGTACAGAAAAAAGGCTATATCTGTTCTTATTTTTTATGGCATGTACTTAACGGACGTTTGCAATAATTGTAATTTTTATTAATTTATTTATTTATTAATGTATTTATTATTATTATTATAATTATTATTATTATTATTATTATTTTAATTAATAATAATAATAATAATAATATAAATAATAATAATAATAATTATAACAACAGTTTTAATAGTATGTGTTTTGTTTTTAGTTAAGGGGTAAACGAATGCCGCAGTGTTTGGTTTTGGTTTAACACGTCGATAATTAAATGTCGGAATGTTTTGTACGAGCCCTCAAAAAATATTTACGGACCGGTCCGAGCCTTTAAAATGATATATATATATATATATATATATATATATATATATATATATATATATATATATATATATATATATATATATATATATATATATATATATAATTTAAAGGAGATTAGAATAATAGTCTAAAGAGCTAAGTGTATTTTAATTTAATAGTGAAATTACTAGATTAATTAAAATACAGGAAATGCTCGTTTTAATTTAGATCTATAATAAGCTCGATAGTTAAATGTCCTAGAGCTAATTTAATATTAAGTAATGTGATTTATAATTTTAAAATTTTAAAAATTTTAAAAATTTAAAAATCAAAATTTAATTAAATTAAAAATCAGTTTCATAAGAAGGAACAACAACAAAGTCAATTATCTGTTCGATCGTTTCGGAAATCCGTGCTTTTTATTTGTGGTATACATGAAGTCACGTAGAACAATTATACATAGTTTTTTGGTAAGCACGGTCTCCTCATCAGCAAATTTAGGAGGATTTCTATTGAATTGAAAAGACACCAAAAATAAACCTAGCATTAAAAGTAAGGCAGATGAATCTGAAAAATTGAAGTAAAAGTTTTGGATTTAAAATTTATAAGAAAATTAATAAGAAAATTGGTATAGGTTTGAGATAGAAATGAGTAGAAAAAATATATTTTTTTGAATTTACATAATAAATTTGATTTAAAAATATATAGATATATAATTACCTTTTGGTTTTTCTTTTTTTGAAATCAGGAACTGTATTTAAAGTAGTCATTTAGATGTTTGCTATAGCTTTTTATTTTATTGAATGATGAATTTTAAAAGGGCGATGCTCGTGCAGTAAATTGTTTCCGTTAGCGTATTTTGATTTAAAGACGCTACAGTTAATATCTATAGAGAGAGAGTATTTATTTTGCAAGTGTTTAAGGGGTGATAATTGTCATGGCTTTATTTATTATTTGATTTACGAGTCTAAGGGCGGTAATTTGTTCAACTTAATTTATTATAAAAAAAAAAGTAATCTATTTTTACTAATGAGTAATTTTTAATGATTTAAGGTGGTTTATATTTATTAAATTTAAACCAACCTTTATGATTACATGATAGAAGCTCGTGTCTTGAATATACTAGTTTGGTTGTGCTTTTTTATATCTTCATATTTTAAAATTTTTAGGGTTTCTTTTGTACATAATGTACAAAATTTATCTCCTGGTTTATATGATTTGCAAGTCTCAATTATTTGCCATTTTAAGTTGAAAGAAATATTGTTTTTTTTTAGTTGCCAAATATAGTTGGATAGAGTAGTTGGGTTTGATAGAGAGTTATTTTTAAAAGAATGTTTGTGCGTTGAAATTCTATGTTTTATTGGGCCAGATGTGGAACCAATATATATTACCTCTTGATTATTATGATTATTTTCCGTTAGGTCTATTGTTGGATTATAATGTGGTGGGTTGGTTAATAATTGATCGGTAGATTGATTTAAGTTGGTGTTATTATTTAATCTGGTAGTTGAGTTATGGCTGTTGATAGGTTCTTGTATATTTGGAGTTTTTGATACTGTGCAGCTATAGATAACATTTTTAATTTTACATGAGCCTTGTAGGGGACATTTATTTTTTCTTCTACAGTTACAGTCCGATGTATTTTGTATAGTTGCATTTTGTAGTTTATTAATTTTATTATTATCAGAGCTAATTATTTTCTGATGAAGGTTAGGCATAGTAGAGTAAGAGACTTTAATTGTGTTCGTATTGAAACTCTTATTATATCTATGGGGGGCTTTAAAGTTCTTATCTAATATTTTAACAAAATTCTCTAGCTATGTTTGTTTCTAGGTTTTTGGAATACGAGGGGTTGAACCATAGGATCTCCTTGTGTCTATTCTTACGTTTGCGGGTTTTAGTTTGTTGTTTATTTATATTATTATCTAATATTTGTAGTTTGGTTTTATCTTTTTTGTCTCCTGGTTATTTTTCTTAACTCGTATACGGGAAGACATTGCCATATTATATGTTATTACGCTCTTAATAGGTTTATTTTTAATGCAGTTTATGTTTCTATCATTTTCATTTATGAATTTAATTTGTGAATTATATCCAGAGTTTTTAAGGGCTTCATTATAGTATTTTTCATTTTTGGTAAATATTGATTTAGTAGAAGACAGTCTAGAAATTCTTAGAGCGATATTGGGAACTATTGATTTTAATATTGATTTAGGGTGGTTTAATTGATTGTGGACATATAGAAGTGATTGGTTAGGTTTATGGTATGGTTCAAAGGTAGAATTTTCAAGATTTAAGGTTATGTCTAAGAAATTAACAATTTTTTTATTAGGGTCGATTTTTATACTCCATAATTTTTAAATAATTTATGTAGAGATTTAATTGCATTTTCATAATGTTTATTAGTAGAGTTCGTTATGAAAAGTGCATCATCTCTATATAGCCCTCCTTCAAGTTTGAATTGTTTATGGAGTATACAATGTATTTCATTTAAAAGGAAAAGGCCAACTAGATCAGTGACCTGAGTCGAGTCCGTCGATCCCATTAAAATGTTGAAGTGGTTAGGGGTATTTTTCCTGGTCCAATATTTATTATCAATTGTTATTAAAGACTGTCTAGCTATAAGTATTAGTTTAGTTTCGTCTTGAGTTATATTAGTTAATTTTCGTGCCATTAATAGAGATTTATTAAGTAGGATAGGTGATATAGATTGGTAATATGATTCAATGTCAAAAGAAAGAAATGTAATATTATTTTTATTTTGAATATTAGAAAACCAGTCGATTACTTTGTTTGAAGATTGCCATAGTGGGTATTTTATTATGGATATAATTTTGGGGATAATTCTATCTAATATGTTTTTACTAACCAGTCCTATATCTGATTTCGAGGGGCAAATGAGTCTAATAGTAGGGTTGATATTGAAGCTGTGTTTGTGGTCTTTTAAAGTAAATATCGGGGTACCTGGTACCGTTATTTCTGTGTATTTATCTATTTTAAGTTTAGTTAAAACGTTTTTTGCATCATTATTTATTTTATTTAGTGCTGATTTATTAGTAGTTTTATAATTTTTATTAAGTTCTTTATATATTAGATTTGTATATTGTATATAGTCCATTGTGTAGAAATTTCCAGTTTTATCTGCCGGTACTATGAGTTTATTTTGGTGGCTTGTAGAAATAGATTTTGAAAATTTATTTATTTTTTAAGTGTTGTTGTTCCATCTTATGAAACTCTAGGCTCTATCTCTCAGACTCTCTCTCTCCTTGTTTAACTCAAAAGTTTTTAACTATATCGAGAACTTCCCATTATCCATGACATCATACACATGTTAAAACATGTGTATTCTTTCACCTGTTCTGGAAATTCGTGTCCAAAACTGTTTCCTTTGTTTACAAAACGAATTTTAACCTATATTTCCAGTAACCTATATTTCAAATATGTTAAAAACATATTTATTAAATTATCTTATAGTTGGATTTTTCAATCGAAATTCATAACAGAATTGGCAATACACATTCTTTTCTTAAAACTATTTTTTCTCAAAGCTAAACAATTGTTTTTTTTTTTTTTCAAATTCCATTTGCTAATTCTCTCTCGTAATCTATTTCTAAACCTAAATTTCGAAGTTCGAAGTTCGTCTCTTCTATTTCATTTTTACATTTAACTAAACCTCTCTATTTTTATACTTACATGAAAAGGGAACATCCCTTATCATGTAACATCCCTCACTTCCATATGTATTCATTTTAAAATTAAGTACACTTTTTTCTACATCTACACAACCACACGGCTAGGAAAGATCAGGCTAAAAAAATCTCTTTCAGTCAGCCCTCCTCGGCCGACTTCACAATTATTACATTTTTATAACATCAGAACACTTCTGATCTTCTTGACATTTACTTTTTGGGTGTAGGGTCTTTACCTATGATTCACATAAGCTACTTTCCAACCACCCATATGCCGCAGACTAGAGTTTTCAACCTCCCTCGAAATGGACGACTCCCTTCTTCCCAAAAGTGTCCTGATCGTCTTTTCCGCAGGTTAGTATTATCAAGTATGGGTTTGTTTTTTTTTATTCTATAACTATCTTATACGGGACATAACAAAGCTCATAACCAATGTTCTTAGCTGGCTTTAACTATCAAGATATACCTTTTTCTCTCTCATACGGATTCACTCGGATTTCCTTTCTTGGATTCTTGAAGCTTCAACGAGGATTTAGAAATATCACCCCTTACTAACTAACAGCTTTTGCACCACAACACCTTAATTGCGCACTACATTCTATTTAATAGCCCGATTTTTGTGATTTTTCTTTTCTCTAACCAGAGCTTCCCAGATCCACCAGATATATCTCACATTCATGCGTCTCTAAAAAAATACAAGGTTATATCTGTCTTACGTAATCTACGGTATATTTTTGCCTAGAACTCACTTCATTAAGCTATATGTTATTGCCTCGGGACTACCTATCATCGGTTTATTGGTCCCCTTTTAAATTTTCGTATTCTTTCCAACGCCTGCTTATTAATTAAGCCAATTATTACTACTTGCTTGGAATCGTTACGTGCGTCCAGCTTATTTTAAGCACTTAATTAACACGGGTTCCCATTTTTTTATATAGGGGCAATTCTTGTGCTTATGAATCCCTACCAAGTAATTTTTCTTGGAAAAAAATATAGGATCTCTAAAAAAAAAAAAAGAAATGCTAAAAAAACATCTTTCCTTCGGCTTATCACATCTAAAAACTCTCTTAATACCCGTTTACGTAATTTATTTTGCCCCATCTCTAAAATTCTAACATATTTTTAACCAACCATTCGTCTTAGTCTTTTTTTTCTCCTCGATGTATATTTACTAATGACTTTGAATTTCTGCTGTGAAAATCAGTAACATTTACATTAAGTACACATTTACAAAACACATTTTCAAAAGAAAATACCTTAATACATTTTAACATTTTGCAACAAAACAAACAAAATAAAATAAAAATCCGTTACATTATACATTTCAAATGTCCGTTTAACCAAAATAAAAAAATGCCCCTTTTTCAAAGACCAGAACAATTAAAGCACACTAAAAAGCCGGTAATATTCACAATGAGCAGAATTTTGATTTTCATTTCTGCATCCTTCTTTTTGCTTTAGTTTATTTTATTTTATTCATTTATTTATTTTAAATACCCTAGAATTTTAAAATTACTTTCGACTTTTGACACTAAATTGCCATTTATTATGATTGACAGTTTTAACTCTACACGATTGAGACATTAACACACATTCTTATGAATGACACACTGTCCTATTTTCAATTTGTGTGCGGCCGTATATTTCGAAACATTATAATCCGAACTCAGCAATGTTTCTCTTTTTTATTGTATTTATGAATGAAATATTCGTGGGTTGTTTTTTTTATTTTTACTGACCGAATCTCTTTTATCATTGATTACGGAATATCGGCCTTTTTTTCTTTTTTAATATTTTCTTGTAAACTTTAGTTTTCTGTGTGCGTGTGTGTTCAAATTTATTTATTATTATTTTTGTTCGCATTTCTGTGATTGTGTAATGTATTTTTCCGTGGTATTCTTTCTGTATTTATTTTTTTAATTGCCTTGAAACCTTTTAAAACGTTGTGTTTTTTTTTTCGTTGTAACCGAAGTTCTTTTTTTAACCCACCCTTGCTTGGTGGTCTGGTCGCTACGGCCCCAAATTGTATTTGTTATATATTTCATTATTATTATGATTATTCTTGTTGGTATTGTTGTTATTGAAAGTATTATTAAGGGGTAGTCTTAGAGATTTACAGCATCTTATTACTAGAGATGTTGCGTTCTGTATTCGTGTTTTGAAGAGATTCATATATATATATAAAATGTTCATAATTAGAGGTGTTAGTGAGGAGGTAGTGTTGAGAGAGTCTTGGTGTTCACATTGTCGATATGTGATGTCGAGACATTGTGTATGTAAATACATTTTAAAACACATGATATACAAGATATATAATCACTTTACCTTTTGGTAGAATTACAACACAAATAAGACGTTTATAAAAACACATGATGGGTTTATTTCTTCTTCGACCGGTCGTGGTTTTCATATTCTCTCCCCTCAGGATCTCTCTAAGACTCCTTCAGTTTTTCCTTGCTAAACTCTAAAGTTTCTAACTATATCCAGAACTTCCCATTTTCCATGACGTCATACCCATGTTAAAACATGTGTATTCTTTCATGTGTTCTGGAAATGCGTGTCCAAAACTGTTCCTTTGTTTACAAAAGGAATTTTAACCTATATTTCGAGTAACCTATATTTCCAATATGTAAAAACATGTTTATTACATTATCTTATGGTTGCATTCTTCGATTAAAATCCATAACAGTATTGACAATGCACATTATTTTCTTGAAACTATTTTATCTCTAAGCTAAACAATGGTTTGTTTTTTTACATTTCATTTGCTAATTTTCTCTCGTAATCTATTTCTTAACCTAAATTACGAGGTTGGAATTTCGTCTATTCTATTTCATTTTTACATTTAACTAAATCTCTCTATTTTTATACTAACATGAAAAGGGGACAGCCCTTTTCTTGTAACACTGAGAGGAAGATGAGTGATCACCTTAATGCGTTAATACGGGAAATACTGACGAGATTTTCCAAGTTGAGGAATACAATTCTACTTAAGACAACGTTTAAACAGTTTTGTAAGTATGTGTGCTAGTTCTGTTTGAAGTCTTTTGAGTACTATAATTGGAATACTATCAGGGTCGGTTGCTTTACTGGAATCAATGTTTTGGTTTGCTTGGCAACATCACGTATAAATATTTGTATGTCGCATATCATGTTTTCTGATAAAGGAGGAAATATTAAGTGTTGGTTGTCTTGGTACCAAAGGGTAGAATAAACTGCAAAGGTATTTGGAAAATAGTTTGTTTTTGTCTGATGCTGACTGGATTACTTCAAGTCCATTGATGATAGTTGGGATAGAGCACACGCTTCTGTTATGATTATGTTTACTATTTGCCAAATCTGGTGGGAACCAAATCACTGATCAGTTACGTTTGATTAAACGGACTGAGCATACACGTCTCTTGCGTTCTTTATTACTTTCTTACAATAGTTACTGGTAGGTTGAAAGCAGCTTTAGTCTCAGTACATCTTTTATGTTGGAAGCAATAAGAAAAGTAGTATGTTTACGCAATGGCTGCAGCACATTCTGGAAAGAAGCCTTGCTGGCTGTTAGGTTAATCCTGGAACTTTTCTCGAGGTTATGCACCAATCTATACTACAATTAACCATTCCGTCAGGTTGATACTACAAAGGTCACGCCCTTTTTAAACATAGACCGCAGAGGTAGATCTAATATAAACGTACGGAAGCTATCCCAGTCAGGCATAGTGTACCGACATATGTACAATGGAGAGGTACGTTTGAGGACTTATTACATTTCATTTTTATCTTTATTGATACAACAGTGTGGTAGGAAGATTCGCGTGGAGACAGAACGGAAACTAAACATAGATCGGGGAAAATTGTGAGAAAAAGTTCTAGGTAGTGGGTTCTTGGACAATCTGAGTCAGGTCATAAGCAATGCACAAATCATGACGGGGCATACGACGTTCATCGGTCTTTTTTGCGCAGGTTAGCAATTCCACATTGTGAATATTGAAGTATCCACATATATGAATGTTAGTTGATGTATAAGCAGATAGGATGTCGTTAATATTCTCAGATATATCTTGAAAGATAGTAACTGCGCTGTTGTTGGGAGGATATAGAATAAATATTAACGCAGGAGTATGAGCAAGTGCAACCCAGAAACACATATAGGGTAAGTTAAGATATATTCACTTGAGATGTCCCTACAACATGGAAAGTCATATATATATATATATATATATATATATATATATATATATATATATATATATATATATAAGAGCGAAAATGTATGTATTTTTGTTTGTATGTATGTATGTGTGTATGTTTCTGTGTCTAATAAAAACTTTTGACACACGCGACGAAAATTCACAAAGTCGGCATCATATCGAAGCCCCATCCTTCGCTTGAAAAATATCGAAAAATTTGCCAAAAACTTTCAATTTTCAACGAGGGGGGGTAGCAAAAACGGGTTCCTCGTAACGATGACCGATTCTAAGCATGCTTCAGATGATGTCATGACGTTGTGACTGATGTCCATTAAATTTCATACATGGTTTAATATGGGTTATAATTTTTCCATTAACAAAAATTTTAGATATTTTCTTAAATTAAAATCATGTAATATATTTCAAACAACATACTGCACATAAAGTGTTACAGTGGTAAACGATTTTGCGCTCAACTTGAAAAGAAACATGGGATTTTATAAAAAAATACGTGTTGTACGGGTAGATATGGATTGAAATTATTAATTGACGCTGCGATTTTGGGAGAAGTAACATCATCTTTCCCCATACATCCTTAGGATGCAGATGAAGCCGCCTGTCTTTTTAGTTGGTTGGTAAATGAGCGTATTTGGAAGAAAAAACATCAAAATAACTATCAAGAGAGAATGCCACCTGATCCAAGAAATCTGAACTAGACATAAAAGGTCACCACAGTTAAGTATACAATACATACATTGCTTGTCCTAAAAACGACAATGAATATGTAATCATATCAGGGCAGTATTCATCATCGATTCAACTCTCCGGAAACTGCTTGTGAGAGTCAAGTCCTACAGAAAAAATAATGACTAAGCACGGTGTATATGAGATCCCATGTAAAAGTCGAAAACTAATCACAGCTGATACGTGTCGTCCACCAAAATACAGTTACAAGAACATTTGAAATAACAACCACTGTAAAAGTATAATACAACATGCAAGAGAGCTATATGCTCAGTCCGTTAAATCCAAACTAGTGGAGAAGCGGCGTGGTTCCCACCATTGTTGCAAATAGCAAACATAATACTGAACACAGACATGATTTCTATCCTATTTATCGTTAGTGGACCTGCGGTCATCTTCTAAGCATCAGACAAGGCCAAACTATTTGCCAAGAAATGTGCAGCTAATTCTACGCTATGCGACGAAGGACATCAACTCCCCGTATTTAATCGCATAACAGACAACACGCTAGGCAACATATACATATCTGTGCGTGAGGCCGCCAAGCTAACGAAGAACCTTGATTCCAATAAAGCAACTGGCCCTGACGACATTCCCATTATAGTGTTGAAAATGCTTCAACCAGAACGTGCCCCAATACTTACAAAATTGTTTAAGCGTTGCCTTACAAAGTGTTTTTTAACACCGTGAAAAACCTCATCAGTATTCCCTGTATTTAGGAATTCGGATGACAAGTCATTTCCTCTAAGTACAGACCAATAACCCCCCTGTGTGCCATGCGTAAGCTGCTGGAATCCATAATAAATAGATAAGTAATCAACCACCTCAGCAGAAATAAACTGCTTTCTGGCATGCAATATTGTTTCCCTTCTACTAAATCTACAGCACATGTGCTAACGGTTATATCTTATGGGATTAGTGAATCACTCGATAATTCCTCTTGACATATCAAAGACCTTCGATAAGGTATGGCATAAAGACCCACGTCACATGATTTCCAGCTACGGTATTACTGGAAATGTTTTCGTAGTTATTTAATTATTTCCGTCTGATATGCTTATAAGAGTATTTGTTGATAGGAAGACACCAGAGGCCACGCTATTAATGCTTCATTCCCTCCGAGGTCCATCCTGGGTACAACTCTCATCTGGATCTACATCGATGAGCTTCCAAATCACATACTTAAATCATTCGTGTACATATATGCTGATAGCACGGCAATCTAAGGAAACACACCAAAGGCTGTAATTGGCAAAGTTCTCTCTGAATACCTTTCCTCTGATCTCGAGCGCATGGTACAGTGGGGCAAGACGTGGCTGGTTACTTTTAATGTATCTAAAACGAAGCACCTATCTTTACATTATCAACGCTCTGATCCCCATCTAGCATCAATTGTAATGGATGTTCTAGTTTTGAGGAGGCACCTTGTTTTTACACGCTTCTGGGTTTGATCTTTACTCCTGATCTGAAGTGGAACACGCACATCGTCTGTTGACAATGCCGCTTGGAAAATGGTTGACTCCTTCTACCGCTCCAGAAGATATTTCTCTACTGATGCTATCTATATACGAGCACGGTATGTCCAAAAATGGATTACTGCTGCTACATCTATGCAAGACCTGCTAAAATCAGTCTATCCTAACTTGACAGAGTACAAAATAGGTTTCATGGCTTAGTGGGGGATGCCATTTTCTTTTCCCTGCAACTTCTTTCCAACAGATGGGAAGTTGAGAGCCTTTCTTTGTTTAATCGTTTTTTTTTCAATTGTAGGTGCTCGTCTGAGCTCACATTTCTGGTTATCCCTGGCCAATCTTTCATGATAAACACCCGATTAGCTGAAATCACTGCCAGTATTTTTCTCCACTCTTTATCTGTTCCTAAATCAAAACGTAGTTTCTATGAACAAAGCTTCTTTCTTAGAAGTGTACGCCTGAGGAATTCTTTTCCGTTCGCCGATTTCCAACCTGACTATAACTTGGACGTCTTCAGGTCCAACATAACCAAAGTTCTTTTGAACCGCCTACTTTATAAGCCACCTTATCAAAACTCCAATACTACCGAGTATTACGATACTATGCCTTGATTACTGTACACGCGATAACCTTTATCTCCGAGTGGCTTCTGGGCCTTGTAAAGTTGTAACCTTCATGTAAAAAAAAAAGAATGACACAGAATGGGTGTATATAAAAAAGCGCGCTAACCACAACTTTGTGAATAAGCGTGAAGAATCTTCACTAGAATGAAACGCGCATTTCTGTACCTTAATTACCATATATAGTTCATAACTTTATGAATATATATATATATATATATATATATGTATATATATATAATATATATACTAGGGACGTGCAATAAGTAATGCCCCTGACCCACTTTCTGTTGTCTGATCTAGCTGAAATTTGACATGTACAATGATTAATATCTCTATGGGTTATGTGGCAAATTATAGCTCTGAACTAATTATTGTTTCTGTTTTACAGGTGTTTGAACTGTGTCAGGTGTGAAATTGAGCCTGTTAAATGTCTAGCGGTGATACGGTTTTTGTATTTGAAAGAACTCACACTGTGCCACAATGACGCAGCCTCTTTTAAGGGAGCAAGGGCTGCTCAATTAATAACCCCTATATCTTACTTCCAACCTTGTGCCTGCTATTTGATGCAGTTAAAAACGTTTCATGCAGGTGTGTTTGGGTTTGGGAACGTTAGATCATGTCGCTTGGGTTTGAGTGACAGGTGTTATAAAACTTTTAAAGGTCAGATTTACACGCGGATATCTGAATTTGAAAACTAAAACATTGTGTGAAACGCATATTTCTCTCTCTGATTTTCTCACTCTTTCTTTCTCTATTTCTATCATTGAAAGAGAGAATTAAATATAATGTGATTGTTGTAAAGACAGTTGAGGTTTCTCGCTGTACGCGATGGGTCGACTAAATATGTTTCCTAATTTGTTAACTGTTTAATAAATTATATATTTTTATAAAAATGTATTTTGTCGCTGTTTTCATACAAGTGTTCAATTTCAGCATACCATTAATGTCGACGATAGAAAGCTGCAGTGAACACGCAACAAGCGACGATGGGAAGATGCCTGCAATGTCCACACATAATGTGACCCGTACCAAACAGTTATAGCCGACGATGTATCGACCCGTTTTCGTTGTGTTTCCAGCATGTGCCTATCGTTTAGATATCGTTGGATATCGTTCATTCCCCGTGGAGCTGGTTGCATTCCCAAGACTTTCATTAACAAAGAAACCCTCCCGTGGAGCAATAGTACTACAACACCACAATAGATTTTGGAGGAAATGAAAGAAACATATGGTGATAAAGCCCTCTTATATGACCTTGTAAACGCTGGCATCGCGAATTCAAACATGCATGGACGTCTGTGGAAAAAGGTCCCAGACCTGGTCGCCCCATTCTGCTACTCATTGAGCATTTGTCCGTCAAGTTGAGGCTCCCATTTTTGAAAAAAGGCGCATTACTATTCGCCAAATAGGCCAAGATGTCAAGATTAGTACAGGGTATGTGGAAACTATCATTCATGGCCAATTGCATATGTATAAGGTGTCTGTCAGATTGATTTCCTAGTTGCTCACACCATTCCAGAAGTGATAACACGTCGAGTGATCGATGATGATTTTGAAGATGGGCCAAGAAGATGAGTCAATTTTTTTCAAAATACTGTTTACACAGGATGACACCTGGGCCAATCACTATGATCAAGAAACCAAAGCCCAGTCAATGCAGTGGAAGCCCTTGGACTCACCAGCTCCAAAGAAGGCAAGGGTTCAACCCTCAGGTGGCAAGGTCATGCTCACAGTCTTCTGGGACCAGAACAGAGTAGTTATGACAAATTTCCTGGCAAGGGTACCCCATTACAGGAGCATATTATGCTTCACTTTGGAGGAAATTAAGGGAAGCTATCAAAATCAATTGGCGGGCCAACATCAGCAAAGCTACCCTCCTCCTGCACGACTCTTCACTCCACAACTTGCATCTCGAGAGACCAGAAGCACGGGCGCGTGCTTATGAAATCCTCGCATATCCTCCCTACTCTCCTAATCTTGCACCCTCGGGCGTTCACCTCTACCAAGCCGTGAAGTTGTATTTATTAAGGAAAGCGTTTCCCATATAATGCAACCTTGATTTCTGAAACGGTTTCTAGGGCTACATCAAACGATGGGAGAAATACATAACTCGCAATATATATATATATATATATATATATATATATATATATATATATATATATATATATATGCATGAAATACAACACACACACACACACATATATATATATATATATATATATATATATATATATATATATATATATATATATATATATATATATATATATATACGTGTAATAGGACATAAAATCAAGTTTACAAATAAGTTCACGCGGGATTTCTGGAGTTAGGTAAAGATAATCCTGGTCATCACAAAATTCGTTACCATTTAGAAAAAGTAGGCGCTCTATGCTCTGCGCCGAATCGACGAAATTCCCAGGTTTCTACAAGAGGGTTCATTTAATTCACGAGAGGAATCGCGCACCGAATAAAATCACTTGTCGTGTAACCGACAAGAATAACTCCACGTAATATTTACCGGTAACCTATTACAAACTCCCTCGAAGAACCTCGTGCCAAGCACGTTTGTTTCAGCGAATGATAACCTCCGAAGTGGGTGTGACACGAATTGGCGTCTGGTTGATTACCTAAAAAAAACTTCGTCATGAGTAAAATGTATACTCGTATTTGAGTTCTGCCAAAGATATATAGGTGTGTGTTGTGTAAGATATTTAGGTGTTTGTTGTGAAACGTTTCAATATTTCCTCATACGCGCACGAACCATTCCGATACTGTTATGATGTATGCTGTAAGACTTCAACTTTCCCAGTCATGTGCATAATATCTTATGCATTATATTTTCTTCCAAAATCGTGGAAAAATATATTTCATGAATAAGCAATCAGTTTCTGTCTCTCCTCTGTCAATTTTGTTAATATTTGCACCGTGTAAATTCCTGAACAGTCGCTTCTCATACTATTCTGCTGATGTGATGTGATATTATGTTAAGTAAGGACACTCACTGGCCACATAGATTAATCTCTTGATAAGGTAACTTTTAGTACTTATCATCATTCAAATAGTTTACTTTGTAGAAAAAAGCATATCCTGTAGAAAAGTGATATGGTGCCAATGATAGGTCTTATAATAAGTTATATTTTTCTAAGTCAGTTATTTATCACTGAAACTAGTTTGAATATTGATTTAGTATTAAGGCCCATTAGTCTTTTAATATGTATGCCGATGTGTATTATAATAGTATACTTGCAAAGCAATTTGGAAATGCATGTAACTATTGCAGTTAAGGAGGATATTGTGTGGCATTTTCTAAGCACATATTTGTTACAGTAAGATGTATAGGAAAATAAATGGGCTCTAAATAAAAGCACGCTATCGCGCAAGTATATATATATATACATTTATATATATATATATATACATTTATACACACCCACATATATATATATATATATATATATATATATATGTATATATACATGTGGTTTAAACATTTTTTTCTGTTTGCCTTCTCAGATACTTTAGCATTTTACGATCTGAGGAGGCAAATAGAAAAATGCCTGCTGAAACATTCCTAATGGACTAAGGACATACTTGAGAAAGAAAATAAAAATTATATATATATATATATATATATATATATATATATATATATATATTGTTATATATATATATATATATAACTATATGTATATATATATAGTTATATATATATAGTTATATATATAGTTATATATATAAAGTTGCCTTCATTAATTTTCAGATATTTTTGCACAGGTATTTAGATTTTTGTAGGCACCTGAAAATCCAGCATGTTACTACTGTTCATCTCATGGCATTACTGACCATTTTTTATTATTTCGTGTTCAAATAGACAACTACATCAAGAATTGGCTCTATACCCTACTACACCATAATTGTCACAGATTGTTAATTTTATAAATGTAGTCTTAACAGCAGAACGATATGCAATTAAATTCTCATTTATACGTGGAAAAATGTCACTGATATAATTCTTCAAACTACTTTTGCACCATCTTGCCTGAAGCGAAAATAAGTTTTGAAGTGCCATAAGAGAGTAAAGGAGAGCACCGACTTTGTGAAAAGTGAAGAATTGGTGAGAGGAATAAGAATGTCAGAACAGTAGATGTAATTAGCCAAATATTAATAAAAAAAATAACAGGGACCGGACCTATAGAGACAATGAGTGCAAAGCTTGAGAAAATACCCAACCAGCTCTGATGGTAGTCCCAAAATGGCTAAGGAAAGCTGAATTAGATTTATCATCGATAGTTTCCCAGAAGAAGGCCAATAAGACTGATTAGTGTTTTTATTTAGGTAACACTCCTTTAGGAATACAAGGTTCCCTTGCGTATCATAAAAGAAAAAAAGGCTCCATCGCTGATATGAAATATATTTTCTTTGTAAAGTAAAAAAAAATATATTTCGGGAACATTAGACAATATTGCTGCGGAAATTATTGGTTTGAAATTTCCCCATGTTTTCGCCTATAAGTGACATTAAAAAGGCAATACATAGATGAGCTGAAAAGCAGGGTAACATTAGTGGAACAGTTGTGATGTTGAGTTGGGAGTTGTTTACTTGTTCCCGTTATTCACAGACCGGGTACTATCGAACGCCCTTCCCTCCGCGGAAAAAACACGTGTTTTCTGACCGAGTAGCAAGCAAAAATCGGTAAATAGTCGCCGTTCGAATAACCATGGATGGAGTGAGAGAAAAGAAAACTTATCTCTTAAATAAAATGTTATTTTCTTTCGTTTATTTTTAGAGGTGTACACAATAATATTTTTTCTTCTATGTAATCAGACTTGTTAATAATTAATATTTATAAGGATAACCAAAACGTTATCCGCATTTATTAATTAATTAAAGGCGTGAAACCATATTTGAATAATCTTACTCAACGAATGGTCACCAAAAAAGAGGACTATCAACCACCGTATCCATCTATCTCACTCCCTATCACAAATTGTTACGTTTCCAACCCGTTTCCCTGACCAGGAAAAACAACACGCATCACTTCTAGATCTGTTTTTGACCACAATTCCCGATGACTGCATAACGAAGGCCCACAGCCCACTCGGGAACGCTGATCATGCAGTGATAATGGTTGAAATCGCCCTAAACTCTAGACCCAAAACTGAAGAGCCAGTGCTCAAAACAACGATATATTATAATAAGGCTGACTGGGAAGCCATCACGGAACTAATTAGAGATGCTCCATGGAAAAATATTTTCTCTCTCTCTGCTGAACAATGTGCAAACGAGACCACTGACTGGTTCAAAACTGCAATCGAAGCACATGTTCCCATGCGGAAATTTTATAGTAAGCCCCACTCTCCCCAATGGTTTACGTCGACTCAAAAGCAGCATGCATACCGTAGGTTTAACCGACATCAGTCCAGTTCAAACAGACTGAAGTATATAGAAGCTAGAAATAATGTTAAGAAAGAAATAGCGACAGCTAAGAGAGAATTTACGGAAACCACTAAAAAGCGCATCGAAGCACAAAAACTAGGCACTCGAGACTTCTGGAAAATCTACAACAGTGTAGTAAATAATGGGCAATAAGTAATTCCCCCACTAACCAACAATCACGAGGTTGTCTCCTCAGCAACCGACAAGGCTAACATGCTTGCCAGTCGGTTTGCCTCAAACTCCACACTGGACCCTTCCAACCACCCCCTACCTGACTTTCCTATGCGGACAGACGCCACACTAGACGATCTGAAAACCCCCCATGCCATCATAAAAAAACCTTGATACCTCAAAAGCATGTGGACCCGATCTTATCCCAGCTGTGCTATTAAAAAAGTGCTCAGCCGAAGTAGCTCCAGTTCTCTCCAAACTCTACAACAAATGCCTTAATGAAGCTTGTTTTCCGGTCTGTTGGAAAACTGCTTCTGTTGTACCAGTATTCAAGAATTCTGGCGAAAGGACAGACCCATCAAATTATCGCCCCATTAGCCTCCTCCCACTTTTTGCCAAAATATTTGAGACCATAATTAACCATGCTCTAGTCCATCATCTTACAGATGCTAAACTACTGACTGACAAACAATATGGATTTAGACAAGCCCGTTCCACAGCAGACATCCTCACTGTGATCTCTGAACGTATATACCATTCACTGGACAACGCGGGGGAGGGCAGAGCGGTAGCTCTAGATATATCTAAGGCTTTTGACAGGGTATGGCATGAGGGTCTCCTCAGTAAAATCAGATCATACGGTATCACTGGTAGAATACTTCACATAATTAAATCCTTCTTAGATAAGAGAAAAATCCAGGTTGTCCTCGACGGTCGTACATCTAAACAATATGATAAAATGCGGGGGTGCCCCAGGGTTCTATCCTTGGACCTCTATTGTTCCTGATATTCATAAATGACCTCCCCGACAAAATTGCCTCTGAGATGGGTGTATATGCTGATGACACTACACTCTATGGCAGGAACGACAGGAAGACGAATGAACACATTTCTAAAGAAATGGCAGAAACACTAGAGGAAGACCTCCAATCTGTACTGGAATCGGGACAATGTGGTTGGTCGTGTCCAATGCTGCCAAGACTAAACTAGTTTCATTCAATAATTACAAGAAACCCTCTCTACCACCCATAGCAATGGCCAACGACTCTTTATCTGAGAGTCCATCTTTCAAACTCCTTGGCCTAACGTTCACAGGAAACATGAGTTGGAACAATTACATTGAAGGCATTGCCAGTTCCGCTGCAAGAAAGGTGGGCTCTCTCTACCGTGCTAGAAAATTACTAACAGCCGAAAATATCCTGTAACTCTATAAGGCCACCATTCGCCCATGTATGGAGTATTGCTGCCACATCTGGGCTGGTGCATCTGCTACTAGTCTCTCGCTCCTTGACAAGGTTCAAAAGAGAGTCGCAAACCTGATAGGCCCTGAACTGGCATCTAAGCTTCAGCCTCTGTCCCATCGACGAAATGTTGCATCCCTCTGTCTTATCTACAAGTATTTTAGTGGTGAATGCTCTGACGAACTGCAATCACTTGTGCCCCCACGACGTGTGCACCCTCGACAAACCCGACAGGCTGCTAAATCCCACCCCCACACTGTAGAGATCCCTAGATGTAAAATATCTTTTTACTCCAATAGTTTCTTCCCCAGAACCGCTAGACTCTGGAATTCCATTCCAGGCCCATGCTTCCCCAACAGTACTGACGTGCAGAAGTTCAAGTGTAACGTGAACCGACACCTTGCTGCCCAAATCCCTACATAGTACCCCAGTAGTTGTTGCCCCTAATAGTAGCCCCCTACACCAAAGTGGCAATTTGCCTTGTTTGGGGTGAAAATGTAATAAAAAAAAAATCCAGCATCACACCCTTAAACTCATATCAAACCTGATATTAAATAATCGCATGCGACCAAGGCATTGGATAGCTGTGGGTCTCCGAACTGAATCACAAAGAAAGTACCTAGTAACTGTAACATGTATCGTCAGGATTGTTCTAGCGTTCATCTTAGCTAAAGAGCGCTGGGCCTCACAATCCTATGGTCGCAATTATTTGGTCGCAATTATTTGCAAAAAGATAAGATTCGCGAGATTGGCGCGAATACACCAGCCAAACTCTATCCTTGTCACAACCCATTTAACGAAGATTGGTATCAAGACAGTTACTCACCATCCCGAGAGCAAAAGTGCTTGTCCCTAGTACTTGTAACCACATTAAAAAATGAAACAAACTGTATACAAGACGCCGCCCATAGTAGTTGAAACAGTAAATTACATCTAGTGCATTGCAGCAACAGGAATTAAAAATAGATTGGAAAATTATTGCGTGATATATATATATATATATATATATATATATATATATATATATATATATATATATATATATATATATATGTGTGTGTATAAGGAATTAAAAAATATACCAGCGGTGGTTGACGTTATGTTTAAAGAAAAAATTAGAAAAAACCGAATGAAATCATTAAAAAATCAACGTTTCGTCCCTGTCTCAAAGGACATCTTCAGGATAAATTGAGATAAAAATGTGATAAAAGAAAAAGTCATAGATCGTGCGAAAAAAGACAGTTTTTTTAAAATCCAACCCATGTTGGGAAAGGATGAAATATGTGTGCGTATGGGAAGGTTGTTTGATGTCTATATATACAACTTTTAAAATGCATTAAAATAAATATGTACATTATTATTATTTTTTTTTTTTTTCCTTCCTTCTTCTGCAAAAACTACTCATTTTCCTGAAACATTCAAAAAAAAAAAAAAAAAAAAAAAAAAAAAAATAGGCTAGCCAGGATCCACCCTGATACCTTGCTCTTTGATGATTATTTTCCCTATGCTAGGGGTTAAATGGTAGAAGCCTTTTCTTTGCGTAATAGTATTAGTATTCAAAATTAGTGCTGATTCTAAAAGTCTTCTTTTAGCTCTATCTATCACGTATTTAATAATTTTCGCTTGATCTAAATTAAATGAGTGATCGTGTTCTGCACAATGGCAAAAGAGTGCATTTAGGGCGTTACCATTCCTTATATCTCTTCTGTGCTCGTTTAGTCTTAATTTCAATTTTCGTTGTGTTTCACCTATGTACGCTTGTTGACAGTTGTTACATGGGATGGAATATATACCGGCATCGGATGTGAGGGTTTTGGGAGAGTGCTTGGTAGTTTTTAATGTCTGTTTTATGGTTGAGGAAGTTGTTTGTATCAGGTGAAAACCAAGTCTATCAAGAGTGTCGTAGATTTTTGTATTTTTGGTGTGGGTGGGAATGAAAAGATGTCTGTTTAATAGTGAGGTATCTGTTTTATTTTTCTGTGTGTTTATATTATAGTGTATTTTCGTAGCTTTTTTCTTTGCGTAAGAAATGAAATAGGATGGATACTGTAGTTTTCTTAAAACATTCGTAATATATTGAAATTCATCATTAAGATATTGGGGACTGCATATTCTAAAGGCACGTAAGAAAAAACCTATAATCATGCCCGTCTTTATTTTATCATTGTGGTGTGAGTAGTAATGAATATAGTCGTTTTTGTGTGTGGTCTTTCTATGTACTTTGAAACTCAGGTCGGTTTCTGATCTGATGAGGAATATGTCTAGAAAAGCTAGGGAGTGGTCTTGTTCGGATTCATGTGTAAAATTTATAGATGGTTCCACTGAATTTAATTTATTTCTAATTTGTTCTATTTGTGTGTTTTTAGGAAGAAAAATAAGAATATCATCTATATATCTAAAATATGTGGAGTTTTTAGGAAGTCTGTGTTTAAAAGAGTTGGTTTCTAAGAATTCTAAGAATAAGCAGGCTAGTACACCACTAAGGGGGTTACCCATAGGGAGTCCAAATTTCTGTCTATAGTAAGAATTATTAAATTGAAAGTAGGTTCTATCAGTGATGAGTTTTATAATTTGTATTAGTGTATCTGAGGAAAAAGGTAGGTCGGCTTTAATTTTGATTAAGTGCTTGTGGAGTAGATTAAGGCATTTTTTGATTGGAATATTGGTGTACAGGGAAATTATGTCTAAACTATGCATGGTTTTATTTTGCATGTCCATATTTTTTATTCTATTTAGGAGGTCACCAGAGTTTTTGATATGTGAAGTGCTGATGGTGCCCATTAGTGGAGTTAAAATTTGGGCAATAGCTCGTGCTAATTTATGGGTGACGCTTCCAATGTTTGATATTATAGGTCTCATAGGGACGTTCTCTTTATGTATTTTTGGGAGGCCGTATAATATAGGAATAGTGGGGTGGTATTCTATGTTATTTATCCATTTTTTATCATTTCCGATAAGTTTCTTTACGGATTTATTAAAAGTATCGACATCTTTTTCTATTGATTTTAAATCTATCGGAGTGTATATATCTCCGTCTGCCAAAATTCTCACAACAACAGGAGAATTTTTCTGGAAAAATGTATTGAAGAAAAAGTCATACCTGCATGCATACCTAAATCTTTTAAAACATCAGACCATATTTTCCCGGATTACATTGAGAAATATCTTTTGTCATCTATAATATATTTAAAGCACCAAAGCTCTCATCTTTTTCGGAAAGCCAGGATATTAATTGCTGATTATCAACAAAATTACAAGAAAACACCCAGATCAATTAAGAACATTTACAGATCTATCAAAAAATTTAACACACGCCATAACTTTAAATTGAATAACAAACTTGCGAAATTGATAAAAAAACAGCAAATGGAAAACTTTGGGACGTCCAGACCTTATTCTAAACCTTACTTCTAAACCACTCTCGGACATTGAAACTGAAGCTCTCAGTTTCGGTCTTAAATTCGCTACCGGCAAGCATTCGAAAATCACCACTAACACAACCCTAAAAAATTATAGACAAGAGGACTCTGATTTTACTAAAGGCTTCATACAAGGGATAATAGCTTTAACAACTACCCAACCTCAAGAATTAGCACTACCAAAAAGATACATTGATGCCTTAAAACTTTTAACAAAAAATAAAGACATTATTATTTCACAAGCCGATAAAGGAGGTGGTATAGTTATAATAGATAAAGACCTATATCTAAAGAAAATGCATACACTATTGGCAGACGGAGATATATACACTCCGATAGATTTAAAATCAATAGAAAAAGATGTCGATACTTTTAATAAATCCGTAAAGAAACTTATCGGAAATGATAAAAAATGGATAAATAACACAGAATACCACCCCACTATTCCTATATTATACGGCCTCCCAAAAATACATAAAGAGAACGTCCCTATGAGACCTATAATATCAAACATTGGAAGCGTCACCCATAAATTAGCACGAGCTATTGCCCAAATTTTAACTCCACTAATGGGCACCATCAGCACTTCACATATCAAAAACTCTGGTGACCTCCTAAATAGAATAAAAAATATGGACATGCAAAATAAAACCATGCATAGTTTAGACATAATTTCCCTGTACACCAATATTCCAATCAAAAAATGCCTTAATCTACTCCACAAGCACTTAATCAAAATTAAAGCCGACCTACCTTTTTCCTCAGATACACTAATACAAATTATAAAACTCATCACTGATAGAACCTACTTTCAATTTAATAATTCTTACTATAGACAGAAATTTGGACTCCCTATGGGTAACCCCCTTAGTGGTGTACTAGCCTGCTTATTCTTAGAATTCTTAGAAACCAACTCTTTTAAACACAGACTTCCTAAAAACTCCACATATTTTAGATATATAGATGATATTCTTATTTTTCTTCCTAAAAACACACAAATAGAACAAATTAGAAATAAATTAAATTCAGTGGAACCATCTATAAATTTTACACATGAATCCGAACAAGACCACTCCCTAGCTTTTCTAGACATATTCCTCATCAGATCAGAAACCGACCTGAGTTTCAAAGTACATAGAAAGACCACACACAAAAACGACTATATTCATTACTACTCACACCACAATGATAAAATAAAGACGGGCATGATTATAGGTTTTTTCTTACGTGCCTTTAGAATATGCAGTCCCCAATATCTTAATGATGAATTTCAATATATTACGAATGTTTTAAGAAAACTACAGTATCCATCCTATTTCATTTCTTACGCAAAGAAAAAAGCTACGAAAATACACTATAATATAAACACACAGAAAAATAAAACAGATACCTCACTATTAAACAGACATCTTTTCATTCCCACCCACACCAAAAATACAAAAATCTACGACACTCTTGATAGACTTGGTTTTCACCTGATACAAACAACTTCCTCAACCATAAAACAGACATTAAAAACTACCAAGCACTCTCCCAAAACCCTCACATCCGATGCCGGTATATATTCCATCCCATGTAACAACTGTCAACAAGCGTACATAGGTGAAACACAACGAAAATTGAAATTAAGACTAAACGAGCACAGAAGAGATATAAGGAATGGTAACGCCCTAAATGCACTCTTTTGCCATTGTGCAGAACACGATCACTCATTTAATTTAGATCAAGCGAAAATTATTAAATACGTGATAGATAGAGCTAAAAGAAGACTTTTAGAATCAGCACTAATTTTGAATACTAATACTATTACGCAAAGAAAAGGCTTCTACCATTTAACCCCTAGCATAGGGAAAATAATAATCAAAGAGCAAGGTATCAGGGTGGATCCTGGCTAGCCTATTTTTTTTTTTTTTTTTTTTTTTTTGAATGTTTCAGGAAAATGAGTAGTTTTTGCAGAAGAAGGAAGGAAAAAAAAAAAATAAAAAATAAAAAAAATAATAATAATGTACATATTTATTTTAATGCATTTTAAAAGTTGTATATATAGACATCAAACAACCTTCCCATACGCACACATATTTCATCCTTTCCCAACATGGGTTGGATTTTAAAAAACTGTCTTTTTTCGCACGATCTATGACTTTTTCTTTTATCACATTTTTATCTCAATTTATCCTGAAGATGTCCTTTGAGACAGGGACGAAACGTTGATTTTTTAATGATTTCATTCGGTTTTTTCTAATTTTTTCTTTAAACATATATATATATATATACTTTTTTATTCAATTTTCACCCAAAACAAGGCACAGTGCCACTTTAAAGCAGGGGGCTACTATTAGGGAATTAATTAGCGGGGTCATTATGAAGGGAGAAGAGTAGAAAGATGGTTGTTAACATTACACTTGACCTTCTACATATCATTGCAGTTGGGAAAGCAGAATCCCTGAAGGGAGTTGAAAAGACCCGCAGTTCTGGGGAAGAAACTATTGGAGTAAAAGGCTTTCTTGCACCTAGGGATCTCTACTGTAAAGGGATGAGACTTAGTAGCTTGTCGGGTTTGTCGGGGGTAGTTACGTCGGGGAGGTACAAGTGTTTGCAGTTCGTCAGAGCATTCACCATTAACGTATTTGTAGAACAGGCAGAGGGATGCAACATCTCGTCGATGGGACAGAGGTTAAAGCCTAGATGACAGTTCAGGACCTATCAGGTTGGCGACTCTTTTTTTAACCCTGTCCAGGAGCGAGAGACAAGCAGCAGATGCACCAGCCCAGATGTGACAACAGTACTCCATACATGGGCGAATTGTTGCCTTATAGATGTATAGGATACTGGCAGGCGTAAGTAGTTTTCTAGCACGGTAGAGGGAGCTAACTTTCCTTGCAGCAGCCTTGGCAATGCTCTCAATGTATCTATTCCAGTTCATATTCCCTGTAAACGTTAGGCCGAGGAGTTTAAAAGAAGTACTTTCAGGCAATGTGTCCTTGGTCATTGCTATTGGTGGTAGAGAAGGTTTCTTGTAGTTATTGAAGGAAACAAGCTTAGTCGTGGCAGCATTGAATGTGACCAACCATTTTGTCTCCATTCAACTACGGATTGGAGGTCGTCCTCTAGTGTTTCTGCAATTTCCTTGGATATGTGTTCATTTGTTTTCCCATCATATCTGTTATAGAGAGTGGTATCATCGTCAAATATACCCATCTCCTAAACAATATTATCAGGGAGGTCGTTTATGAATATCAGGAATAATAGAGATCCAAGGATAGACCCCTGAGGTACTCCCGCATTTATGTCATATTGTTTGGATGTATGTCCGTCGAGGACAACTTTGATTTTTCTGTTACTTTAGAAGGATTTAATTACATTATGAATTCTTCCAGTGATTCCATATGATCTAATTTTCCTTAGAAGACCACCGTGCCATACCCTGTCAAAAGCCTTAGATATATCAAGGGCCACCGCTCTACCCTCCCCTGTTTTATCCAATGAACGGTATATACATTCAGAAACTACAGTTAAGATATCTGCTGTTGAACGGGCTAATGGGGCGATAATTTAGTTGGTCAGTTCTTTCACGAGAATTCTTGAAGAGGCGGTTTTCCAGCAGTCGGGAAAACAAGATTCGTTAAGGCATTTATTGTAAAGTTTGGACGGAACTGGAGCAACCTCGGCAGAGCATTTTTTTAATAGCACAGCTGGGATGAGATCTGGTCCACATGCTTTAGAGGTGTCTAGGTTTTTTATAATAGCATGCACCTGAGAAGGGGTTATTTTCAAATCGTCAAGTGGCGTCCGTTCGCAGAGGAAAATCAGGGAGTGAGTTGTGTACCGAGTTCAGTGTGGAGTTTTAGGCAAACCGACTGGCAAGCAGATAAGCCTTGTCAGTTGCCGTGCAAGCAACCCTATGATTGTTTGTTAGTGGGGGAATAATTGACTGTCCATTATTAACTACGCGTTTGTAGATTTTCCAAAAATCCCGGGTTCCTAATTTCTGTGCTTCGATGCGCTTTCCGGTGGTTTCAGAGTAATCTTTCTTAGCTGTGTCTATCACTCTCTTACAATTATTTCTAGCTTCTATAAACTTCTGTTTATTTGAGCTGGACTTAATACGGTTGAATCTGCGGAACGCATGCTGCCTTTGACAAATGGCAGCTGCACAAGCAGAAGTAATCCATTCGGGAGAGTGGGGCTTGCTATAGTATTTCCGTGCGGGAACATGTGCTTCAATAGCAGTTTTGTACCATTCAGTTGTCTCATTTGCACACTGTTCCGCTGGAAGAGTAAAGATATTTTGCCATGGGGCTCCCAGATTGCTTCCCAATCAGCCTTTTTGTAATACCTCGTTGTTTTGAGAAGTGCGTCTTCAGTTTTAGGGCGATAATTTAGGCTGATTTCTACCATTATCACAGCGTGATCAGCATTCCCGAGTGGGATGTGGGCATTTGTTGTACAGTCATTGGGAACCGTTGTCAGAAAGAGATCTAGAAGTGAGACATGCTGATCGTGCTGGTCTGGGAAACGTGTCGGAAATGTAACCAACTGAGATAGGGAATGAGATATAGAGAAGCTATGAGTTGCGCTACCAGCTACGTCTGTGTGATTTGAGAATCCTAGCCAGTTACTGTGGTGGACATTGAAGTCACCAAATACATGTATTTGTGCGCTAGTATCGAGGGAGAGTGCTATATCTATGCTGTCTGAGACTTTGTTTATTAGGGTACAGCCTTGGTTTGAGGGAGAGCGGTAGAGAAAATACAAGTAGCTAATATTGTGTTGCATATTTAGTCTGAAGCACATAAAGGCCTGGCCCTCTGATTCTAGTTTTATTTCTCTAGTTAGGGGGAGGGTGTTTCGAATATAGACTCCAAGTCCATGCATATGCTGTCCGAGTCCTTACGGTAGAGTGGGAGATAACCAGGCATGTTAAAGTGGTTAGAGGGAATGGAGGAGTGAAGGTTAGTTTCACTTAATGCTAAGATATCCGGGGTGTTTACAAGGAGAAATGACTCAACATAATCTAAGTCAGTTCTAAGCCCGCGGATATTAGTAAATGCAAGCCTCAAGGGAGGAGGCAGGTTGGTTTTCTTTGAGTTTTGTCCTGGTTTAAACGTAACTTTTGCTTATTCTATATTTATATAGATTGACATATATATATATATATATATATATATATATATATATATATATGTATATATTGATATATAGAGAGAGATATTGATATATATATATATTTTATATATATATATATATGTATATATATATATGTATATATATATATGTATATATAATTATATATATATATTGATTCATATGAGGATACTAGTATAAAAAGTGTGAAGATCCCAAGATGTGTTTATCATACAAAGAGCTATTTCAGCATATTAAAATTTTCTACTGTTCCTGTCATCAAAACAATGTTCATTATAATGGCAAGATTATTCGTCGCGTTAGTATACCCACTGGAAACATTGAGCATTTTACTAAAGAAAAATAATGCATTGTTTGATAAACAGAAAATATGTGGCAGTTTTTAAGGTCATATTGCAAATATTTTCCTTCTTAATGAACAATTGCATTAATAATATTAAGAAAACTGTCAGGCTATAAGGAACATTTTCAATATACATATATATATATAAAGTCATATATATATATATATATATATATATATATATATATATATGACTTTATGGCAGGGGAGACTAAAACTTCCGGTTACGGTTTCAAATATATATATATATACACACACACACATATATATATATATATATATATATATATATATATGCATGTATTTTTTAAAATAATTATTAGATCAGACTTAACGTTTCGAATGAAGTTGATTTCATTTTTGTCCATCATATTTTCCCTTTTGGCAAAGGTTTCAGCCATTTATTTGATTAAAAATTCGATGATATGCGGAAACGCTTACTTTCTTAAGTGACCTTATTATTTTGACCAGGAATATATATATATATATATATATATATATATATATATATATATATATATATATATATATATATATATATATATATATATATATATATATATATATATATATATATATATATATATATATATATATATATGACTTTATGGCAGGGGAGACTAAAACTTCCGGTTACGGTTTCAAATGATTTGAAATAGCAGCAAGTCTAGAATTTATTCCGAATATATTTCTCATATGTTATATCCCCGCTTTTTTGCAATAGGGTACGCTTATGAATATACCCAATAATAAATACACTTTACACACTGTGAAATTTAATTTCTCTCTGAAAACAATTAGGGTTTATATAATATATGAAAAATATTGGAAGCAAGTCTTCTCTTACTTTTATTTTTGATGTTTTGGAACTGCAGTAGTTAATTTGAGTTTCCTTTCAATCATAGATAAGTGTTTTTTGGGAATATAAAATATTCTTCATCCATATGCAAAATGGAAAATAAAATTAATATGAGTAAAATAGTGGTATTTTGTCAGTATCTTTACATCCCAAAGATATTTTAAAATAACCCCCATTATAGGTTTTCGAGTGTTCTGTAAACAACAACTACCGTTTAAATCCCAGAATACGAATAATTTCAATGATATTAATGGATGATATTTTAAAAACTAGGTGGGGCATATCTCTCTTTTATTTTACGTAAAGTAAACACCCACTTTATAGCCAATGTTGCAAAAAAGCGGGCGCTCATTTGATATATAGAAAAGAAACCTCTCACGTGTTTAAATATAATGTGTGAATTTATGGGTAAACACCTCATAAGACTCTACATAATCCAGGTAATTAGCCTTCTAACGAACCATGTATTCCTAAAATAATTATTTATAGTAAAACTTATATGTGGGAGAAAAAAACTAATACAGCTTTCTATCTGGTTGTCTATCAATTTCTTTCTCTCTCTCTCTCTCTCTCTCTCTCTCTCTCTCTCTCTATATATATATATATATATATATATATATATATATATATATTTATACCTATCTCTCTATCTCTCTCTCTCTCTCTCTCTCTATATATATATATATATATATATATATACTAGCTGTACCCTGCCACGCGTTGCAGTGGCTCAATTTGTTGTGATGTAAAAATTTAATAAAATGAGAAAAATGCATGTTTCTTATATTCTTAGTACAGCACTCCACTCCAAAATGTGAAAAAGAAAGCGGAAATAAAAAAAATGGTACTCTCGAAAAATTTGATCTGGATCCTCGGGAGTTTATGTCAATCATTCATGGTTTTGACTCGACCAACGATCAGTGGATGAAGCCGAACGTAGCAAAAAAGTTGAAACGCAAAATGTTTTTGTTTATTTTTGTTGTTGTTGTTTTCTGTATACAAAATGTGAGTTAGTAATGGGGAGGGGGTTACTATACTCAGATTCGAAAAAGTTGTCCAAAAACAAATACATGAAAGCATAGGTAAGGTAAGTTGCGTTTCTACCTAACCGGATAATTGTTTAGTTTTTTTTATGTAATGTAACATATTTAACTGGCTCGAAAAACAGAAATGGTCGCAGACTCTGTTGAATAGGTAAAGTTTGGGAAAGTAAGTTGAAAACTAAAAACTATACAAAACAGTGCCTGAAACCCCACAAATATATATTACCATGATATAGGTTGGCATAATCGGTGGGTTTCTGACATTATTTTGTATAGTTTTTTTTTTTTTTAGTTTTAACTCACTTTCTATAACTTAAAGTAAACAACAGTGTCCGCCACCATTTATAGCTTTCAAATACACCGATAAACACTGTTTTTAAAGCCGACTAAACGTTACATTCAATGAAAAGGGTTCATATTACTAAAGACAGATACAAAAAAGTTGTCAAAACATAAATATATAACAAAAAATGTTATCAAAGGAAAGAAAAGTAAATGTTCTACCTATCTGGATGAGATTTTAGTGTTTTTATGTAATGTATAATCGGTTCAAAAACACTCAATGTTTATCGGTATATCTGAAAAATACAAATGGCGGCAGACCGTATCGACCACGTTAAGTTTGGGAAATTTTGGGAAAATGAGTTTAAACTAAAACACTATACAAAATATTATTAGGAACTCACTCAATATATGTTATCATGACGTAGGGTGGCATATAATCGGTATTTTTAAACTTTTGCTCGATAGAGGTGACGACTTTTAAAACTCCCTTTTAGTGATTACCTGGTTTGTACCACTAAACGGCAAATCTGCTCCAAAAAATCCGGTATTATTTTACTTTAAGGCCCGTTTCACGTTCGTATATAACGAAATATTTTATTGTAGATTTTGGTGTGCTAAAAACGCATCTGCAAATCGTTTCCGTAGTAAAAAGAAAGTTTTCATGAAATTACTTTTATTTTCATGGAAAGTGTTCGACTGAGCTTCAATCTATGGTCCCCCCTCGCCAAACATTCACAAGAAACACTCATCTAGCTGTAAACACTATCAATAATTCCCCCCACTCTTTATCTGTGCCTAAACCTAAACGTAGATTCTATGAACAAAGCTTTTTTCTTAGAACTGCACGCCTGTGGAATTGTCTTCCGTTTTCCTGCTTTCCGGCTGACTACAATATGGTTGTGTTCAAGTCTAAAGTAACTAAGTTCTTGATGAGCCGTTCCATATAAGTTATCAAATTTACCAAATTTTCATTACTAATGATTACTATATTGTCCAATTTCTACTGTACACTCTTTAACCCTTATCCTTGAGTGGCATCTGGGCCTTGATAATGTGGTTATGCCTATGTAAAAAAAAAACAGCAAATGAATTCGATAGAAAAAAATGGGTGCTATGTTGTTTTTTTTTTTCTGTGTTTCTTGGCTAAAAAGTTTTTTGTTTGATTTCTTTTGCATGGTAATGACCCCTGAACTCTGGGACTATTCTCCATTTCACAGACGTAGCCTTTGTTTATGCTAGGAAAACTGTTAAATACGCACTCGCGTACCAAACTGCCTTGTCAAAAAGCCTTTAAGCCAATAAACACGGAAATAAATACCCTTCCCTGGGTTGCCAGAAAGTGGGTGCTCATTGTAAGTTAAATTTACATGGAAAAGTGATCACCCACTTTTCGAAAAAAAAAAATATTCATATCATGAAAACTCTTTTGGTACTCATTGGCCCTTGATTTCCATGGCGACCTGCAGAATTATTTAATGATCGTTCCCTTAGTCCCCCTCTAGTCAAGGCTAACGCATGTGCACGTAACATTTTTATTTATTTATTTGCTTATGTAAGTTATACAACCATCACCCCATGTGAATTTCTATACTGATAGGTTTTGGAAATGTTTTCACTGGAGTATTATTGATTGAACACTAACCAGATTATGGAAAAAAATTGAAAAAAACATTTTCAATATTTGAAAGGGGTAGTCACTTTTTAGTTACCACGTTCTGGTAAATCGCCCACCCATTTTTTTTTTTTTTTTTTTTTTTTTGCTAAATACGGACGTGTCTTCGGGAGATATAAAATGGTCGCATGTTGACGACGCAATGTATCGGGAGGCGTACCGGATGGAACATTATTGGTAAATTTTTAGATGAGGTCCACGTCCTCAGTTTTCTTTTAAATGACGACTTGTAATGGTTTTCGACTATGCTGAATACGAAAATGGCATTGAAATTTTGCAGAAATAAGTAGTTATCAATATATAAAAAGTTGTATTATGCATTGTAATTTTTAGCGGCCATTTTTTATGCGCGTGCATTTGTTTATGGCGCGTGCGCGTAAAAAGATGTCCGCCAAAGAATACAATGCATAATATAACTTTTTATATCTTAATAAGTACTGATTTCCGAAAAATCTCAATGCGATTTCCGTATTAAGCATACTCGAAAACTTGTAAATGTCGTCATTTAAAGGAAAATTGTGGAGGTGGGCCTAATCTAAAAAATACCAAAATATTAAACATTTCGGTACCCATGCAGATAGTGATCCGTGCTGAAATAATAATGTTATTATTTTAAAAGCCATTCTTAACATGGAAAGGGGAGGGTGTTTAGTACCTACTTTAACCTTACAATTGAATGAAAAAAAACATATCATAAAACGTGGAAATACGATTTAAAAAGTAGCACAGATCACTCTCTGCATTAGCACCAACATTTCTCCCGCATGTTAGTGAAATTTATAATGCTTAACCAAATTAAAAAAAACAAAAGTTTTGAAAAGAAAAAAAAAAAACCTCATCTTTCATAAAAACAAATTATTAAAAAAAACACCCACAAACTGACTTTTAACTAAATAAGTAAAAAAAAAAAAATTAAACTCGAAAATTTATTTTCATAAAAACAATAAAAAAGTCATGTTCAATCTACTCTTTTTTCTTTCAGAAACAAATATATTTTTGACTTAGAAATGCGGTAGAAACTCGTATTATTTTTACTTTCTATGGTTTTGATATACCGCGTTTTTATTGGTTACAAAATAGGTGACTGATGTATCAGAACGGTTTAACTAAAAAGTGAGCACCACTTTCAAATGTCGAAATAATGATTTATTTTTTTAATTTTTTTTTTAATAATCTGTGTAATTAATGTCCAATCAATAATAATCCAGTGAAAAACATTTCCGAAAACCTATAAATATGAAAATTACGCATCGGAGTACAACTACGGCACTCTGGCACTTACTTTTACAAAGATTATTTAAGTGAACTCTTTTCATAAATAATTAAAAAAAAGTAACTAAACCATTTATTTATAATTTGTCACGTGTACAAACATTTATTTATTTACGTAGGCTTAACTCTTTTCATGAATATCAAAAGTTTTAATCTTTAAGAATAATAAAAGGAAAAAATGCAGAGAGTGATCCGCGTTATTTTTTAAATAGTATTTCCACAGTTAATTAATTTTTACGAGATGGGATTTTTTATTCCATTGTAAGGTTAAAGTACAGAATAGGTACAAAACACCCTCCCCTCATATCAAGAATGGCTTTTTAAATAATAACGTTATTATTTCAGCACGGATCACTCTCTGCATGAGTATCATAAAAATTAATACAAATAATACTTATCTCAATAAGTGAAATGATCATTTCTACTGGATATGAAATGAGAACAATCTCGAAGTTACGAAAAATATTTGACCTATATTTGTTTATCTAGTGACCCAGGATGCCGGCTTTAGTTTTGTTGTTTCTGTTGTCTTTCTTTTGGCTTTGCAGTTACGACGAATATTTTCATTTATAAGTTAATATTTTTATAATTCGGAATGTTTAATTATTTTTATAATATGCAAACATTCTTTGACTTTAAAAATAGATTTTCTGAAAATTTCAATTAAATTGGTAATGTAGAAATATGGTTCAATAGACATTAAATGAACCAATAATTACATTTATATATATATATACATATATATATATATATATATATATATATATATATATATATATATATATATATATATATATATATATAGATATAAACCGTAGAAATATTGAATATTAAAAGGTTCATAGATCTGGGACAAAACTACATGAACATATGCGGTCTTCTTTAAGATTTTAATAAAATTATATGCCTTAAATTGTATGACAATTGGGGAAAAACATATTTTCAAATCCATAAGATATGCCAGAGTTGACCTATATTGGTTTATCTCGTGACCCAGGATGCCAGCTTTAGTTTTGTTGCTTCTTTTGTGTTTATTGTGACTTTGCCACCCAAGTAATATATATATATATATATATATATATATATATATATATATATATATATATATATATATATATATATATATATATATATATATATATATATATGTATATTTATATTTATATATATATATTTATATATATATATATATATATTTATATATATATATTTATATATATAAATCTATATATATATATGTATATATATATATATATATATATATATATATATATATATATAAAAGAAAGTTTTGAATTAATTTTGTAAATTAAAAAATACAATAAATCCATTATTAGAAAAAGAAATATAATTATTTCAGGTTTTTGTCCTTAATCCAGGGATTTCTAATAATTTATTTTTACAAATATTTTTTTCATATAAATACATACTATTTTTTTTTATTTTATAACCACGTAAAAAACCCGAAGCGCACTTGAACATCAGTGTTAATGAATGCAATTGGGTAATCCTAATGGTGTAAATTGTGTAGAATTTTATAAGTTAATGATATTGCTCAACAAGAATTTGTGTAAAGAAGATTTGAAGCAACTATGTTGTATTAAACCAGGAAACAGGTCAGCGGAAATATGTTACACAGTCGGCCAGTTCTGGAAAAATATGGCTTCTTGAAATCGGCGTTCAGATTCCGGTACATATATAGAATGGAGCAAATCGTATATATTTGTTGTAGCTAGTCCAGTGCTTTTTTGAATTTTTTTTCCATGGGGACGATATATTTCAGCTCAGTCGATCACTTTGCATATAATATAAATACAGAAAAATCAAAGACAGACCCGCAAATTCCCTGGAATGAGAAAGAGCTTGCATGGATAAGAACACGGAGTTATCGTCTAGGTTTAGACGTTCAGAACTATACAGACGTTTGATAGAGCGCCAAGCAGCCTTGAGCCTAATGTGAAAGCGGTCTCCATTTTAGGGCATACCTGTCTCCTATAATAATAGAGTATTTTATCGACAGTGAGATTCCTTCTAAAAATATAGACTAATCCAGATATTTATCCAAAGATCTTCGCAACATATTTGATGTATGTTCCATTTTTGATCCGGTGTGATAGTAAGACCAGAAGCTTATCAAGACATTGAGTTTTCTTAAGACGAGAGCCATTCATTTCAATTCGGGCGTGATGGATGCCAAAGACCTTATAATACAAGGAAATATACGTGGTTATCGATGCATTAAATTAAGCAGAAAGCTTTTCCACATTGCACAACGTTCTCCAGATCAGAGGAGAGGGAATAAGAAAAGTGTGTTTTTTTTATTGCCGGTATTTGCATTGTTGCCATAGATTGTGATGTCTTTTGCATAAATGTCTAAGAATACTTATTTCAAATATCTTTGATGAATATCTGGATGAGATTTTGGCCCAGGATTGCGTTAATAATACGAGGTTTTTATTCTACCTATCATGGGCTACATTTATGTCTATAGAATAGAAAGGGTTATATAACTGCGAGGACATTACCAACTAACTTTATGCTAACGATTTTGTAATATTAACGTCAAGTGATTGACAAACATTGTCTTATTATACAGTTAGTTCGTCGGCTGTTATTGTCGCACTAAAAAGTCATATTGTATGTCACTCAGTTATTTTTACTGACCTGGTTAAATTCTCCTTTGTTTATCAGATATATATTAATACACAGTTATAGTCTCTGCTATTCATCACGAAGAGTAAAAAGTAAAATTGAAAAGCGCATGAAAACCTTAACAGAATACCAAATTAAAATAGATATCGCACGTTTTAGTTAGATCCAATAGAGACAGATAGAGGCAGTGTCGTAAAATCGACAGGAATGAGTTAAATATATTTAGGAAGGAATGGACGTGTGTTAATGTGCCTATGTAGGTATATTATGTAGCCAATTACACACAATAAATAAAAATTCATTGCATTCATATGTTTCTGTAATAATATATATTAAGAAAAACGTGCTTGATTATAGTAACTAATTGTTTTCTTCGATTAATATAATCTACTAAGTATTAAAAATACATGACATTGCCTTATAAATATTTCTATTAAAACTATATTGCATTAGGCTTACACTATTATACGATCTGCCATATTAAAGTCTTTCATAATGTTGTATTATATACGAGATTCTTTCAAGAAGTTAATATATTTTTACGTTATTTGTAGGTACTATTAATAATAGTAGACGCTTGAAACTCTAGTTCCCTAGCTAGTAGCCTCTTGCGACTGAAATGTATTTTTCTACTGTTCCAACACTTTCTAGAAGATTCCATGGACGTTCTCCTGTGTAAACATATCGATGAATCTCATGAGAACATCTTTAATCTCCTAAATTGTGTAATAACGACAGCCGTTTGAGCTTAGGGAGGAAACAAAAGTCACAAAAAGCTGGGCTATAAGGACGATGGGAAACTCTTGATGTCTACTTTTTCAGATTACCATTGATTAATATACAGTTTTGGAATATACTATTCATTGCTATCGTGGAAATAATTTGAAGAGTGTAGGAAGGACAGTTTCCCTTAAATGACTTAATATCGTAAGAAATTAAATATTTTGATAACAAAATCGACAGATTTCTAAAAGTATTAACCCAACCATTAATTTTATAACTTTCAATAATATGGAACAAAAAAGAAGTACTAAAAACTGCGAGGAAAATTTTGCTATAAAATATTATACATACGCAAGCACGAACACAACTGATACGGTTACATGTGTTCTTACATATGAAATTACGTTTATTGAACTCTACTAAAAGATTTTCACGCTGTGCTTTCACAGGCACGGTATAACTAGAAAAGTAAAATCAGAGTTAATCCAACTAGCATTGTAATGCGTATATTTAAATAGTGTTCATTAGGTATATATATATATATATATATATATATATATATATATATATATATATATATATATATATATATGATCTGCCATGTTAAAGGGTGGATGAACTCTTTTTCTGGGTCAACGGCCAACTAGCACCGTGTATATTTATGTGTGTATATGTGTATTGGGGTGGAGAGGGCTCGCGTAAGCCGTGGTGAAGGCAACCTTTCTAGGAGAAGCAAATCTCTGATTAAAAAAAAAAACAAAAAGCGGGAGACCAGTACCCGCATTAAGCTGGTCTTCAGTTTAATTTGTTGCTGGCTATCTTGCTCTTGCTTGTTGCTGAATCTCAACATTTTGAACCGAGAGAGTGACTTAGCTGTCGTACAAAGCTAAGACTTTGTAACATCATCTTTGTATAGATACTCCCTCAGGCATTTGGGCTCATGGATTTTAAATGTCTGAGGGAGTGGCACTCGTCTGACAAGACATTGCAATCATATATATATATATATATATCGCGTGTAAATTTCTTGATATATATAGATCGCGTGTAAACTACTTGACTCGGTGTCTTATACTTAGTATAGCAATTGAGTTTTGGATCGATACGATTCGCCCCAAGCAAAGGAGGACCATCCGCCTGTATGTATGTGTTTCTGTGAATGTGTGTGTAATTGCCTTGATTAGAATATGAGCAGGTAAAAATCTGCTAACTTGCTAATAGCATCACGGAATGCAGATAAACATTATCTCCGAAGATTTATTTTAGTGAATATAAAAAAAAAAATACAGATTAAAGTAAAAGATAAAAGATAATAGGAGCATGTGTTATGATGTTGTTTTTAATATTGGGTTAAAAATTAAAAAACAAAGTACGTAAGGAAAAAAAGAATATGTCATAATTTAGAAATAAATAGATAAAAAAATATTTCTCTTCAGAAATGTATGGCTTGTAATATATATTTTAGAAATCAGTGTCATGATAATATAAGAGATACATCAATTTACAATGGAATTAAATGAAATTCGACATGATAGTGAATGTGAAATCAGATGTTAAAAGTACTGGATTAATTGTTACAATTAGTTACACACATACACACATGCACACACGCATATATATGTATATGTATATATATATATATATATATATATATATATATATATATATATAAATATATATGGATATATATATAGGTATACGGGTATCTATATACATACCTACATACATATATATATATAGAAATATATATATATATATATATATATATATATGTGTATAAGAACAGGTAATCAATAACGTATGTCAAAAACATTTTGAATAAAGAGTTAAACACATATTTAATTTTAAGAAGGAAGCAAAAAATGAGTGGATAGTCCTTAATCCGCGGAGTTTCGAAGAAAGTGTTCCTCCTCATCAGAAGGTTGGAATTAGCAAAGTGAGGGGCATGATTTTGCTTGCAAAAGTTTTCAATAAAACTACAATTAAGTCATGGATCTTACTTGATAAGAAATTGTGAGGCAGCTAGAATAGGGTGAAGAAAAGGGTATTTCACGTGAATGGATTGTCTCGTGAAGGGAACAATATCCAATAACGGTAAAAGATAAAAACGTTGATTAAATTTCCATTTCCACAATAAAATCCAAAGGTGTCGCGAAATTGGAAGAGGGTTTAAAGTAATATTAAAGGCAGAAATTGATGGATTCATTCATAAACGAGTGAATGTAAAAGGGGATGAGTTCAACTATTATTTAAAGAAAGGTAGTTGTGTGTAGAAAAAAAAATGGGGGTATTTAACAACAAAAAACACGGCTGTCAAGACTGGGATGATTTAAGAAAAAATAAGTGAACAAAAAAAACTGAATGGTGATTGAGTTTATTTTAGAATAGAAAACACTACGACAAAATTACCCAGAGAGTATGATGTTGAAATGGCCCCCATTTAAAGCAAATAAAGGGGCCTACTGAAATATACAAGTTATTACTTTAAAAACAATTTATTAGCCAGAGTCAGTAAAGGGAGCAAATGAATTGAGAATAATGATAAGTTAAATACAAAGGAATGTATATACATACACACATTCATATGGATATATATATATATATATATATATATATATATGAACTGAACTGTAAATGTAATTTCATTATATATATATATATATATACACACATATGCATATATATATATATATATATTGGTACGATAATTTTAATTATGTAACCACCTTCAACTATACATCATACTCAATAACTATGGCATGTGTATATATATATATATATATATATATATATATATATATATATATATATATATATATATATATATATATATACTAGATTCCACATGCCCCGTTGTGTTAGTTTATATTAACTATGGAATAAATGTATGAGCGTGACACTTTTGACGTAAAGAAAATAGTGTTTTGTAATGTAACAGAAACATTTCTATGAATGTATATTAAAATGAAAAAAGAATATAGAAAAAATTATTTTAGTAGTTCTGTTTATAATTGTTTATTCTTGAAAAAAAAAACTTAAAGCCATTGAATTATAAGTGGTTTGTCATACGTATAGGTAAATGAGCACTGAACAGATACCATAATACTTAAAGTTAAATTCAAATTATGATTTTTTTTTTTAAATTTAAACGTGAAAAAAATTTGTTTGAAATTAAAAAATTGGGTCGCTGGAAACGTACACAGTAAAACAATACATTTTAAAATAGTAGATTTATTTGTAAGAAAATTGCGTTAAAATAACTTAAACGTAATACGGAAATCAATGATGTAAAAAAATGCAGAAAGTATTAACAATTTTTTTTATTTTGAAAATTTTAAATGCAAAAAAAAATTAAAAAATAGGCAGCTGAAAACGTACACAGTCAAAAAATGCGTTGTCAACAGGTCAAAGTTGATTTATTTGTGAGAAAAATGCGACAGTAATAATTGCAAAACATCCTCAAAGGGGTCAGTATGTTATATTAAATATTATATTATATATGGAATTAATGTATGAGCATGACACTTGTGACGTAAAGAAAATAGGTTTTTTGTGACATAACAGATACACTCCTATGCAAGTGTATTAATATGAAAAAGAGAATATATGAGTTTTCTGTTAATAATTATTTATTTTTGAAAAAAAAACTTCTTCATTAGTAATAGTAGTATTAGTAGTAGGAGAATGGTAGAGTAGTATTTGGGAAAATACATGCCAGTAGTATTAGTAATAGTAGGATGAGGAAGAGGAGGCGTAGTAGTAGTAGTAGTAGTAGTAGTAGTAAGAGGAGGAAGAGGAGGTGTAGTAGTACTTGTAATGAGGGGAATAATAGTAGTAGCAAGAAGAGGAGGCATAGTAGTAGGAGGAGGATTGCGTGAAAGCAAACAAGCAAACAACCAAACGACCAAGAACGACAGAGTGTTAGTATTATATAGATATTACTAACGAGCTCTACCTACGTATTGAGCACTTTTGAAGTAAATACTTAAAGTTTACGGATAAATTTATACTTTCTTATATTAATTTTAGGTGTGTAAATAAAGTAGTTATATATACATGTTATATATGCATATACATATATATTTATATGCATATATATATATATATATAACATGTATTCGCTTTCTTTGATATATATATATATATATATATATATATATATATATATATATATATATATATATATATATATATATAATACTAATGATAGTGGGGGTGAGAAGTAGTTAAATGGATTAATCCGTAATCTTATAAAAACAAGACTGATAAATTAAAAAAATATATCCACTTTAAATGTGGAAATTGATTAATCACACAGGTACAATATTTATTTTTATAGTATGAAAAGGTTAGTAACTGCGATTAAGAATAGAAAATTGAATCAAATTTTTGTAACATGTTTCTTCCTTAGATTAAGGGTGGTGGTGTTTGATCAACACTGCTAGGAAGCCATGGTGTAATATACTGTTTTGTTTTTAAATCCCCGAAACAGTGGTTCAGGACAACTGATGACAACTGATGATCCCTTGAAAAATAAATTATTGGTACTATAGAAAATTCGAGAGCGAGTTGATGCAGTGATTGCAGGGGATTAAATAACTTACTGACTGGATGTTTTTCTTACGAATGATAAAAAATATTTTTTGTATAGTTTTAAAGGTTAAAAACTGCAAATACTATATATATATATTAGAAGTGTTAATTAATAAAAACCTTAAGAAAGTGATCAATACTGTTGTAGGAGAAATATGCGTTTTATTTTTTATTACCGTATTTTTCTGTTTAGTTACATGCCTTTTGGTCAAGATCAAAGTGTAGTATCTGTTCTTCAGATGCTTCACTTCCATTTCTTGTTCTCTTTCGGTGGAGGAGAAATCCTTCACGACTGAGACAATTTTTATTTTTATACCTTTTCTCCACGTCAAAAAACGACCCTGGTGTCTAACTCTGTCCCGTGGGGAGGCATAGTAAATAGGTACATTATTGTTTCAGCTACGCAATCGTCATTTGGCCGTCGTATAGCCTCCTGAGACTTTTACAGAAATGTTCGCTCATGGTGGGATGAAAGCGTGAATAATGTCAGGGAAGGGGTGCGAGAAAAGCGGAAAAAAGAGGGGAAGAGTGGAAGGTTGGATGGGGGTCTTGGTGGGTCGGTGGGTATCCTTCTCACCGTCCACCTTTAATAAAAATAAAACCTGTATATATATATAATTATATATATATATATATATATATATATATATATATATATATATATATATATATATATATATATGATTGTTAAGCTGGATTAAATCCGACGATATGAAATAACATGGAGGTGGAAGGACCTTGATACTCAACGTTTTGCCCGATTTATGCGGCCTTCTTCAATTAGCAATTCCCATATAAGAAATTCTGGCGACCTTCTTAATAAGATAAAAACATAGATATGAAAAATAAAACCATGAATAGTCTCGATATACAATCTTTATACACCAATATCCCTACCAAGAAATGTCTCAACCTTCTTTCAAAACACTTAAATAAAATAAAAATTAAATTACCTTTGCCGATAGATAATATAATTAAAATTATAAGTATATGCATTGACATGACATATTTCACATTCGATGGACTCTGCTACAAACAAAAATCTGGACTGCACATGGGTAACCCTCTAAGTGGGGTTTTGGCATGTCTATTTTTAGAATTCATCGAAACCGGACCCATGAAATATAAATTGCCCAAGGGTACCTCCTACTATAGATATATTGATGATATTTTAATTTTTCTCCCTATATCTTCCAAAATAGAGAGTATCACTGATAAATTAAACAAGATTGAACCCACTATTAATTATACGTATGAAAGAGAAAATAACAACTCCATACCTTTTCTGGACATCAACATCATAAATAACAATGATCATCTAAGTTTTAAAGTCAATCGGAAAGTCACGAATAAAAATGATTACATACACTTTTACTCTCATCACGATGATAAAGTAAAAAGAGGTATTCTAATAGGATTTTTTCTTAGGGCCCTGAGAATATGTAGTGAAGAATACATCGTGGAAGAATTTGAGTATATCGAACGTACATTCATGAACTTGCAATACCCTCAACATTTTTTGGCAAATACAAAAAGAAAAGCATTAAAAATTTACCATAACCGAAACCGAGACCATTCCTTAAATAGCCAGATACACAACAGACAATTAACATTACCAACTAATAAAAACAACGACACAATATATAAGAACCTAAACAAGACAGGCATTCAAATAACAAAACTAAACTCTTTAACAATTAGGGCTCTTACACGTAAAATTATAACTAATACTAACATTAACACCAAAGCCGGAATATATTCCATACCCTGCCTTGATTGTGGAAAAATATACGTAGGAGAAACTCAACGTAATTTAAATAAAAGAATATATGAACACAAAAGAGATGTAAAAAAACAACAATACACTCAACGCCATATTTTGTCACATCATGGAAAACGACCACCATTTTGATTTTAACAAAGCAACTTTCCTTAAACACATACATAACAGATCCACACGACGTTTAATTGAGTCAGCTATAATCTCCCATTCCAGCAATATAATTAAGCAAAGAAAAAGGTGTTTCCACGTTGCTCCCTTTCTGTCGAAAATAATTATCGAAGAAAACAACTAAGACACCGGTTAAACGCAAAAAAAAAAAAAAAAAAAAAAAAATTCGTAATTTCACTTAATTTTATTTTGCTTATTTACTGTATTTTATCATTATCTATTTTTAGACTCCATTTTATCACCTCCTATTCTTATTTTTAGATACCATCTTTTAAGTTACTGCGCTATTTTATCCCAATTCAATTATTTCTAATTTAAAAAAAAAAAAGATTATTTCGTAATCTCGTGTCATTTTATTTATTTAATCTATTACCGCTATATTTCCAACCACAATTTTTAATCTCTACGATATTTTATCTTTTAGACGTAATCCACTACACTAGTATACTCTAATTAGTTCTTCTATCATAAAATGTATATACATGTATATATGACATCTAATTTACATAAGGAAAACACGCTGCTCTCCCCCATCATTATATATAGCCCCAATCCTCCGACTCTCTCGTCAATGGCCATCCCTCTTGAAGAAGCCCGCATAAATCGGGCGAAACGTTGAGTATCAAGGTCCTTCCACCTCCATTTTATTTCATATATATATATATATATATATATATATATATATATATATATATATATGTGTGTGAAAGAAAGCGAAATATAAACTGGTTGAACAGGACCAGGTTATAAGTATTTTCAATTTCCAGACTAAATAAGCATAATAATAATCGGTACAATAATTTTAATTTTGCAACCACTGCCAACTAGAAATTATACACAACACCTATGAATTAATATATATACATATATATATATATATATATATATATATATATATATATATATATATATATATATATTTATATACATATATATATATGTATATATATATATACCTACTTCATTTACTACCATAAATTTAATATACGAAAGTATAGATTTATGCGTAAACTTTAAGTATTTACTTCCAAATGTTCAATACGTAAGAAGAGCTAGTTAGTAATTTATAATATATATATATATATATATATATATATATATATATATATATATATATATATATATATATACATACATACATACATACATACATACAGCAATCTGATGAGTCGTAGACGACGAAACACGTGTCAGTGGATAATTACATTTTCAAAAATAATATATATATATATATATATATATATATATATATATATATATATATATATATATATATATATATATATACATACAGCCAAAGGATGACTAGGGGTGCATTTGTTTTTCAATTTTTATTATTTCATTAATTATTTTCTTGTTAGTTATTAACTATTGTGGGTGTTGACCATAGAAGTGACCCCATTTAGAAGGCATATTTTTGGATGTATGGTTTCCTATTTGGGTCAGTGAGGAACTGCAGTGGTGCATTTTTATAGTAACTGTTCAAGGGTTTTGAGTTTTGGGGCTGCAGAAATTATTTTATTGTGGTTGTATACTTGGGTAATGATTATTTTTTAAATTTTTTTTTTATTACATTTTCACCCCAAACAAGGCAAATTGCTACTTTGGTGTAGGGGGCTACTATCAGGGGCAACACCTACTGGGGTACTATGTAGGGATTTGGGCAGCAAGATGTCGGTTCACGTTACCCTTGAACTTCTGCACGTCAGTACTGTTGGGGAAGCAGGGACCTGGAATGGAATTCCAGAGTCTAGCGGTTCTGGGGAAGAAACTTTGGAGTAAAAAGATATTTTACATCTAGGGATCTCGACAGTGTGGGGGTGGGATTAAGCAGCCTGTCGGGTTTGTCGAGGATGCTCACGTCGTGGGGGCACAAATGATTGCAGTTCGTCAGAGCATTCACCACTAAAATACTTGTAGAAAAGGCAGAGGGATGCAACATTTCGTCGATGGGGCAGACGCTGAAGCTTAGGTGCCAGTTCCGGGCCTATCAGGTTTGCGACTCTCTTTTGAACCTTTGCAAGGAGCGAGAGACTAGTAGCAGATGCACCAGCCCAGATGTCGCAGAAATACTCCATACATGGGCGAATGGTTGCCTTATAGAGGTACAGGATACTTTCGGGTGTTAGTAGTTTTCTATTACGGTAGAGAGAGCCCACCTTTCTTGCAGCGGCCCTGGCAATGCCTTCAATGTAATTGTTCCAACTCATGTTTCCTGTGAACGTTAGGCCAAGGAGTTTGAAAGATGGACTCTCAGATAAAGAGTCGTTGGCCATTGCTATGGGTGGTAGAGAGGGTTTCTTGTAATTATTGAATGAAACTAGTTTAGTCTTGGCAGCATTGAACGCGACCAACCACTTTTGCCCCCATTCCACTACAGATTGGAGGTCTTCCTCTAGTGTTTCTGCCATTTCTTTAGAAATGTGTTCATTCGTCTTCCTGTCGGGCCTGCCATAGAGTGTAATGTCATAAGCATATATACCCATCTCAGAGGCAATTTAGGCGGGGAAGTCATTGATGAATATCAGTAACAATAGAGGTCCAAGGATAGAACCCTGGGGCACCACCGCATTTATATCATATTGTTTAGATTTACGACCGTCGAGGACAACCTGGATTTTTCTCTTATCTAAGAAGGATTTAATTATGTGAAATATTCTGCCAGTGATACCGTATGATCTGATTTTCCTGAGGAGACCCTCGTGCCATACCCTATATACATATATAATGTCAATGAAAATCACATTAACAGATTTAAAATAAGTGTTTCCGATCTCAGCTTAGATGGAATCTCATTCTAAAATAAAAATATATAAACTGAAAATAAATCAAGTGAGACTAACCGAAAATTTCAGAGTAAAATGTATCGTCTTCAAATGATAAAAAGTATATAAACATTTACTGTGAGTAATCACATTTATAATTTTACAATTCCTATGCATCTAAAATAAATCGTAGAAAGTTTGTAGAAAAAAAGTATATCTTACTATAGAATTTCCCACGGTAAATATTATCGAAATTGTAAGAGCAGATATTTTGTCTGTTTTTAATTTTTTAATCTAAATTCTTATCTCCAACAACCACAGTTTCTTTTAACCATGCATATAGCGTTTGCAATTTTCTTTGTCAACACGATTTAGAATTACCTCCTCTTGTCAAGTCTCATTGAAATTTAATCTTCCAAGCCGTCTAAAACGACTAATTCACCAACCATGCCTCCAAGGAAATATGATACATATTAACATAGATAGGGTTGTTGGAATTGCAGTTGCACAGAAAAAGTGAGGTCATCAAATGCCTTACATTTTCGAAAGATATAAACTATAATAGTTTCATGCAAATACGTTCCTTGAAAAGCAAGATATTCCGTGTCGGGATTAGCCTGCAGTCTCAAGACTTTACTCCTGTCAAAAATGTATGGCAGTACATCAATCAATAGCTACACAATGACAAAAGTTTAAATCTGTAAGAGCAGTTGACAGAAAAGTACAGCAAAGTGGGTTTTAATTTCACTGGAATCTTGCTGATAACGTACTAAAGAAATTCCAAACGAATGCCAAGCTGTAAAAAGTTAGCAAGTGTTATTCTACTAAATAATAATGTGTTCATTTTGTTCATGTTGTATTTGTGTTAAATAAGTGTTATATAGTAAAACTAGCATGAGTGCCCGGCGTTTCCCGGGTAATTAGACGTGTATGTTGAAACAAAATCGGTTGTTGTTTTTTTGTTTGACCCCTATTATGACCCCTAAAAATGTATTGTTTTACGTTCAAATCAGGTTATTAAGTGAGATTCTTCTCTAATCAATGTATATTTAAAATTTCAAATGTGTAAACTCAAAATGTCGGAGGAGTTTGGTAGAGTTCTCAAAGGTCATATCGTTAAAATGTGACCCCTTAATCGCCAAATTTCTGGCCGAAAACCGATCACATCTCAGTACCCTCAAATTTCGAGGATGTAGATTAAAATTGGCAGAGTTATTGCGTAGGGAAATGTAAACGGACAGAAAGATACACAGACACACAGACACGTTATCTTTATATATAAATATATATATATATATATATATATATATATATATATATATATATATATATATATATATATCGAGAGGGTGAAAAAACATCGCACAATGGAAAATTGTTAATAAAATCTATATATATATACTCCTATGGATTTGTTTTTTTTTTGTTTTGTGTGTATTGATATTCATATTAAAACCCCTCTATTCTATTTATTAAAAAGAAAAATACAATTTTTCTTATATGTGAGTCATGGAATTGAATTAATCTGCAAAAATATAGCTAATTTGCATATCCTTTTAAACATTCATTTTATTTATGTCCCTATTATTTTTTTTCGCTTTCCGCATGTGATGGTCATCTTTATGTAACAGTTACCTGAAATTATATCCATGCGGATATCCTACATGATTCATACTTGCATGATATTTGCGTAAAATGTTTACAAGACACACAATATTGTTTCCATATATATTCATATCACCGTATATATTTTTGGTTTAATCTGTAGGTATATCTATCTATCTATCTATCTATCTATCTATGTGTATGTGCGTCTGTGTGTACATTCTCCTACGAAATACCTGCCAATTTTAAATCTACAGACTAGAAATTTGAGATACAGGGTACTGAGATTTGGGAAAATCGATGTGATCGGGGTTCGGCCAGAAAGTTGGGGAGTAAGAAGTCAAAGTTCAACGATTTGATCTTTGAGAACTCTACCAAACTCCTACAATAATTGTTGGTCTAAAAACTTGAAATTTTAGTTATAGGTTCCTTGGAAAAGGCTCTAACTTAATAATTCAATTTGAACCCAAAACAATAAATTTTAAGGAGTCATAATAGGGGTATTTTTTAAAAAAATGGCCGTTTTTTTTTTTTTTTTTGCTTAACATAAACATCCAAACTCCGGGGTATCGCCGGGAACCCATGCTAGTATATATATATATATATATATATATATATATATATATATATATATATATATATATATATATATATATATATATAAATATTTGGCTGGTGAACAAATAATCTCGTTTATTTAGTTTAAATTCAAAAAACGACATTATTTTAGCACAAACTTAATATATATATATATATATATATACATACATATATATACATATATATATATATATGTGTGTGTGTGTGTGTGTGAGTGTGCGTGTGTGTACACTAGCATGAGTGTTGTCCGGGTATTTGGAGGTGTATTGTGAACAGCAAAAAAACAATAACTTTTTTTTTTGATTTGACCCCTATTATGTCCCCTTAGATTTTATTGTTTTTGTGTCACATCAAGTTGTAAAGTTAGACCCATGTCCAACGAATCGATATCTAACATTTCAGGTGCGTAGACCAAAAATTTCGGAGTAGTTTGGTAGAGTTCTCAAAGGTCAAATCGTTGAACTTTTTCCCCTTGACAGACAAATTTCTGGCCTAAAACGGATTACATAGATTTCACCAACCTCTCTACACTCTTTATAAAATTTCGAGTTTTTAGACTTAAAATTGACAGAGTTATTGCGTAGGAAAATGTAGACAGACGGACACACAGACACACGGACACGTTCACTTTTATAGATATACAGGCATTTCAGCCTGGCGTTGTCCGGGTGTTGTGAGATTATGCTGAGCAACAAAAAAATGTTATTTTTTTTAACTTTTACCCTATTATGACCCCTTAAAATGTATTGTTTTGGGCCGAAACCAAGTTATTACGTTCGGTCCATGTCCAAGGAAATTATATCTAAAATTTCCAATGTGTAGACCCAAAATTCTCGGAGGAGCTTGGTAGAGTTTTCTAAGGTCAAATCGTTGAAATTTGGCCCATTTACAGGAAAATTTCTGGCAGAAACCGATCACATCGACTTTCCTAAATCTGAGTACCCTGAATACCAAATTTCCAGTCTGTAGACAAAAAATTGAAAGAGATATTGCGTATGGAAATGTACACAGACAGACACATACACAGATATACACACATACACACAGACGTGGTCACATATATATATACATATATATATGTATATATATAGATAGATAGATAGATAAATAGACAAATAGATTAAACAAAAATATATACATATAGATTAATATATATGGAAACAATTTCTTGTTTATAGTAAAAGTTTTACGCAAATGTTATGCAAGTATAAATAATGTTAAATATCTGCATGAATATAATTACACGTAATAGCTAACTCTAGATTATCCCTCCATGAGAAAACCGAAATAAAAACTAATAGGGAATTAATTAAAATGAATGTTTAAAGAATACGCAAATTAGCAAGATCTTTTGCTAGTGAATGAATTTCCACAGCCCATATATAAGAAAATTGCATTTTCCCTGTAAATAAATAGAAAAGAGAGTGTTTAATATGAATATCAATACACACAAAAGAAAAAAGAATCAATGCAAGTATAGATAGATATATTTTATTAACAATTTTCAATGCGCGAAGTCTCTGTTAGCCCTCTCGATTTGAAGTTATTTTTTTTTAATTGACGTCAACACCAGGATACTTCAATTAAAAGTTAAACATGAGCATATAAAGTTATTAAGTATAGACACATAGTTTGTTTGAAAAATGACATTCAATTTTGCTTAATTTGCGTTTGTTATAAAAGTAACAAACGCGGACGTTCTTTTTGGTTCCACTATATCTATAATATAAAGCTGGATTTGGGTGGTTGTGTGTGTGAGAGGGGTGTATGGTCACGAATATGCTCCTATATGGTTGACTATTTAAAAAACAAACTTATTACGTACAATGATAGGAGATGTATCGAGACACAGGAATGGATACGTTTGATCTGACAGAACGGTTGTTCATTAAAATTGCGAGGTCTGCGTTCGGGCCTGGTCAACAAAGTATGGAAATAACAAATTTAAAAAAAAAACAACACTTGCATGAGTTTTTGATATAGATGTACAATCCGCGTTCGCGCCTGGCCTCCATGGAATGGAAATAGGCACCAACTTTAATTAAGACCGTTCATATCTATCTGCGTAATACACTTTTATAACTATGTTTCATTTTGAAGAAATATGGTATAATAAAAGGTGTTGGTTCACACCTGAACTCTATAGAATAAGTTTTTTTTTTTTTTTTTTTTAATATACGTCCACAGAATATTGTGATAAGTGGTTCGGTGTGAACAGGTGTGGTATAATAAATTATGGATTTTATTTATTTTATTTTTACATTCATCATATTTTGCTTTGGTTTTGATACCCCCAAAATTCAACCCAAATTTACAATCCTTCTTTTTCATAACCTATCATACTTTAATAAATCAGAGTCCATTTTCTGTAGGATGTTTTTGAACCCAGTCAACGACGGGCACTTTTGCTAGTATATATATATATATATATATATATATATATATATATATATATATATATATATATATATATATATATACTAGCATTGATATCCGGAGTTGCCTGGGTTGCCTGCTATACTAATCATTTTCAGCATGAGTTACGTGGATACCACCACAACATTTTCAAAAATAAAATAACGGATAAAAATGATGTAAATGTAATCGCCCCCCCCAAAAAAAAGTATCTGATACCCTCTCCACCAGATATTTCGACAGAAAAGTCACTGTCCTAAGAAAACTAAAGAATTTGTGAACATAAACGATAATTTTAAAAAAGGTCGATGTTAATGTTAATTCCAAAACGAATTAAATTAAATAAAGTATCAATATAATTGTTGTTTAAACGTTACTAATACCAATTTCAAATAGAATACTTAAAATAATTTTCTCGCTAAAAACATTAACTAATATACCGCTATTAAGTAAAATAATTTTTTCTCAATGTCATATGCAAATAAGGCGATCTCTAAATTATATTTTTTCCAAGTATTGCACTATACATAGAAATAGATGAAAGATTAAAGTAAGATACGTTTTGTATATATTAAACAAATTGCGAATAAACAAACAAACAGAGAGGTATATATATATATATATATATATATATATATATATATAAATATATATATATATATATATATGTGTGTGTGTGTGTGTGTGTGTGTGTGTGTGTGTGTGTGCGTGCGTACAGAGAGAGATGGGTGGATATATACGTAAATTACAGGGAATAACACATATATAAATGGTATCTTTAAAATAAGAATTAGACCATATTATCAATATCTACAAAAATCTAGCAAAAGAAATAATTAAAATAATATTTTCAAAATGAGAATTTTTATTTATTACGTTCATACAGGAAAATGTAGTATACCCACGCACGTTCAGAGATGCTTATTGCATATGAACATTAATAAAATGCATTAGTAGTTAGCGCAAATTGTATACTATTTATAAAATCAAGAAATTAGTTCCTTAAACAGTGAATTATCAAGATAAAGCAAAATCTGGAATCAATGTTATATTACGTAATGTAAACCCCAGTATCGCTAGAAAAACGCTTTCCTACGATTAATATTGTATTTGTTCAGTTATTTAACTATTCCCTATTTTATATACAGTAACCCACTACATATATATATATATATATATATATATATATATATATATATATATATATATATATATATATATAAAAGAATGCGAAAAGTATAAAAGCTTATAACTTTTCTTTATTCGTTTTTAATTTGTGACGTGCAGGAATACAAAATAATAATATTATGAAAAAAAATTAAAAAACATTTTCATAGTTTAGTTTCCTAGAAGTACATCCAATGAAACAACATGTGTCTACCAAAATAGTGCTCAATGAGTGAACAGAGCAGGTATATTAATTTTATTTATACAAACATTAATGGCTACATATGTGCATACATGTTTCTGTAATCAACCACGTTGGGGGATTACGTCTTCAGGCCAAGAATTACCGTCAAAAGTGATATTTCCACCAAATACATTTTTCTATTTCGTTTATCAAGGTAGAATTCAACCTGGGTGGGAGTCATAAAAAACGGTAAAAGGATGAGTGAGGTCTTTGAAGATAATAAGCATATTTTTCATTTCCCCTTCCCCAATCCAACCTAACTTTTGGTTTTTATGGTATAAGGTATTTGAGAATGTAGTTTTCTTGTCTTAGAGTCTGTAAGTAAAGAATCTTAGCGATGGTCAAGTAAGTACTGACCGGTGCCTTTTAATCTACCTCCACCCACACATACATGCAATACACATACAACACACACATACACAGACACCGTCACACACACAGATTAATACATATATTCAAAAGCGAATCCATGCTGTACGCTTTTTATTTTATTTACCGAAACTAAACAATAACTCTGAAACTACGCAGGAATAAAGTAAAAATTACATTAAGGTAAATAAAACAAAACAAAAAATAAATAAAATTAAATAAAAACAAATAAATAAAAATAAAATTAAATTAAAACGAATAAACTAACAAAATATAAATAAATATAAAACACGAAAGTTATCTATAACCCAAATGCACCTATATACATATAACAATATACTTATAAACGCCTACACTTTGCTACACCAGCGCATATATACATACACACATTTCAGACATATATACATATATATATATATATATATATATATATATATATATATATATATATATTACATGGGGGTCTCCACTTATCAAAATCGGAGGCCACTAAGTGATAAGGGGTATTGCGTGTACAGTAATCAATGAGATAGTATTGTAGTAATCATTAGTATGGCAGATTTCATAAAGTGTCTTACTTAAGGGGGCGGTTTGTCAGGAATATTTTATGTTGGATTTAAAGACATCCAGGTTGTAATCAGGTGGGAAACAGGCGAAGGAAGAGAGTTCCACAATCGTGCACTTCTGAGAAAGAACCTCTGATCATGGAAACTGCGTTTGAATTTAGGCACAGATAAAGAGTGGTGAAAATTATTGACAGTATTTTCAGCCAGACGGGTGTTTCTCGTGAAAAATTGGCGAGGGGGGACGAGAGATTGGAGCTCAGACGAGCACTTGCCATAGAAATAACGACAAAATGAAGACAGACTCGCAACGTTTATTCTGTGGGAGAGAGGCTGCAGGGAAGAGAAAAGGGCATCCCCCCACTAAACCACGAAGTCTATGTTGTACTCTGTAAAGGCAGGATAGGCTGTTTTTAGCAGCTATTGCCCAGATGTGGCAGCAGTACTCCATCCTTAGACGTACTTGGCTTTTATACAGATAGAGAATTGCATCAGTAGTGAGATATGTTCGGAGCGGTAGAAGGATCCCGCCATTTTCCCAGAGTCCCTGGCAACAGATTTGTTGTACGTGTTCCATTTCAGATCAGGAGTAAAGGTCAAACCCAGAATCTTTTCAAAACATAGAGCTTCCCTAAGATGAGAGCCATTGATTTCAATTGATGTCAGATGGGGACCAGAGCGTTGGTGATGTAAAGATAGAAGCTTGGTTTTGGATGCATAAAAAGTTGCCAGTCACCTCTTCCCCCATTGTACAACGCGCTCAATGTCAGAGGAGAGAGAATTAGAGAGAATTTTGTCATTTACAGCCATTGATGTGTTGCCATAGATGGTCGTGTCATCAGCATAGATGTCAACGAATGATTTAAGTATGTGTTTTGGCAGATACTTGATGTAGATCAGGAAAAGAGTTAGGCCCAGGATGGACCCCTGGGGGACTCCAGCATTAATAGTGTGGGTCGCTGATTTCTGCCTATTAACCACAACTCTTATGAACCTATCAGAGAGAAATGATTCAATGATTGAGAAAACATTTCCAGTAATACCGTAGCTGGAAATATATATATATATATATATATATATATATATATATATATATATATATATATATATATATATATACATATATGTGTGTGTATATATATATATATATACACGCATATATATGTGTATATATATAAATATATATGCATATATATATATACATGAATATATATATATATATATATTATGAAATATGCCGATATATTATAGGCTTGTCGAAACCGTTCATGATTCAAGCAAATTATACACATCACACTACTCACCCGTGATATTAACTGATACTATTATAAGAAAATATTATTATAGTTCAGAGATTCTTCAAAATACGCAGATTTTAGACTTGGGAGTATACGTTGCAAGAATGAATTATCTTTCTTTTTCCCACATTCCCTTACTGAGTTTTAATTAAATATAAACTAACATTTGATGTTCTCAACAGTATCCTTACTTACAAAATGCTAGCACACACACCCACACACTCACGCGCACACACACACACATATATATATATATATATATATGTGTGTGTGTGTGTGGGTGTGTGTCTGTGTGTATGTGTGTTGTGTGGGTTCTTATTTCATAAATTCTTTTATATAGATACACATATATATAAGTACATAGGTTTAATAAGTATATTGATATACACGTCAGCTAAAGGTAAACACACGTTTATCATTAAACACGGAAACACAAATCGAGGTGAAAGTCCTAATCTGCGAAGTTTTCATAAATATATCCTTTTTGTCCGAGGTAAGGATTGCCCACCATGCACAAAAAAAAATTGCCTGTAAAGTATTCCAAGAAATAAGAAGTAAACATGATCATACTAGCGTAAAAATGAAATGTTGAATGACGAAAACGATGGAGCTTAGTAAAAGGAGAAATTGGTTTCACGTGGGTGTGTCTTCCCATTGTTGTTGAATCCGGAAGATTCAAGAACGTGGTAGAAGTAAAATATCCATGTTTATATTAGTTCGATGCATGGAGATTTGTATCATAAATTGCCCTAAATATAATTATATGTGTTAATAGGCACATATGAAGAAGGCTAGTCTGTGAGATTATCCAAAAACAAAGCGAGTTAAAGAATAAGTGGAGAAAGAGGCAGTGACTTGAGTTTATTTTAAGGTGGTCGAGTGTATTTCCTTAATATACATACAGCTAAAAGCTGTTGAGTAAAGATGGTGATTATGAACATCTATCCTTGTAAAAATAACAATTAATGCAGTTGAGGCGAGTGGATACGGAATATATATATATATATATATATATATATATATATATATATATATATATATATAGTAGCACTCGTGTGTGTCTGTGACTCCCAATGATCAAAGGAATATAAAGGGCATGTGTGTGTACACCTCTTCGGGTAAGGAGATATTAATCCCTATGTTACAATAGTTCTGTCAACGAAGATATTACATTTCATAGCTAAGTGCTATGCATAGCATTCTTCAATACACATCTACATTGATTGAGATACAGTCATTAGCATACCACATTAAATTTAATCTGTTTAAATAATCAGCTCGATGATATTACTGATTGGACATAATAGCTTTGTTTTAACTGCACTAATTAGAACATGTTTTTTTAATTATTTAGTTTATTTACATTTCAATCTATATTGTATGTAACTTATTTTATCTGAAATCGTTTAATTTTTAATCTAGTGACGAAAGGGCCAATAACTGTGATAGTTTAATTGAAAAATTGTTTTAAACGGAGGAGCACGTTATTAAATATTTTCTGTTATAGATTAGTTTTCATTTCGAAATATTGTTCTAAGCTGAGTTATTATTTTTATTTTTAATTCGGAGGGATTTTTTTCACTTATTTTTAATTATTAAGTAACCTTTTTTACAGGTTAGAGAAAAAGGTAAATATGAAGCATCACTCCACCCTTGACAATTACTTTAAAATTATCACTTTTATAGGATTTCGGGGGCGCTGAAAACGTAAATAACGTTTAAAATTACGACAAACTAGTACTTTCCAAGATACGAAAAAAAGATTACTTTCAAAAACGGGGATCACTTTGCTATAATAATTTGACGTTAAATGAGAACTTACTTGTGACCACCATTTTTTATTGGCTGGGTGGTACTTTTTCCACCTTCGCAAAATTTTTTAAAATTACCGTTAATGTTAAAAAATCCAGGAAACAATTAGTTTATAGGATATGAAGAAATGCACCCACTCCGTAATTTTAGACGTTATTTTCGTGGTTACCGCCCCAGAAAACCTATGTAATTAGTACGTTTAAAGGAATTTTCGAGGGTTGAGTGATTGTTCATATTTACTGAGAAAAATAATTAAAACTAATATCGTCATTTATTTGCATCTCCACGAGGGCAGAGTTAGTCAGACACAGGGCCAATTTTCCGTGTGAGCATTCTTTTTTGTTTGTTGTTTATAAAATCTAATAGGTGTTGCCTAGGATATATTATAATAATTATACCATAGCAAATATGTTTAATTGTCTTCAAAACAGATGTCTTTATATTTTTTATATCTAAATTTAAAATGGTCAGTTTTTACGACGTGACCACGCGTCGTTTAATCCCTAAAAAGTAGACCTGCTTTTTAGAGGCCTATTAGTTTAAGTAGTCTTTATACATAATATGAAAGAAGAAATTTTTAAAAAAATACTGTGAGGGATAACTTTTCCATATAAATTTAACGGAAAAAGAGCACACACTTTTTGACCATAAAACGTTCAACCTGTCATGTAATCTCTATCATTTTTTTTCAAGTTTGCCGGTGGAGGGGAGGCGACACATGCAAAATAAAATGTGTTTTGTGGTGATGGGGACGGGAATTACATTTGAAACATAAAATAACTTAATTAATTGTATGACACTATTCTGTACATTCACCTACCAATTGTATAAAAAGAACGAACCACAAAATATGATACACACATTTTTTTGTGGGGGATTACATTAGACATATAAAATGACGAAAAATTCATTTAATTATTTTTGGAATGAATTTTTGGTATATATTTGCTTTTATTTATTTATTTATTTTTTTGCTACCGTGTGGGCATTCGCTGCTATTTTTATTGAAACAAAATTTTTAATGATATATTTTTAATTATTCTTTTTTTTGGGGGGGGGGTCTTTGAAGTACTCAATATACGGTTAATAGTTTCTTCTTTCTTTTTTTTGTGTGTGCGTGTGTGGGGGGTATGTGTATGCTATTTAATTTCATGTATTAACTGTGACAATGGGTATATATTCATTTACACTAAGATTACGAATACAAATAATGAAAGTACGCAAACGCTAACGAACATTTTCAACATCTGTCAGGGGAGCTTAATCGATATCAATTTAAAAAGGAGAGTCATAGGAAAGCATTTTGACCCAATATCAAAGAAAATCAGCGTTTTCAACCGGCTAGAGAATTGCCTCTGTCTCATCAAATTACGTATTTTTGTTTTCGGATACAATACGATATAAAATATGTCTAATAAAAGTCACATTCCTAAAAATTCAAATACATCGAAAAGGTGCGAAATAGTTCTTTATTACTATATCAAAACTTAGTTATGTAAAAGTAGTATCACAACAAAATCGGAAGGCGATATAAGTAACTATATAACTAGTAATTTGGGGGAATGAATAGAAAAAAATCGTATTCCATCAGGCCGTCATAACTCAACATACGATAACTGCTCGTAAATGTTGCATTTTACTATGTGTCATAATTATTATTTAATTTCTTCTCCTCAAACAAACGATTTTTAGAAAAGAAAATGTGTTCATGGATGTTTCGTATATTTTTTTGTATACAGATTATGTAAAAAAATATTGACAGGCTTTTAGACTTTTAAACGTTTCTCTTATTTTTGTACAGTGAGAGCACTTGTTCATAATTTGCCTTAGCACCTATCATGACCTGAATGATTAGCGCCTCTTATAGGGGAGTAAGGCGGTATAGAGGAAAAAGATGTTCATCTTGAATTCGTAATTGTTTTTGTTCTGCCAAAACAGAATTATTGCACGTCCCGATGTATGAAAAGAAATTTCCAATTAAAAGCTAACAGAAGCAAATAGATTTTTGTGTGAACTTATGGATAATATCTGAAATGTTCAAATTGTCTCACATTTTTCCAGGATTTTATGTAATAATCATAAAAGAATTGGATAATTTGTTTTAAAATGTGAAAGAGAAAATGATTGCATCGACCAAGTCGTGTCAAAAACATCTCCATTCGAGATTACAAATATCTTCAACGTATAGTTGTTTGTCTAAAACACTAGGTCATTACTGACGCGTTAAAATAAACTGCAACTTTTTAAGCGATTTTATTAACACATTTTGTGTAAGTTACGATGACCAAGTTTAAGTGAGACCAGTTTAAAAGATTATCAAGTATGGACCTTTCATTAAGTGAGAGCTTATCATCAATATTGTGAAAACAAGAATCATGAAATTAGTGTGTTTTGTCTGGAGACAAATATTTCAATTAACAAGACACATTGCACCAGTTGCTCTGCGTGTTCTAATCTTGAAGGTAGATAAAACAAATAAATAAATATCGGCGGACAAGCTTAGAATATTTCATCATATATGATTGATGAAGATCAGAAACAGTGTTTACCTAGAATATGCAATTGAATTGGGCCGAAGCTGATATTCAATGTTTCTTACTTCTGTCTTATTCCTTTTATAAAGCTTTTAATATGAAGGAAAAATTCAAGAAAATATATGAATTATTCAATAACAAGCAATCTTGTAAAGCAAACACTTGTGCAACATATACCACAGACCGGTTATATTTAAAGGGGTCTTGTTAAATCAGTACAGTTACCGTTGATGATTCATATACTATGGGTGACATTACAGAAATACGGCACAGTTTTCCTTCTAGGATTAAGTTTATATTACTATCATTCAGTCAATTTCCCATTTTTAACCCAGGAGGCGAAGAAGATAGTCCGTACCAAAATGGAGATATCAATTTTGTTTTACAATAAATGAACGATAGTAATTAATGGTTGAACAGCTTTATAAGAGTTTGAGCTAGTCAATACTGCAGTTTGTATTATTATGTAGTATTTACCCAGTCGCAATCATTATCCTTTATATAATATTTTGATTGCGGAGAATCCACTCAGTGCTAAATGTCCGTAGGCTTGCATTAAGAGATAGCACATATGAATCTATCATGCCTCAACTATTTCTTACTATCTTACTTAACTTTTGCACTCTATTACATACAAATTCAATCGTGATATTTAAATGATATACTCCATTCGTGGGGTGTAACCATCACAATCGCAAAACTATAAGAAGAAGGATTTTCTTTTTCTCTCTACCGGTGTAATAGGGTAATATTCTGCATGTTTCTACTACAGTGAGATTACAGCCCCCGTATCTGGTAGATTACGTGTATAGACATAACACATCCCTTCGTATTTTCTAATTAAAATTAATGAATTCTCCACGATAATGTTCCGGCTAATACGATTGGCTGAAACTGGATTTTCTCTTGTTCAAGGAAGAATTGAATTCTTACATTCACGAACAATTTTATGAGTTGAAACACATGGTGTCTCCCTCCAATGCATTAAGATTTAAATAACCGGCATTTACCAATTATTACCTACTCAAAACAATACGGTTGCATATTGCTAACCTTATCTAACACAACAGGCATTTGCATGAATAAAATCTGATTTTTCGACATCGATTCCCTGCATTTTGGTCGCTAACAACAGGACACACTAGCACTAATATATATATATATATATATATATATATATATATATATATATATATATATATATATATATAATCACTCATAACCAGACAACTTTCTACTGATAGCCTAATTACATGAATCCAGTGTTTGCAAGTGATTTAATTCATACTCACACATAATGCTGCCCATTTATGTTTTCATATTGAGACATCTCGAAACAAATTAGAGACATGCATGTTTTACAAATACCAACATTTGCATGTACATGCCGATATCGGAATAACCTGCCCTAACCAAAAATAAATATGATCGACGCGTCCATCAAACTAAAGTATCGATTAAAAAACTCGATAACAAAATTACACGAACTATGTTTGTTTTAATATAACAATTTGTAAGGATTTATAAATCTATGACTTGTTATTCGACAGTGTTAAGGCTTTGGAGCAGTAAGGGTGTAACTATTGAGAAAAAAACTAAATTGCGTTTTTACACAAAAATACAGGAAATAGGTAACTCTTAAAACTCTAGAATACAAATGCATATCTTTTAAATTCTTAGCAAATGCTCAATAGATAACCGCATACAATGGGTAAGTAACCGTTATAAATAATTGTCCGGGTTCATGAAACGTTTCAATCAACTCGGAAACTGGAAAACACAATAAAACGTTTACTTTTATGATGAATATTTCCAAAGAATTTCCACGCTTTCTATTAGACAGTTGAAAGATTTTTTTTTAGAAGTCAGAAAGTTGTGGCAAAATGAAAAAAAATTAATCTGGAGTCACTGGGGCTTAACTTACTGTATGCTTAACTTGTTCTATACTTGTATGGAGGCAAACATGCTCGACTTTCAGTGAGTATACATTTTAAAAGGTTGACATTGTCGACACCAGGCGATTTTCTTTTACAGCGATCACCACTTATCAAGGCCCAGAAGCCACTCAGGGATAAGGGTAATTGCAAGTACATTACGTTAGTGAGGAGATTTGATGAAGTGTTTACTCAAGGGGGAGGTTCATTAGGGGTTTGTTAACGTTGGGCTTAAACACATCCAAGTTGTAGTCCGGTGGAAAGCAGGAGGACGGAACAGAGTTCCACAGGCGTGCAGTTCTAAGTAAGAAGGTTTGTTCATGGAATCCACGTTTTGATTTAGGCACAGGTATAGAGCGGGGGAAATTTTTCACAGTGGATTAAGGAATACGGGTGTTTTTCGTGAAAGTTTAGCGAGGGCGGACCAGAGATTGGAGTTCAGACGAGCACCTGCCATGGAAATAACGATAAAACAAGGATAGGCTCACAACGTCTTTTCTGTGGAAGAGAGATTGCAGGATAGAGAAAATGGCATCCCCCACTAAGCCACGAAGTCTATTTTGTACTCTCTCAAGGCAGGATATGCTGTTTTAGCAGCTGCTGCCCAGATATGGATGCACTATTCCATCCTTGGACGTGCTTGGCTTTTATATAGATAGAGAATTGCATCAGTAGTGAGATATCTTCTGGAGCGGTAGAAGGATCCCACCACCTTTCCAGCGACCTTGGCAACAGACTTCATGTACGTGTTCCATTTCAGATCAGGAGTAAAGGTCAAAACCAGAAGCTTGTAAAAACACGGGGCCTCCCCCAGACGAGACCCATCCATCACAATTGATGCCAGATGGAGATCAGAGCGTTGATGACGTAAGGATAGGAGTTTGGTTTTGGATGCATTAAAGGTAATCAGCCACATTTTCCCCCACCGAACCACGCGCTCAAGATCAGAGGAGAGAGAATCAGAGAGAACTTTGTCATTTACAGCCTTTGATGTGTTGCCGTAGATGGTCGGGTCATCAACATAGATGTCAACGAATGATTTAAGTATGTGTTTAGGGAAATCATTGATGTAGATCAGGAAGAAAGTTGGGCCCAGGATTGAACCCTGATTGACTCCAGCATGATTAGTGCAGGCCCCCGATGTTTGTCCATCTACCACTACTCTTATGAGCCTATCGGAGAGAAATGATTTAATGATTGAGAAAACACGTCCAGTTATACCGTAGCTGGAAATCTTGTGAAGTAGACCCTTATGTCATACCTTGTCGAAGGCTTTTGATATGTCAAGTACAATTGCCCCAGAAATGAAGTCTTTGTCTAGAGATTCACTAATCATTTGGGATAAAACCGTCAGCGCATCTGCGGTAGATCTTGCAGAGTGGAAACCATATTGTGTGTCACTAAGAAGGTTATTCCTGCTGAGGTGGTAGACTATTTCTCTATTTAATATGGATTCCAGCAACTAACTCATAACATACAGGAGACTTATTGGTCTGTAGTGAGAGGGAGATGACTTATCACCTGAATTCTTAAATACAGGGAAAACTGGTGAGGTCTTCCAGGGAGTCGGAAAGCACTTCTCCTTAAGGCAGCGCTTAAATAGTTTCGTAAGTATGGGAGCAAGTTCTGGTTGAAGCTTTTTTAACATTATAATTGGGATTCCATTAGGGCCAGTTGTTTTACTGGAATCAAGGTTCTTGATTAGCTTGGCGGCCTCATGCACGGATATTTGTATGTTACCTAGCTTGTTCTGTTTTATAGGAGGAAATATGGGGAGTTTATGGCCTTCGTCGCATAGGGTAGAATGAGCTGCAAAGTGCTTTACAAATAGTTTGGCCTTGTATGATGCTGACGAGATAACCTCTGGCCCATTGATAATGGTTGGGATAGAACGCACACTTCTGTTCAGGACCCTATTTGTTATTTGCCAAAACTGGTGGGAACCAAGCCGCTGATCAGCAACGTTGGATTAAACAGACTGGGCATATAGCTCTCTTGAATTTGTTATTACTCTTTTACAGTGGTTGATGGCAGTCCTGAAAACAGCTTTAGTCTCAGTGCATCTATTACGTTGGTAGCTATAGGAAAATGATTTATGTGCGCGATAGCAGCAGCACATTCTGGGGAGAACCATGGCTAGCTGTTAGGTTTTTGTTTGAATGTTTTAGATTGTATGAATTGGTATATGCCTACAATTAACCATTCGGTCTGATCTGATACTATAGAGGACACTTCCTTTTTAAACATGCAGTGCAGATGTAAATCAGATATGAATGTACGGAAGTTATCCCAGTCAGTCATCGAGTGTCGGTATACAGTACGTAGGAGGGGTACGTCTGAGGGATTCTTACATTTCGTTTTTATCTTAACTGATACGACGGAGTAGTCGGAGGATCCTAGATGAGAATGAACGGAACATGAACATAGATCAGGGGAAGTTGAGAGAAAAAGGTCTAGGAGGCTTGCATATTGACCGGGTTTATCGGACACACGGGTGGGTTCGCGAACAATCTGAGTGAGGTCATAAGCAATGTCACAATCATGACAAACCTCGCCTCATCATCTGTCTTATTTGAATTGGTCACATATTCCACGTTATGGACGTTGAAGTCTCCACAGATGTGGATGTTAGTCGATGGATGTGCAGACAGTATTTGGTATATTTTCTCAGATATGCTCTTCAAGATAGTAAGGCTTCTGTTGTTGGGCCGATAGAGGGCAAATATAAATGCAGTGATGTAAGCAAGGTCAACCCTTAAGCACATATAGGGTAAATTAGGATATTCTCTAGAGATATCCCTGCCACACCCGAAGCCATCCTTAATGTAGGCACATATTCCATGCCCATGGCGATCTTGGGGGTCAGATTTAGCTGTGAAATTAGAGTATCCGTTAATTATGAACTCATCTAGGGAAGTGGTCGGCCCTATTCCATTTTCACTTAGAAATCATATGTTCGGTTTCGTCTCCTGTAATTGGCTTTCAACCTCTGAAACTGATTGAAAGCTGTTCATGATTTTGATGCACCGAATAAGTTAACATATGTTGACATTGTATTTTTTAAAACAAAATATCGGCGAGGAAAAACACAATTCTCTCTCCTTTTCTATTTCTGTATTTCACTGCATTTCTCTCTCTTTCAATGAATGAAGAAAAAAATAAATATTATTTTATCGTTTTAAACAATTGAGGCTGACATCCTGCACGGTCAAGACAGAGATCTCAGCTTTATGCGCATGCATTGATCGACGCTGAACATGCTCCTCCATAGTCAATTTTACATAAATTATATGTTTTTATAAAATATACATTTGTTCGCTATTTTGTGCAAGCATTTAATTTCCGTATGCGGTTCCTGCCATTAAAGCCGACGATTGAAATTCTGTCTTTAACGACGTAATGAAGACTACAGAAGCGATACATGCCAGTGATTATAGACGACGATATATCGACCTGTTGACCTTTCCATGCGCCAACCGTTTGATATCGTATCTTACACCAGGGAACTGGTCTCCTCATCCAAGTAACTTTCTCTGGCAATTGATCGTGTCGTAAAACAACTATTAACAAGCGATTCGAATTGATTTGTTTACAATAAATAAACGGAATAAGTAAACCCTTTAGCTGTCGAATAAAATAAAAATAAATAACATAAAATAAAAATAAATAAAATAAAATAAAATTGGTTTATTATTCATCTTAAACATTCTTACTGACAAAAATTTGACATTAACCCATGAAAAATCCGTTTTTATGCTATAAACACAATGTTAAATATGAATTGAAAAAATACTGTAGAACTTCCTTTTCATACCTATTCCATTTCATTTATTTAATTTTGTAAATATTAAAAATAATTGTATTTTGTTTTTCTCTCTGCTTTTCCCCATATATTTTATTCCATTGCCATATATGCATCGTTGATTAACTATATAAGTGGATTGTGTTGTCTCATTAAACATGTGTCTATTGTTTTATTTAACTTAAATACAATTGCATGTATTTTTTCTGTTTTTTTTTCAACGTTTTTCATTCTTTAGATCTGCTGTTTCCGGCTTAATATATTTGGTCGATCCTGTTCTTTATTGGAAATATACGAAATTCATTTTTCTCTTCTTGCTTTTCCACAAGAATAGGAACTTCAAATCACACACACACTTAGGTATGTGTTGCGTATCTAAACAAGTTTCCATTGAGAGTTGTTTTAGCTTTAATAAAAAGTGCATTAATTTGTAGTTTTACTTCTAACTTTTTTCTATTATTTACATATGTTGTAGAAAAATACGCGCAATTCACTGTTTTCTGTTTAACAACAAATCTTATTTTCCATTTCTTATTTTTATCGTTTTATTTAGTAGAAACTTATCCGGTTATAGTATAATAATTAGAATAGTTATTATTTTCTTTGCTATTAATTCATTAGCATCCGGCCATGTTCATTAAACATTATACAACAAATATTCGAAAGCAGTTCCTGTTGATATTATAAGGACCATTTTCGTTATAGTTTTTTTCGTTAAAATGCCTCAAAGGAAGTCGCACTTAGGTCGTCGTACTTGCAGTAAAAGGATACATTTACCATAAAGTTGGATATCTCGTTCTCTTCCCAGATGGTCATCATAAATACCTACAGATGTATTTTATCGTTGATAACAATAATGAACTTAATGCACTTTGTTGAATTTCGACTGGGGCATGGGGGTTAATTGTTTCCCAACTGCAAGAGCTGCTCCATAATAATAACAATATGCTGCCTTTAGTAAAAACTGCAATTTTAATGACACCATCTGATACACCGTAGATTTTTATTCTTGCTGACAAAGTTCCTGCTGGAAGACACGTGCGGATATTTAATGCTCGAGCTATAGAGTAAATTGTAAGTGTTATCCTTGGAGATCAATTTCAACCTGTTTATTGTCCTTAATAGAGGAAATAATCTATTGACACATATTGCAGAAACTCCTCACTGCGACAATGTCCTGCAATACCCAACATTTTTTTTGAATGGTGCTGATGGATATAATTTTAATATTAGCATAATAATTCCAGTTAGAGTTAAACAAGCCAAAAACATTCGACGCAATGAACTCTTATTCATACCGAATAATGATTCGGGAGAATAATACAAATCACACTCTGAAATCCCCTCAATTGTTCCACTAATACGTCGTAGACCGGTATGTGAAAATAGAATCTAAACGTTTGCTATTCGCCGGTAGAATCAGTCAAAATTTTAATCGTAAGAATATATTCACTTACCAGAAGTAGTTTAAATTGATGGTAATTCAACCAACGTTAAAAACTAATGACTTTTGCATCTTCATATTAAGGAATTCCACGCTATGTGCATGAGTACGCTCAATATGCTTTTGCACATGTTCATAATATTATTATATTGGAGGGGCATTAACTTAGCGTGCATGCGCTTATGTTACCGAACGCGCGGATATATTGTAACTACTCTCTACTTTCACCGAACAATATAATTAAAAAAAAACTTAGATTAAACTTGAAAATACTATGCCAAAAAGAGCACACTAACATAAGTGCATGAACACCACTTTATTTTACATCATTTATTTCCAAAGGACTCTTTAAATGCATTCAAAATGATTTAAATGTATAGTGTTCTGTAATGATTGCTTAACAAAATAATTAATAAAAAATAATGAACTTTTAGTAATTTGTATTTTTTAGAAATAATTACACAACACGTAAATTTTCAATCATTGTGAATTTGTTCCAACGATTCTTAGGAAATGGAATATGTAAAGTAATGCGTATGCACTTATGTTACCGTGATATTTTTTTAAAATAGTTTTTTTTTTTCAAATTAATTTCAAGTTTTACAATATCTTCGGGTTCTTTTTTATTAAATTGTTAGATATATCGAAAGTAAATAAAAAAATGTGTTCGATTGAAAGAAAAACAGACCTCCCTCAAACTCTTTCTCTCTCTCTCTCTCTCGCTTTATATATATATATATATATATATATATATATATATATATATATATATATATATATATATATATATATATATATATATATGGGTCATTACCGTGCTCGAAATAGTGTTAATATATTCACGCCGCCTACCCATATTAACCACGGCTTTTGAAATGGAAACCCCCCTATGTTCAGAACGGCTTTCTGGGCAAACTACCCAAACCTCTTCATGTGTATAGAAACCCCTTTTCCAATCTCCCTTTGTTAAGAGCCACACGTAAAAAAAAACATGATTTATTAATCTTATTTCTGCAAAAAAAACTTTGCTGGTCCATTTTGTTTTCAAGTTGTTGCTGTACCCATAAAAAAGAAAGCAATTTACGGTAAATAAAATCGTATTATATTACGAAAAATAGAAAAACGTTTTACTGTAGGTCGTTGTTTATTGGTGTATTATTTATTTTTTTTTATTTGTTGTGTTTACGTTATTATGTTTACAGGTTTACTTAATTTGCTTTTTTTAATTAGCGGTCATTTAACAATTGCGGAGCTCGGCGGAAAACGTTGAGTTATGTCTGGTTCAAATTATTCATACGTACCTGAATTTATTATGTAAAATAGATTGTTGGGTACCGCGCTATTTGTAAAATTAATTTGTATGTCCCGCGCTATGTGTGAACATTTTAATATGAAGTTATTAACAACGTTTACACTATTTTTAGGTGTTATTTGTGCGTATAGTAAATAAAAATTGTGTTCGAATGAAAATCCAAAACAGCTAGATGTGTATCTCTCCCTCTCTCTCGCCCTATTTCCTCTCCCCTCTTTCTCTCTCTCTCTCTCTCTATCTCTCTCAGTCACTCACATGCTCGAAAACGCGTTAATGGATTCCCAATAAAGCCAACGCAAAATGCAACTGACGTGTTAGAAAAAATGTGTTTGATGCTTTTGTTTTTTATTTATGTTTTAGAGTGTAATATTTACACAAATAAACAATATAATGGAAGCATATCTCAGCGACAAAATGTCTCGAAATATATGTAAATAAATGGTAAGAAGATTGTGTTTATATCGAAATGATATCTTGATGAAGCTTCGCCATGTTGGTTTAATGAATGTTGGCACTGTAGAATGAATCCTTCTCATCGAATCAACGGCGCTGGTATTTTAACGGAGAAATCATTATTGTGTTGGATGTATGGGGTTAAAATGTGATTTTCTGGAGAATATTAGTTGTACATTTATGGCGGTTAACACCCAGATAATTTAGAAAAGGTATAAATGTGATCAGTGTAGAATGATGTCTTAAGAGGACTCGTTAATTACAGGGTGAAATTTTAGTAACACCCTTTGTAAATTAGGACAATGTTTGTTATGGCGCTCATAGAAATAACAAAACTGTTTTAATATTATGAAGTAATATGTAGGTAAATTCTACAAGGGTTAGCAAAGAAGAACATATTTTTAGCGGGTGGTTGTATAAAAAGGATGCAGTATTCTTCATCATCTCTGGCTGAGGAAATATAGAAAAAGATAATTAGATGATATAAAATTTCTTTTAATATGTGTTCTTACACATAAGCATAGATAAAAAACAATAGAATGGTAATTTTTACATGTGTCTTTTAACTAATGTGCAATAAGTATGAAACTTATCCTTAATCGGATCAAACTTGATACTACATTACTTATATAGCAAGCCACTCAATGCTGAAAGCAATTAAACCTAACATGTCAAAAAGTATTCGCAGATTATCTCAGAACGAGGATAGATTTAATAGCAAGAAAGAATATCATAATGAAGCATTCGTTAAATCAGCATACACAGGTTAAATAAAATATATTTAAAATTTAATTGAAACATTGATGAATAGGGAAATAATAAAAACCGCAATTATCTCATGTTATTTCTTACAATATTGGAATTGATAAATTCATTATAAAAATAGTATAAAAATAAAACTAGTAAAAACAATATTGTACACAACAACATAAGGCCGCCTACAAATAATAATGGTAAATGAAATAGACGTAGACATTGCATTTGGTTAAAAAAATAACGCCTTAAAATACACGTATAAAAGCATTTTAACCAAGGATTTTTTTACAAAATAAGAATGCGAAAAGGGGAAAAGATATTTATAAAATCATAAACAGAAATAATGTAAAACCATCTATTTCGAAGACGCCTTACTAAGTGAAAACTATAATAAGTTCTAACAGTGCAACAATAACCAAAGAGACGGGTGAAGGAAGTTTTGAAATAATCCAAACTCTGAACGGAATTAACTTTTTACTGTAGAAATATATCCGTTATAAGTTTTAAATATAGCATACAAACATAAAGAAATGGATAATTATAGAACCAGCTGTCTTGATAAAAAAGCTCAATATTCGAAAGCATACATAATATGCATTAGCTTACTTTCCCTTTTAGAGAGAGATAGAGAGAGAGCGATAGAGGGAAATATATACTGATATAGAAATTATATTTTATAATGTGTAAATCTATTCAGACTGTATTGAGTTTTTATATTACGTAAAATCCAGGAATTCGATGGCAGCATGTATATCCTGAAGATTGACTCATTAATAATTTAAAGAAAAATCTTGCAGTGTTACATTTTAAGCTGTAAGAGGGTTCGATGCAGTTATTAAAATGTAGGTATTGATATCGTAGGTTCAATAAAAGTGCAGTGATTTCTGGTGCATGCCCAGGTGTTTATGTATAAAAATGGAGTTTGAGCAATGATTAGAATGTAAACTATGGCGTTATCTGCACAGTGCACTGAGTTGAAAAGGTATACATATGAATACGAAACGCACAGCGAACACATGATAAATGGTTGTGTTTCAGTATCAAATTAGTAGAGATAATAAAGTGTATTAGGTTAATGTTAATAGCTACAGTATGAATATGTTTTTATAACCACATAAATACACACGCATACATATATATATATATATATATATATATATATATATATATATATATATATATATATATATATGTATGTATGTATATATATATATATCTATATATATATATATATATATATATATATATATATATATATATATATATATACTAGCATGGGTACCCGGCATTGCTCGGGTGTTTAGAGGTGTGTGTTGAGAAAAAAAAGTGGTAGTAGGCAGGCAAGCACGAACCCGTACCACGAAGGAGGAAAAGTATGTGAAAAAAAGAAAAACGTGACATCTTTGCTGTTGCGCCCATCGCCAAACCGGAAGTGACATAGGTTTAAGTTAAGTCTAGTCAATCAAAAAGAGGGGATGATTTTCGAAAATATTGGTGAAAAAAGTGACCCCTCCCTGTAGAAAAGTGCCCAGTTGAGGGTGAAGGAATATTTTTAGCCAATTTTTCGATATTTGTCATCTGCAACGTCGAGCTTCAAAACGATACCGATCTCATGAAAATCTGCTGCCTCTGTCGAAAGTTTAAGGCAGGCAAACATACATACATTTAAACAGATAGGTGAGATTTATATTATAGTATTATAATAAAGTGAATCTCGTCCCTTTGTAAAAAAAAAAATAATAATAATTTAATGCAGACTTGCTTAGTAATAATTTTAATTTTTAATCCCACACCAAAAGTCAAATTTTTACTTTTATTTTAAAGAGAATTAAAAAATTACTATTAATTAAACAATTACTATTAATGGCCAGAATACATGCAAATTTTGTTTACATATCAATTAAAATAATTTATTTTCTAAGTAAATATCTAGATTTTATAAGATTTATTTATTTTTAACTTAATTGATCCAATTTTAATAGTTCATATTTTTTTTTAATACCAAGTTGAAGAGAAAATAAAAACAGATTTTATATTATCTTTACATTTAAATTGTCTGATATTTTTCTTAAAATTGTTTCATTTTATTTTAAGGTTTAATATAATTTCAATCTTACAAAAAATGTTTTAATTTTTTCCTTTTTTTTTCTTTTTCAATGAAATCAATAATTATCATTTTTTTTTTCAATGAAATCAATAATAATTTTTTTTATACAGCTTTTGATCATCTCTACTGTCCAACATGGATCCTGTTTATTATTTTGAAATATCATGTTTTTTTTTTGTTTTTTTTTTATAACTTTTCATCGTTGTGTACATGCATTGTAATTCTTTTTATTTTTTCTTTATGCCATTTCTTTTTATATTCTAGATATTAATTATCATAGTTCTACTGCCTTTCATTTATACATAGAAAATATCTTTAAAATAGTGAACAGTTCATGAGTAATTATTGATTTGTAATTCTCTTTTCAGATGTCTTTATTGTTGGAAGGGTTCATTTTTTTTTCTTTTTTTATGTAAAAGGAGACTCCAAATGATTGACTTTATTACATGGGTGTCACCACTTATCAAGACCCAGAGGCCACTCAAGGATAAGGGTTAATAGGTATACATTAGTCATTGTGATTTTAGCATAGTAAACAGTGGGAATTTTGTAACTTGGATTACTTGAAAAAGAAAACTGTTCGAATGATTGAAAATGAAGACAAAATAACAATGTAAATATATTGATAAGAAAAAAAACAAAAACAAACGAAGTTTCCGTTTCAGGAACCCGAGTTTAATTTTATGTCGTAATCATTCAACTCGTTAGCGGTTTTATTCAGCGATTAGGGATAACCATACGACATATCTAATTACCAAAGCGATTTAAAAATTTTTTTTTTTTTTATTATTAAAACTAAACCTGTTTAGTTTTAATGAACCAATTTTTTTAAAGCCAACACTTTAGTTATTTTGAGAGCGTGCAACTGCACCCGAAAGTTTGATTTGGAAACTCCAAATCCTTTTATGACTCGAAAAAAAAAGGGCTTTTATCGGCTTAAATGATAAACTAATGTTAAATATTAGTATTTAATATAATGAGATATCAATCTACACAATTTGCCATTGATTCTGAAATAAAATGGAATCCTGACATTGTGATCATTTTTGCAGGTGTTATGTGCCAAATATTGAAATAAGAATGTTTAAATTCAATTATTGTAATTTAAGTCTTTAATTTTAAAGTCGATTTTATTTATAAAATATCTTTTTAGAAATCAATCTCAAAAACAATCTGAACAATAAATCTCTTTTGTTATGGCTAAGTTTTTGTCAAGGGTAGAAATTATAATAGACAAGTATTCATCCATGATGACATTTTACCGATTTCCTGGTTTACAGGTATTCTTGCTAAATTTCTTCGAAAGAATTGACATAAACAATACTTCAACTAAATACGTATATTTCATGCAATAATGATTTTTGTTTCTTCTGACTTTTCCTAAACTAAACATAAAACATCGGTTAGGGTTAGTTTAACATTCTGTAAAAGTACCTTCCGTTTTTTTTTTGTTTTTTTTTTGTACTTCTGCAGAGAAGGTAAAAAACCGATAAAAACTGGATATATTTTTCGTGTTTTTATTCAATTTAACATGTTTATTCAGCTCGAAAAGAATACAGTGTTTACCGATGTGTTGGAAAATTCAAGATGGCGTCTCACACATTCTTTAACACCGTAAGTTTGGGAAAAGGTGTTATAAATAAAAAACTATACAAAATACTATTAAAAACCCGCCGAATATATGTCAACCTATGTCACGGTAACATATATTGAGCGAGTTTTTAACAGTATTTTAACCGGTTTTTTATTTATTACACCTTTTTCCAAACTTACCGTGTTAAAGAGAGAATCGGCCGCCATCTTGAATTTTCCAATACATCGGTAAACACTGTATGCTTTTCGAGCTGAATAAACATGTTAAATTGAATAAAAACACGAAAAATATATCCAGTTTGGTAGAAAAGTAATTTATCTTGCCTTTGATAACATTTATTTGTTATATATTTGTTTTTTGGCAACTTATTCGAATCTATGTGTACAGTAATACAAACCCGAAATGAATTTAAGAAAATCACATTTACTGTGTGTGTTTACTGTTTATGTACCTATTTACTATGCCTCCCCACGCGACAGAGTTAGACACCAGGGTCGTTTTTTAACGTGGAGAAAAGGTACAAAAATAAAAATTGTCTCAGTCGTGAAGGATTTTTCCTCTAACGAAAGAGAACAAGAAAATGAAGTGCAGCATCTGAAGAACAGATACTACACTTTGATCTTGACCAAAAGGCCAAAAGTCAGCGGGTTTGGTTGCCATAACAACGTGACGGTAGTGAACGTGTGTGTGTGCGTGTGTGCGCGTTTCGTGTAGTTTAGTTTCGTATAATAGGTTCGTATTTTTTTAATTTGTAAATAACAAGTTATTAAAAAATTAAATCCTTCCAAGATGGACAATAAATAAAGCCATAATATTTTATGGTAAAGGTAAGAGCGTAGAAACGATTGTTTTTTAGGAGATGTGATTATTGGATTAACCAATCAGAAATCGTCTGTGGCACACACATCTCTGTTTTAATAGATATATAGGTCGAGGTAATTAGTTAAAGAGATTTAATATAATGTGATATATAGATAGATAGATTAAATGTTAAATAGATTTTGTAAATAGTACAGTTGAAATGATTAGAATATTTCCAATATGTAATAAGGTCGAGGTAATTAGTTAAAGAGATTTAATATAATGTGATATGCAAATGAGCATAAGTCATTCGATATGGGGGTGGTTTGTAGAATAGTATATAAAGAAATTAGGCAAAGATTCTTATGTCTCCTATAACAGAAACATCCTAAAATGGGTTCTAATGTTTCTCTACCAGGAGAGATCTACCCTCTTATCTCCTTTATATTTCGTTGATGATGCAGAGCTGTACACACAGACAGAAACACACGAACCCTATTACTTTATAAAAATATAGATATGCCCGGATGTAATTTTACCAAGCTGCATTGGTGATTTCCGAAAGGATGAACACTAGCTTCTGTAAGTATTAAAATAAGTATACCAATGAAAAAAAAAGATAACTTGTGTAATATAACAACGTGAAGATTTCTAACGATTACCATATCGAAATATACTAATTAAGATGCAACCGTCTGGAAATAGAGAATCTATATTGCATGCAATCAATTTACGTCACTAGAAACCTACTTACTTTCATTCTTTCTATCGATTTTTGGTGTCATCATAAACACCATCCTGATGTTATTCTTATAATGTGACCTTATAACTAAGGTTGGATCAAAAATTCAAAATTAATGCATTGTGCCATGTGTATGTCCAATATTCCATGGTTTCCAGAGCTCCATAAACGAAAGGATTAACAGCATGTGTAAGTTGTATTATGTGCATTCACCTCAACATACATTTCCAACTTGCATTCTAGATCGTAACAATCAGATACCTTCACGCCATATCTTATATAAAACTTGGCGCGTGTACATAATACTGACATCTACTATGAGTGTGTCGATTAATCTGACATAATATTGCTAGTAACCTAAATCTCTGATGCTAAACTGAAGAAGTCATTCTTTAAGCAGCGAGATATGGTAATCCATAAAATAATAATTATCATAAACTCTGTATGGAGCAATTACATAAAAAAATGCGCAACTATGGGAAAATATTCTGCCCAAGCATGCACAGTAGCTTATGAGCTGACGTATACGTACTACAATATTCTTACTTTTTCAACGTTAACTTAAAGCAGTATTACATCTATCTCGAAGAGGTAGTATGCATTGTTTTAATTTATCTGACAGTAATGCACTAAAGATTGATGTAATTCTTAGCGGCATTAAATTATGGTAAACGCGTAATAAACACAGATAACAGTAGAAACAAACCTCCGTGGCCAGAGAGAAAATCATTGCAGTAAATCGATTCTCACGAGTTCTAAAGGATCTATAAAAATATCCTTTCACCTATTCGTTGGGGTTGTTCGTATAGCCGCGGTATAAAAAAATTAAGTACTAGACAAACTTAAGTTGGAAGTGAAATTCTTTTGTAGGTTAATTCCAATAACTATTACAGGCAATACTAAGAATACAGCACCATTACAAAGTATCACAAGTTAATTCGGAAGTGGAATGGACAAATTCAAATGTGAAAAGAATAAATTTTCAAATACATGAATCATTTGATTTTGAGTAACTAACAGATTTTGAAAATCAGTGAAAACGAGAAATGAAAAGAAAAGGTGACCAAATGCCGATACGTTGAAATAAAGAACGGAGTAGTTAGAATAAACACAAAATCATTTAGATTTTTAATATAATGAAAATGACAACATGTCAGTATTTTTACAGCCAAGTTGACATGCTAACCTTTTGTGAAAAGCAAAATAATTGCAAGAAGATACACAAGGTTATAGAAGTAAAACTAAATCGATTTTGATAAAAATGAACATAAAACAGTGTCATTTTTTGACCAAGGGAGTTGGCATGTCAAACTATGGCCAAAAAGCAAAACAACGGAGTTCTATGTAACAAAACAAAATCATTTTAATAAATCGAAAATAACAAAAGTGTTTAACGTTTGCCAAATGGCGTTGGTCTGTCAACTTTTATCAAAGGTGAAATGCTTATAAGAAAATGCACGGAGTTGTCAGAAAAAAACAAAATTATTTTAGATTTAAATATTTTTATTTAAATCTAAAATAATTTTGGTTTGTTTCGGACAACTCCGTGCACTTTCTTATAAGAATTTCTCCTTTGATAAAAGTTGGCAGGTCAACGCCGTTTGGTATACACAAAAGTATCGAATATTGACAGGTGGGCTGGATCAATTACATTGAAGCCCACATAATTAATTACGGCACTAGCAATTGACTTCTCTAGCATGACCAATTATATACAAGTCCGGAGGAGGGAAGGTTCCTCTTGCGCCTCCCGCATGGGTGTCGCGTTTCATCATTGGTCGACAGTCATGATTGGCTAAGGAACTAGAAAGCGTACCAGCCAATATCGGGTCCATAAAAATTGGAGCCACCGAATAGAGAAATCGAGTTGGTTCTTTTTCCAATAGCGGAGAACCAACTACCTTGCCGACGAATGCGACTCTGCCACATGTGCAATTTTTGACTATCAAAAACTTTCTACCAGCCAACCATAATCTCATTGTATCTCCGGTAATCAACTTTATATTTTTTACACACATCATCGTATCACTAATGTGTAAATCGTGTACTTGTTGTTGAGTTGTTTTCTACTTTTCCTTTGGGATCGCTAAGTCTGGTCGCTAAAAGACCACAACAGTTTTCTAGGCCGCATCACCTCAAACCTTCTTTTGTGAAACTATTCTGACACAACGGATGGGCACGAAGTTAGGGTTAGGGTAGCGGTAAGGGTAAGGGTTAGGGATCAGGGTTCGGGTTAGGGTTAGGGTTAGCGGTTAGGGTTAGGACTAAATAATCATTACAATCCAATAAGATAAAAACACATTTCAATAATAAATTTCGGAATCCTGTTAGCGAATTATTATTTTTAATTTGAAACACACAACTTGGTTTTATAGGGGCGGCGATCCTTATTGTTTTTGTATGACGGACATTGTCACTAGACTTAGAAGTTTAAAACAGATTACTCCCTAAAGAATAAATTTATGACTCTTCTTTAATACTCCTTGCTAGCTATGTAATATAAACAAATTGATACACGGCTACTCAACAATTTTTGGCAGTGTGATTATATAGTATATGTCATTTTTGGCACTGGTGACGAGAACCTTTTCACATACGTATCGGCGCCCCTATAACACTAAAGAATAATCGCTGCCCTTAGAGGTCTCGCAAGTGTACAGCATTCCTCATCGTCATCCGCAACATTTTTCTACTTCCTTTTTTTTAAATTTCTCTCTCTCTCTCTCTGTTTCTCTCTCTCTCTCTCTCTCGGTCGCCGGTTTTTTTTACCACCCTGTGTCAACTAAGCCATCATAAACACATTTTCAAAGGGCAAATGAAAAGTGTTTTTCTAACTTTTAAAATGCAGAAAAAGATCACCATTTCCACATTATATAGATAATTGTTTTTCCACTTAATCTAAAAATATATATTTTTTATTTCCTGCATTAATATAATATACAATTTTCATTATTCACTTTAGATCCATTGACATACAATTGACAATACATTTTCCAATCATGACAAAAATCATAATAACACAATTAAACTGAAGAAATAATATTCGTTGACATTAACTGTTCCAAGTTTTACTCAAAAAAGAACTTATAGTTGTACTATTTTACATATTGGTACGGATACTATGCGAGAAATCCTTTCTTAAACTTAACTATGCGAGAAAACCTTTTTGCTCTTTAAATGTTCATAACAATCTTTGTTGATTGACAGTTATAAATAAGAATTTCCACGGCGTGTTTCATTCATTTTCTTTTCTTCTTTATCCCTTTATTCTGCTTTTTGTGTTCGCCTTATTTTCAACAGTTTTACATATAGCGTTTTCTTCTTCATAATCTTACTCATATCGTTAATTAGAGGTAATTATGTCTCTGTTCCTATTCCTTTTAACTTCGTAATTCTTTTAATCTATATTTGTTAATCCATGTGTGTGCTTTTTCGCATTATATATATATATATATATATATGTATATTTTATATAATCATAATGTTTTCTAAGCTTCTAGCCTAGTCTTATTTATACATATGAATAAATACACATATCTTTATGATTTCATATATGTACACATCAGAAAATATTACTCCATGCATTAATACAACAATACATATTTATATCTCATAATCAGATTTCAGATCATCTCATACAACCAGTAGATAAAGAAAACCTGATAAAATAAAAGAAAAAAGAGAAGAAAAGTAATGGAGACATGAAAAGTAAATGGGACATGAAAGTGAATGAGTTAATATTGATTGTGGTACACGTGAAGGAGAAATAGGCAAGATCAAATAAACAAGTAAAAAATCTGAAGAAAGAAGCACAGGAGAAAATTGAATATCGATACACTTAAACAAAGAAGGAATATTATAGCAACAAAGTATGACAAGAATATATCAAATTGAGCAAAACATCCCTTTTACACATTAACACACATAATAAATAGAAAATAAAGTCATAAAGTACGAAAACATATTTATAACAAGTCAATAATTGTGTAAAAAAGGTAAAAAAATATTAAACACAGTTATCTTCCTTTACGCCATAATTCCCTTGTGTTTTACTGCGATGTTATAATACAGCAAAATACATCATACACACTAATAAAGAAAGAACATTATAAAGTAAAACGAAAAAATGCATGAAATTAAGCCCAATTAGCCCCTTACCCACCATACAAATAAGTATAGAAAATACAAACATAAACAACAAATTATATTTATAACAATTTAGTAAAAATAAATATTCATAAAGAAGATAAAATGAAGTTAAAAACAGTTGTCTCCCTTACACCATGTGTTACGCGGATTTTTTACTGCGATACTATAATAAAAAAAATAAAAAAATACCTGCGTCGCTAGTTTGAAACAAAAACAATAAGAAGAAGAAAAAGAAGAAAAACAGAAGAAGAAGAATTATAATGAGAAGAATTATAATAATAAAATAGTGAAAAAGAAGAAACAAAAACTAAAGAAAATAGATTAACATAGTGGAATGGCAAATTTCACCGTAAGAATATATGTTAATATAAAAATATAAATAATAATAACAGTAATAACCAATAAAACAACATTAATATATATATATATACATATATATGTATATATATATATATATATATATATATATATATATATATACATGTTTATAACAAAAACATAAAAATCACCCACAGCTTCCATCGGTTTAAATTGTCACATCTAACTGCGGTCCTAATCTCTCTCTGAAATCCTGTTCTCTTCCGCCATCTTTAATATACATTTGATTTTTTTTTTGTAAAAGGAGACTATTTTCTTACAAATACATCAAAGCTCCTTACAACCAACGGACTTTATATACAACGGGCATACCAACAACTTAGTTACAAATAAATTATTATTAAGGAATTATAGAATTATAAACGGTTAGATATTTTTCAGGTTTAACGTATCCGTCTATTTGTTTGCCTTTCTTTTCTTGGGTCTTGTGATTCCGCGTTGCTTTTGACCTTTAAAACTCCCATATATATATATATATATATATATATATATATATATATATATATATATATATATATATATATATTATGAATGGAAATGTAGATAAAAGAATACGAAAAGTATAAAAGCTTGTAACTATTCTTTATTCGTTTTCAATTGATGACGAACAGGAATAAAAGATAATATTATGAAAAAAAGTAAAACTTTAATTACAGGTACATATTCTCGACCGATTCTTCAGTCTTCATCGGTGTAGTGAAAGTGTGAGCATGCACGGGGAAAAGGGGAATGGAAAAGGAAGGATGGTAGAGGAGGAGAGGGAGAAGGAGGAGGAGGAGAAAGAGGTATAGCCAATGAGAAGGTTGTACGTCAGTTTTAAATATATACACATATACCTACGCACATTCACACCCTACATATACACATCAAAACGAAAAATTTAAAAAAATAAACAGTAAATAAAAATGAGAAACGACCTTTAACTGTCCAATCCTTTGAATTCTTATGATATTTTTTATTCCATGGGAGAACAAGAATTGAAAGGATATAAGACGCTATTAGGAGAAACGCCATTATGCTCATTTGTAATTGAACGGCTATTTCTTGTTCGAAAAAGAACGAAAACGTCGTTGCTAAATCAAACCGTTTTAAGACAGAAACGAAACGCTACTTTCTATTAATTGATATATTAATATGTACATACATATACGTATACAAACAAATACTCACATGTAGAAATATATACACATATATGCATATATGCATACATAAATGTATGCATATATACATATATACATATACTAGCAAATATACATGCGCATACATAAATGCTTGCACATATATTAACACGTAGATACAGCTATAAATATATGCACAAGTTTACATAAGCGAACCTATGGAGAGAGAGGGAGAGGGGAAGAGAGGTACGGGAAAAGAAGTATAGGTGTGCGAGAAATACATACATGTATGTATATATATATATATATATATATATATATATATATATATATATATACACATATACGGTAATATGAAGAAAATTAACACTTAAAGAAAATGTGTTTTGAAAAAACACACACACATACATGCACACACATACATATATCTCCACATATACATACATATATACATATACCTACACATACATATGCACATATACACATATACTTACGTGTATATATACTTTCAGGTACGTATACACATACACTCGCATGAATACATACATATATTCGTATATAATACGCACACACATATACGTGCGATGTGTATGAGAGTATAAAGAAAGAAAAAATAAGGAAAATGTGCAAGTTTCGGAAAGAGTTTAAAAAAAGTTTACCCCATCTTACCGTCCATTTTAGGCCTAAGGAAATGTTTAAAGAATTTCTTTGTAGCTATAAAAATTGTAGTCACTTAGTAGTCCTAGATTTTTTTAAGGCCTGAAGTGTGCGTGTTGAGTTTCAGAATTAATTTTTCCCCATACTTTCTCCATGGAGTTGTGTAATAAAATTGGATGCTATGAGGATTTATATGATGTTACCTTTGTGAACTGTTTCATGAAATGAAATTTATATGATGTTATCTTTTGTGAACTGTTTCATGAAATGAAATTTATATGATGTTATCTTTTGTAAACTGTTTCATGAAATGTAAAAAGGTATGTTTTTTTAGATTAAGAAGAAACAAAGAAAAAAAACACAAGTTTTGTCTTAGGGTGATGGGATTCTCTGGTTTCAAGTAGGCTCAACATGGAAAAATCTATGGATGGACTCCGGATATTTTTCGCTGAGCTATATGCCTTCAAAGGCAGTCGCAGTTACCGACCTGGAAAAAAAGAAAAGCTTTTCCAATATAGCAAAGCGAAATGTGTTTCTGTCCAGTGTCAGCGAGCAATTGGAGTTCCCCTGACGTGGCGTAAGTGACAGTAGAGAAAATGGCAGAAAAGGTTATAATAAAAATCACTCGGATAAGTAAAAGGTGATATTTTTTTTAGAACACCCCAAGTGTTGGGTGACGTGGACAAATTTATTTTCCATCGATTGTTATTTTGTGTTGAATTTGTGTTTTTGAAGGATTGTCAGAAAATTTTTCGTGAGTCGTTCTTTTTTTGTTTCTGGAAACGACTATGTATTTTAATTGTGAATGTCTATGTATTTTTGTAAATAACTGTGATTTAAAAAAATAGTTTTGAGATTCTGTGAGGTGGTCGAATGTTATGTAACCTGACCTCAACATGTGTCGTTGACAATTTTGGGTTTCCACGAATCTATGTTTTTCTTTTTTGTAAGTTTTATTCGTGAGATGAGACTTTTTGACTAATTATAAGATGTTCTTTTAATTTCTAGTTTCATGCAATTGACGTTTTCTCACAGCAGAATAGTGCAGGTTTTTTCTTGTTCTTGGACATGTATTTTTTCATCGTAGAATGGAAGAGGGGTGAATTTTTGCCTTGTGGAATTTATTAAGATAATGATTAATTTATAAGTAAGAACATGTTGTAAATTAATTAATAATGATAGTAATGATAATTATAAAATGTTAAAAAAGAGAAAGAAAGAAGATTTAAGCAGTGTACGAAAAAAGACACACTACTGGGTCCAATAAGGGGTCAAATAGTTCTTAAGTTTGGAAGAGTCAAAGTTTCAGTCGATATTTATTCTAATTTTCAAAATGGTCCTAGAATTATTTTTTTGTCGTTTTTTCGTGGGGTTTTTCTCCGGATGCGTTATTCGGCGGGAGACATAGGAAAATGCTCTCGTAATATTATTAGAAAAATCTGTTATCTCGTGTAAGTCATGTGCTTGTGGAAACTTATTATAGCGTGACGAGAGATATCTTGATCTCTGCATGATCCTAAGATGCGAGATGGAGGTCATGGGGTCACAGGGAGTTGTTGACCTTCGAGAGCGCGAGGATTCGCGCCACATGGTATTATTTGTAGATGTAATTTTATTTATTAGATTTTTTATTTATTGAATAATGGTATGACAGTTCCATTGCCAGTGGGGTGAGATTAGGATTCCATTAGAAAAAGTGGGTAGTAAAAAAAATGTATGTCTCCGTCATACATTTTTATAAATAATGGTGGAAAGAATGTGAAGGAATAGATAGAGGGAGGGAGAGAGAGAGAGGACGAGGTGAATTATAGTGTAAACACGTTGACCGGAAGTCAAGATCAGCTTATTGGATTACGTGCGAGTCATGTGATCAGGTTAGCTTAATCGTTGAGATTTGATTTGGATTCAGAAGACTACGGATGGCTTCCCGTTGTCTCCTCCTCTTCACTGGGAGATGGCGAACGCTGACGTGTGACGAAGAAGAACCCATACAGGCCGATTTCACTTTCCACCTTCTGCAGGCCATCTGGGAAAATTGAAATACAATATAGAACCAATTTCTTGTCTTGGTGTGAAATAAATATTCGTCCCCGAAAACAGGTATCAAGTCTCCTTTCAGGACGAGTAAATTCCAGATGGCCCAACATCGAAGAAGCAGAAGTAGGTTCTGAAAATACATGTCACTCACACATGATTCCCTTTATGATATAACATTAATATTTAATATAACATTACATCTCTTCTAATCCATATTAGACATTACGCAACAAACACTCCCCCCTTTATTATAGAGACGATACAACAAACACTCACAATCGTTTTAAATAGACAATATAACACAACCAGCTTCCCCCATCATTGATCACAACCTTCATATCATCGTGAAAGAGATTAAGATGGTTACAAAATTGTCAGGACACCCAAGCTTTTTTCATAATCCCCCACAAAGCATCAATATTTAGTGCATCAAAGGTCTTCGTTAAATCGATGACCACCTGCTACACACCCTTTTGCTGTTCTATACATTTCTCCTACAGTTGCCTGGCTGTAAAAGTCATAACCACTTTCCCACGACATGTTCTGAAATCGCGCTGCGACTTAGGCAAAATATCGTGAGCATTATGCTCCAGCATTCTTTCTAGCATGATGCTACAGAGCACCATTCCGACTACTGACAGAAAAGTGATGGCTCGATTATTTTAAAATCCATCTCTGCTACCCTTCCCCTTGTATAGCACGACCATCAATGTATCCCGTCAATTCTGCAGAACACACTTATCCCGCCAAGCAGTCTGCAACATGAACGCTATGGGTTGCACCATCGTGGGTCCAGAACATCTAAATATCTCTGCATGCAGACGATTCAGGTCAGGAGACTTTCCATAGCTCAGTATATGGACAGCTGTTTCAACCTCCTGAAGAGAAGGAACCTCTGCCAAGATATCCTTGACCGGATTGCAAGGAATCAACCTAACAAACTCCTGATTAACCTAATAAGGTCTGATCAGGATGTCATCGAAATGCTCCCTTCACCTCTATCGAAGAATATCCCCACGATCGATCGAGCGCAATGTAGGATCTGGATAGTCCGTAAACCGTACGCAGTAGGATATAGATGACCATGATGCTATTCGAATCCGAGACAAGCTGTATTTCCTCAGATTTCTGCCTCCACGATTCATCCTGCATGTTTCGCAGCCTCCTCTGCACCTCATGTTTGATTGCCTTTAAATGTCCCCCAACGAATCTTGCTCACCATCCGTCAAACCACCCCCGAGATAAGCATGCAATGCCCTGGCTTTTGAATCAAGCAGATACTAAATTTCAGTATAATTTTTAAACGTGTCTCTTAAAAAACATCAACAATATAATACCATTGCTCTTAAACTATCCCACTCCGTGTTCACCCGGCACATCCCAGGTTTCAAAATCTCTTCCCACACTAGCATTAAAATCTCCAAGAATGAAGATCTTATCAGCAGAGGGAATGCGTCAAAGTAGAACAAAGCAAAGTCGAAAACAACCTTTTCATTTTCTGTTGCATCCATAGGGGATGCATAGACACTCAAAAAAGTTGCATAACGACCATCATGATACGGTCACTTACACCACAGGGAAGTTCTTCCAGGCTAGAATAGAATTGGTGCCTTTATAGCAAAAACCACGCCTGATTCCGTCTTACATCCATCTAATCTACCACTTCAGAAAATTGTGTAGGCCCCATCCAACTCAGAAAACTGTACCTCATCAGTCAGCCTGGCCTCAGGCAGAACAACTGGGTGCGTGTTATAACGTTAAAGATCCTTACATACAAGAGCAGATCTGTGTTCTGGACGCGTAATTGCTGACGGCAAGACAAGCACATTCCAACAACTAATGGTCCCGACAGATATTTTCTCGCAGTATCATGAGGATGACATGGTCCAGGCTGTGGAGCCTTGAAACACCTGCTGGACAAGCGACTGAAAGTTCCAGTTCCTTTATTGCCATTTACGTTCATACCCATATTTGCCGACTTCATTGAAGGTGTTTCCGTTTTAGGCTACAGCCAGCCTTTCTGCTATCAAGATACAGGAGATAGTAAATCTGTATCTAATAAATATCGAGCAATGCTTTTGCATGAGGCTTTTTATAGCGAGGAAATACTTTGCACCGAGACAATCCCACTCTCTAATAAAAGGCCACATTGATCCAAAAAGAAGAGCAAGTCAACATCATTGGATGCAACGGTCAGGTTTTATATCAAAGTGTTCCTTCTCCTAGAGAGTTAGCCCTTACCACGGTTTACAGAGCCCTCTCCACTCACTGTGTCATTTGATCCATGACTGGGGCTAAGGTTTCTGAGACCTAGAGCATATTTCACACGCCAGAGGGCCATATATGCCGCAGCTTACAGGGCCTAAGTTTCTCTGGACGTTTCTGTCAGGGTTACCTCACACTTAGCCTTTGATTAAATAAACCTGACTCACAAGGCAGAAGAGGTCCAGTTATACGGCGCAGAACACTCGCCGTTTATCAGAGCCCCGTCTTCGTGGCAGTGGTTATGCGTGCACGTGGGGTTGATTTGTCTGGTAGAAGCACAGAAAGATACTAAGCTGTCTGTGTGCTTTTAACACGCGTCCACGCCAAACCTTGACCACCATGTACACGTGATCAACATTAAGCTCTTCTAACGGCCTTTTCATGATCCCATTGACGTCCTCTGGTCCGTTATCCGTAAGTAATTGCAATGGTGCACCAAATCTGGGAAATATTTCCTCAATTAAGAGATGCTCCACTGTCTCTGCCTTTTTGTTCGGCACAGCGAAAGCCTCAGGCCAACCACTATACATGTCGATGGACGTGACTATGTATTGATTGCCTGACAAAGTCCTCGGATAGGGTCCGGAAATATCCAATGCAATCTTAGCAAAAGGAAAAGAAGGCATGTCGGTCTCCTGCATTTGAGGTTGTTGCCTCCTCAAATTTCTGGTCTGGCATGTGACACATTTCGCTATGTGTTCGTTCACCGTCTTGAACAAACCAGGCCGGAAATACTTCTGTTTAATGGCGTGGAACGTTTTCTCCACGCCCATGTGACAATTCTCATCATGGTATTGATTCAATACATTCATCCTTAAATGTGACGGGATATATAATCTAACTACTGGATCGTCGTCGGGTTACGATAAATAATATACGATATCGTCCATTATGATGTACTTTTTTTCTTCAATCTTGGACAATTTACCGCCCCTATCCCTTTCTTTAATTCGACGATCTGACTATCGGCGTCTTGTTCTTTACACGTATCCAAACCTGATTGTGTAGGACGCTCGTTTTCTACTGGAGAGTCTTCGTCATCCTTATGCGATACGAACTCTCTTGGTTCAAAACGAATCGAGTTTATCGCACTCATCGTGTAATTCCTATCGTCTATTTCTACTAGAGTATCGTCTTCATCCCGACTCGCATTTACCACACGGGATAACAGATCCGCACAGATGTTATCCTTTCCTTTCAGGTACTGTATGGTGCAATCATAACCAGCCATACTTAAATCCCACGTCTCTATTTTGTATTTTGTATCGGAGATTTCAGCAAGTACTCCAATGGTCTGTGATCCGTGTAGATGGTGAGCGTAGCACTGTGCAAGTAGTTATTCAACTTATTTAGGGCATAGTGAATAGCACATGCCTCCTTCTCTATTGTTAGTCTGGGTATCTGACAACTTATGAGATAGAAAATAAAATGGTTTCTCTATCTCCCTACCCTCCTCTGAGTCGTAGACAATTTGAGACAAGGATGCTCCGATCGCATAATCGGAGGTTATGTGTATAGTCTGTATTCTTTGTTAGTGTTCGAGTATGCCAGCGTCACCATCTCTGCAAGCTTCGATTTCAATCAATTAAAAGCAGACTGAAATACATCGTCCCAACAGAAACGTGCATGCTTACTAGTTAACCGAATTAACGGTTCGGCGATTACGGAAAAATCCTTGATAAACAGCCTGTAATAGGATGTCATGCCTATAAAGTATCGAATCTACTTCACAGTGGTCGGGGTCGAAATTGCTTGAATCGCTTTAACTTTGTCCTCATCCGGCTCACCCACTGGAAATCCCAGATATTGCACTCCCATGTCGAAAAACTCATACTTCGCCGCCTTTAACCTTAGGGTATGCTTCCGTAAGCTACCTAGCACCTTTTCTATATGCCTAACATGTTCCTTCTTTGTTTTGGAGAATATAAAAATATTATCCAAATAAGGCACGACGAATTCTTCCTGTCCCTGTAATACAACGGACATTAGCTCCTGGAACACTCCTGGAGCGTTATCAAGCCCGAATGGCATTACATTAAATTGGAACAGTCCTCTATGACAGGTGGGCGCGGTTTTCTCTTTATCCTTTCCGTTCAACTTTACCTGCCAATACTCTGATTTCAAATCCAACTTTGAGAAGTATTTTGCTGACCCAAGCGAAGCTAATATATCATCAATTACTGGTAGCGCTCGGCATACTTCCTTGTTATCTTGTTCAGGGCCCTAAAATCTACACGGAACCTCTTCGTTTCTTCCTTCTTTTTTACTTGTACTATCGGAAAACTCCACGGACTGTTTGACCTCTCTATAACCCCTGCCTGTAGCATTTCCTCTAGTTATATATTAACTTCCTCCCGCTGCTTGAGATGTGTTCTATAAGGGTTTTTCTTTATGGGATCGTTTTTTCCTGTATCGATCCTAATCTCTACTGTGTCAGTCCGGCCTAATTATTTATACTCTGTGACGAATAAATCCGTATTTCGTCGCAGGACTTTATCTACATCTTTCCTAAATTCCTCCGGCACCTTTATGCCGTCGAGGTTACTCTTGTTTCCCGACTTCCTTTGTTTATTTGGCTTTGATATCGCCATTACTACTTCTCTTCCACTACATGTACCTATCTTGTAACCTTTCCTTAATTTTACTGTCTTATTTGTACTATTCATGATTAGCAAGGGAAAGCTTTTCGTACCTTTTATTGTGACTACTGTGTTCGCTACCGATATACCACTTAAATCACTTAGGAAGCTCTTATCTATCTGTACTACTTCGTAGTTTAAACCCTGACCGTTTTTCATTCCGGCACGAGCTGTGCACGCATGTAAATGCTGCGGTTTCAGGGTGAAATCGTGTCTTAATCTAACTATACTAAAAATATGAGCCTCTTCTTGCAGCGCTATATACTCGCCGCATAATCGAATTGCTCCTAGATCAAAGTACATTCTAACACCATTTTGCTCGAGCCAGTCTCGGCCCAATATGACGTTCCTATTTAGGTTTTCCGTCACTACGAAATCATGTCGAATGTACTGGCTTCCTACCTTAATCTGCAAACGCGCAACTCCTTGCACTAAGAGAGGTGACCCGTTTGCAGTCCTTAAATTCATCTCTATTTTCTTTATCTCAGGCTTCTGTCTGAACCCTACTAACACGGTACTTTATATTACTGAAATTTCTGCGCCAGTATCTACTAATGCTCTAAACTTATTTTTCTCCGTTTTAATAGGGATGCAATTAGCGGCGACCAAATGTCCTACGATCGTCGTCCGTTCACCCCCTTCCTCTCGCTGGGCGTCTTGCAAGTGGTGGTGGCTCGTTTCCTGATTTAGGGAAAGTGCAGTTCCTGGCTATATGGCCTTTTCTGCCGCAATTGAAACACTTAATCCCCGGCCAAGGCCTCTCCGTTTCTATTGCCTTGAAGCCGGGTCCCCTATTAAATCCTCTATAATTCCCATACCCCCTATCTGGTTCTGAGAATCTTTTTTCCCTATCGTCTCTACGTTTCTCTGGCGTGTACTATAGTTAATTTCCATAGGTTCTTCTTCTCGGACATTGCCTCTTATACGGGTTTGCCACCGTTCCTCGATTAGGGCCTTTTGATAGGCTACTTTGAGGTCCGACGGTTCCTCCCTCATGACATCGATTTTGACTTCTCTGTCTGCCCCTCGAAGAAGAAACCTATCACTTGGTGTTTTACTACTACATAGTTCGTATCGAGGCTACCATACGAACCTTCAGCCAAGCGCACTAATCTCTGCATGTAGTTCTGCAGAGTTTCGCTCCTACCCTGTCTAATATTTGCCAACTCCCTCATAAATTTGGTGGGATTTGCCTGGACTCCAAAATAATTACCTAAAGCTCGTTTCAAGTCTACGCATGCCAAACTCGCATTGTTGGTTAGCACACTTGAAACAAACTGTCCCACTGGGCCAGCCGTAGTTAATAATGCTAACTGACGTTTCTCCTCCTCCGTTTGTCTAATTATTATTGTATACTTATCTATATCGCTAAGCCACCTACTATATTGGTGCGGTATTCGAGAGTCTAAAGTTTTTATTTTTGCTAATAATGTCTCTCCCCTCGGAGAGTTCGAAATGGCCTTCCCTGCGTTATGTAGTTCAGCCATTGGGATTTGAGCAAAATCTGTAAAGATAGCTATACCATCTTCAAAAAATTATCTACTCGATACCCAAAAATTATGAGAAAGAACTAAAGAAAACAATTTTTTTTCAACACACCATTTAGAGTCGAAATTACCAAAATATTGAACAAAAGATCACTGACCTTCCCTTTTCCTTGCGTGCTTTTTTCCTCTTCGTTTTGCTCGAATTAGTTCTTGTTGTTTGTGTGGTAACCGATGTTTTTGCGTAAGAGTTCTTTCGTTTGAGAGTTTTTCTGTAATAGTTTTTCTTGTAAGAGTTTTTTTTGTGTAAGAGTTTTTCGTGTAAGAGTTTTTTTTTGTTGTTAAAGGTTTTACTTATCACTCTTGAGGAGTGAACTGATCGAACAGCACCAAACAGGTTTTGTTACGTTGCGCAAGGCCCCCAGTTTGGGAACGGTCGGAGTTTGTAAGTTCCCCGCTGCAACAAAAACAAGCAGCAGTCTTTTATTGATCGTCTATTTTGTTTAGGACTCTGGTTGTTATGGAAACTGCCAAGACAGCAGAGTTATTTCCCCCTTGACCGTGCATTTTTCTCTCTTACTTGCAGTCAGTTGTCAATCGCGTGTCATAACAATGTTTTCGGCTGAAAGAAAATTAACATACACACAAAGATAGGCGTAACTCAGCATACCAATCAAGACGTAAGACACGCTGGCTTTTTATATAAAAAGATATTTTGTGTTAGAAATATTTTTCTCGTTCTGTACATGGAGGTTTTTAACAGTTCACAATTTAACGGTGCGGCTTACTGTTCTTTTTTAGTGATGGAGAGGGGGGCAACGTTATGCTCTCGACAACGCACGTCTCATCTATCGGCCTCTCCCTCTCTCTTTCCTGGACTCCAAAAATCACCTCTTTTTATTGGCATGTGTTTTTGCTCGGCAATTTTCCACGCTACTGGTCCATCAACTCTGTTATCGATAATGGATCACGCATTTCCTGGTCACGTTTTTCAGTTCTCGTAGTACACATGCATTACTGCATCTGACCCAGAGACATCATAACCCATTTCTCTTCAGTTGACCGATTATTGAATTTGTTTATACACGTGCGTTGCCAAACTCGTGCTAGCTTCATATGACATCCCGTTCTACATTGCAGTGCAAGGAATGTCACGTTTCAGCCAAAAATGCGTCTCCCCACAACCTTCACTTTTGTAAACAAAATCATCGTCGTCCGAGTTCTCTGTTTACGACGTAATTATTTTTTTGCCGCTTCGACTGGTGGACAATCGATATTCGATGGCCACCTTCAAATACTTTATTATCTTTTTTTAAAGAAGTTTTTTTTTTCTTTTCAGTTATGTATCGGATGGTCCCAGCCATCCATTACATAACACTTCTGTGTAAAAGTAAAAAGAAAAAGGAAATATTTAATAATAGTTAATCTCTGTGCGAGGTCGCCGTAATGAATATCTAGTAATATGTAATAGCAGAGTTTACCGGTTGGAGCGCCCCCTAATAACTTTTACTAAGAAAGAAAAACAAAAAACGAAGAGAGATTTTTTTTAATGCCTGCATTTACAGGCGCTAACGTATGATGGAAGAAGAAAAGCGGCAGCTGGAAAAAATGCAGCACACTGAAGTTATGACGTTGAGAGGACGACAGATCTCGCTATCTCTCAGTCTTTCTCTTTCTCTCCCTCTCTCTCTCTCTGGTTCTCTTTCTCTTTTTCTCACTTGCTCGCTCTCTCTCGCTCTCAATTATGTCAGCTTCGTCTCTGTCTCTCTCTACTTCTCTATGTATCTATATAAGTATGTATCAACCTACTAACTACCTAACTATCTATCTATATATCTCTATCGGTAAGGTTGTCCTTTAATTGCATGAATACTAGTGTATCGTATATCGGGAAAAGAAAGAAAGTGGCTCACACGGCTATCACACTGAACGTAAACCGAACGTTGTGTCATGTAAATAAATGAATATTTTAATTTAAGATTTTAAATTAAGAACAATTTCTTTCATTTTTAAATTTTTCACAATTACACTTGATAAACTAGCTAACAGTTGATAAAAACAGCGGGCGGAATCTCTAGTGCAAAAACGTGAAGTATTTTTATTTTTTTTTTTTTTTTTCTAAACTAATCCTAAATGTTTTGTTACATTGTTTTAAATTTGCTTTTCGTGTTTTATGTATTTTGTCTGTATTTCTCCTGTCTTTTTGTCTGTATTCCGTATTATCCGTCCCCCCTCCTGCTACAAAGCTGATCGTTTTAAAACAAACAAAATGCCGGCAACTAACGATAAAAAAAAATGCCGGAAATTATTCTCTAGGATAGATAAACTTAGGACTTTATAAAAAAAAGAAGCTAGAATTTTTTTTTCCTTAACAAAAAAAAAATGTAAATTAGATACTCTTTACACATAGGAACGTTACGACTTTTATTCTATAGATAGGCACTAGACCAAGTTATCCGGAAATAGAAATCTTCTGACACTCTAGAAAGGCATAAACTAGCTAACAGTTGATAAAAACAGCGGGCGGAATCTCTAGTGCAAAAACGTGAAGTATTTTTATTTTATTTATTTTTTTTTCTAAACTAATCCTAAATGTTTTGTTACATTGTTTTAAATTTGCTTTTCGTTTTTTATGTATTTTGTCGGTATTTCTCCTGTTTTTTTGTCTGTATTCCGTATTATCCGTCCCCCCTCCTGCTACAAAGCTGAACGTTTTAAAACAAACAAAATTCCGGCAACTAACGATAAAAAAAAATGCCGGAAAGTATTCTCTAGAGTAGATAAACTTAGGACTTTATTTAAGTAGTATACTTAACATATACTATTACTGCAAGCTTGCCTGTATTGAAAATACTTTCTTCTTGCTTTCGAATCCTACCTTATATAGTTAGCCTTATGTTCTAGTACATTCGAAATATAATACAGTGCAAAGAAAGGCACTCATGAAAACGGACCTCCTAAATTAAAACCTTGAATAATTATTTAAACTCTAATGTAAATTAATATTAATCAGTCTTTACAAATTGATAATAGTTAATTATTGGATTTTAATTAATTATAAGATGAAACTTTAATATTCAAACAAGATAGATAACGACAAACTTCCACCCATATATATGGGAGGGGAGATTTATCACCAAAAGTGTCATGAATTATTAAGTTCGCACCGAACTTACTACTAACATATAAGTCATTATACCCATTTCCCTTTCTCGTCTCCCCTTTTTTTAAATGGAGAGTAGATAATACAGTGGATGTGTTATCGGCAGCTCCAGTAACTCTCGCTTCTCCTATGTTCTCATTCAGTCCTCATTCAATGAGTGATGTTTCTGACAAAGGATGAAGAAAAAGCTGCTTAAAGGTCGGTACTACTTGGTGACCAGTAGTCTGAGATGTCGGATATTTTTCTGTCTTTGTCTGTCCTTGTTGCCATGTCACTAGTAAGGGTGCTGAAGGTAAACGTTTTGTCTGGGCTGATGTTATCCGCCTGATAGTCAGGGACCCGAACCTTGGATTAACCACTAAGGAGGCTGTCCTACCAGCAGGCGCAAAGTACTGGGACTGCTGTATTGCCATATGGTGAATGGATCTGGACCATGCAGTAGTCTTTGGTGGGGCCTCTCGATGCCATACTAGTTGGTAATTGTTACTGCTTTACCTTTTCGTGTGCTACAAATAAAAAAAAAATTCCAGTCTTTTTCTCTCTTACTTCCCTCTCTGTACTGCTCTAACCAAGTATGCCGACCTATTCCACAAATCCCAAAACCTCAACATGAAATATCTCCAGAATAAAAACTCGATTAAACCTAGAACCCCATCTTCCAGCGTAGACCCCTACTACCAGGTCTCCTTCTCCAATATCAGGGGTCTACGTTCCAACCTTCCAGAGGTTGAAACCCAATTACAGGAGACGAAACCGGACATATTATTTCTATGTGAAACTGGAATAGGGCCGACCACTTCCCTAGATGAGTTCATAATTAATGGATACTCCAATTTAACAGCTAAATCTGACTCCCAAGATCGCCATGGGCATAAAATATGTGCCTACATTAAGGATGGCTTCCCATGTGTCAGGGATATCTCTAGAGAAGATCCTAATTTACCCTATATGTGCTTCAGGGTTGCACTTGCTTACACCACTGCATTTATATTTGCCCTCTATAGGCCCCACAACAGCAGAGTTACTTTAAGAGCATATCTGAGAAAATAGACCGCATACTGTCTTCACATATCTCTTCTAACATCCACATCTGTGGTGACTTCAACGTCCATAACGTGGAATGGCTGACCCATTCAAATAAGACAGATGATGAGGGGAGGTTTTGCCATGATTTTGCCATTGCTTATGACCTCACTCAGATTGTTCACGAACCCACCCGTGTGCCCGATACACCCAATACAATATGCAAGCCTCTTAGGCCTTTTTCTCTCAACTTCCCCTGAGCTATGTACCGTTCATTCTCGTTTAGGATCCTCCGACCACTCCGTCGTATCAGTTAAGATAAAAACGAAATGTAAGAAGCCATCAGACGTACCCCTCCACCGTACTGTATACCGATACTCTATGGCTGACTGGGATAGCTTCCGTACATTCATATCTGATTTACCTCTGAACTCCATGTTTAAAAAGGAAGTGTCCTCTATAGTATCAGATCTGACCGAATGGTTAATTGTAGGCATAGACCAATTCATACCATCAAAAAAATTCCAACAAAAACCTAACAGCCAGCCATGGTTCTCCCCAGAATGTGCTGCTGCTATCGCTCACAGAAATCACTTTTTCCATAACTACTAACGTAAGAGATGCACTGAGACTAAAGCTGTTTTCAGGACTGCCAGCAACCACTGTAAAAGAGTAATAGAAAATGCAAGAGAGCTATATTCCCAGTCTGTTAAATCCAAGGTAGCTGATCAGCGGCTGGGTTCCCACCAGTTTTGGCAAATAACAAATAGGATCCTGAACAGAAGTGTGCGTTCTATCCCAACCATTATCAATGGACCAGAGGTTATCTCGTCAGCATCATACAAGGCCAAACTATTTGCAAAGAACTTTGCAGCTAATTCTACCCTATGCGACGAAGGCCATCAACTCCCTATATTTCCTCCTATAACACAGAACAAGCTAGGTAACATACAAATATTCGTGCATGAGGTCGCCAAGTTAATAAAAAACCTAGAGTCCAGTAAATCAACTGGCCTTGATAGCATCCCAATTATAGTGTTAAAAAAAGCTTCAACAAGAACTTGCTCCCATACTTACGAAACTATTTAAGCGCTGCCTTAAGGAAAAGTGCTTTCCGACCCCCTGGAAGACCTCATCAGTTTGCCCTGTATTTAAGAATTCAGGTGATAAGTCATCTCCCTCTCAATACAGACCAATAAGTCTTCTCTGTGTTATGAGTAAGTTACTGGAATCAATATTAAATAGAGAAATAGTCAACCACCTCAGCAGGTATAACCTTAGTGACACACAATATAGTTTCCGCTCTGCAAGATCTACCGCAGATGTGCTGACGGTTATATCCCACAGGATTAGTGAATCTCTTGACAAAGGCTTCCTTTCTAGGGCAATTGGTCTTGACATATAAAAGGCCTTTAACAAATTATGGCATAAGGGTCTACTTCACAAGATTTCCAGCTACGGTATAACTGGAAATGTTTTCTCAATCATTAAATCATTTCTCTCCGATAGGCTCATAAGAGTAGTGGTAGATGGACAAAAATCAGAGGCCTGCAATATAAATGCTGGAGTTCCTCAGGGTCAATCCTGGACCCAACTCTCTTCCTGATCTACATCAATGACCTCCCTAAACACATGCTTAAATCATTCGTTGACATCTATGCTGATGACACGACCATCTACGGCAACACATCAAAGGCTGTAAATGACGAAGTTCTCTCGGATTCTCTCTCCTCTGATCTCGAGCGCGTGGTTCAGTGGGGGAAGATGTGGCTAGTTACCTTTAATGCATCCAAAACCAAACTCCTATCCTTACATAATCAACGCTCTGATCCCCAGCTGGCATCAATTGTGATGGATGGCTCTCGTCTGGGTTAGGCCCCGTGTTTTGACAAGCTTCTGGGTTTGACCTTTACTCCTGATCTGAAATGGAACACGTGCATCAAGTCTGTTGCCAAGGTCGCAGGAAAGATGGTGGGATCCTTCTACCGCTCCAGAAGATATCTCACTACTGATGCAATTCTCTATCTATATAAAAGCCAAGTACGGCCAAGGATGGAATACTGTTGCCATATCTGGGCAGGAGCTGCCAAAAACAGCCTATCATGCCTTGACAGAGTACAAAATAGACTTCGTGGTTGAGCGGGGGATGCCCTTTTCTCTACCCTGCAACCCCTCTCCCAAAGAAGAGACGTTGCGAGCCTATCCTTGTTTTATCGTTATTTTCATGGCAGGTGCTCGTCTGAACTCCAATCCCTGGTCCCCCCTCGCCAATCTTTCACGAAAAACACCCGTCTAGCTTAATCCACTGTGAAAAATTTCCCCCACTCTATATCCGTGCCTAAATCAAAACGCGGATTTCATGAGCAAAGCTTCTTTCTTAGAACTGCACGCCTGTGGAACTCTGTTCCGTCTGCCTGCTTTCCTCCGGACTAGAACTAGGATGTCTTCAAGTCTAATGTAAACAAATTCCTAATGAACCGCCCCCCTAATTAAACACTTCATAAAATCTCCTCACTAACGTGATGTACTTGCAATAACCCGTATCCCTGAGTGGCTTCCGGGCCTTGATAAATGGTGATCACTGTGTAAAAAGAAAAAAAAAACGTAACAAGTTGTAGATGAGAATAATTTCCTTTTATTAAATAAAAATAATTTATTTAATAATAAGCATAAAGTTTGACTAAAACACAATATTATGCAGATTTTGAGCATCAGGTTTCATATGCAAGCATCAAATAAATAAATCGTTGACTTTTCATGATTGTTTCCTCAATAACATTTTTTTTGTGTATTCGCCTTTTTTAGTTTTGTAATTCGTTACCGGATATTAGCGAAGGAATATCTAATCTAAGTAAAAACATGATCAAACATGTGTATTTAATATTAACTTGCAACGATAGCAAACTCAATATAAAAAAGAAAATAGAACAAAAAGAAGAGAAAATGTAATTAGCATGTATGAAAGATGATAAACTAAATGTTATGATAAAATAAACCCCGTATGGATATTTTTTTTTACAAAGATATCACCACATTATCAAGGCCCAGAGGGCACTCAAGGATAAGGGTTAAAGAGTGTACAGTAGAAATTGGTCAATATAGTAATCATTAGTAATGAAAATTTGGTAAATTTAATAACTTATATGGAACGGCTCATCAAGAACTTATTTACTTTAGACTTGAACCCAACCATATTGTAGTCAGCCGGAAAGCAGGAAAACGGAAGACAATTCCACAGGCGTGCAGTTCTAAGAAAGAAGCTGTGTTCATGGAATCTACGTTTAGGTTTAGGCACAGATAAAGAGTGGGGGAAATTATTGATAGTGTTTACAGCTAGACGAGTGTTTCTTGTGAAAGTTTTGCGAGGGGGGACCAAAGATTGAAGCTCAGTTGAACACTTTCCATGAAAATAACGATACATCAGAGAAAAACTCGCAACATCTCTTCTGTGAGATAGAGGTTGCAAGGAGGAGAAAAGGACATCTCCTGCGAGACTACGAAGTCTATTTTGAACTCTATCAAGGCAGGACAAGTCCTTTCTAGCAGCTCCTGCCCAGATGTGGCAACAGTATTCCATCCTTGGACGTACCTGGCTCTTATACAGGTAGAGAATAGCATCAGCAGTGAGATATCTACTGGATCGATAGAAAGATCCCACAATTTTTCCAGCGGCCTTGGCAACAGATTTGATATACGTGTTCCATTTAAGATCAGGAATAATGGTCAAGCCCAGAAGCTTGTCAAAACTTGAGGCCTCCTGAAGACGAGAGCCATTCGTTTCAATTGATGACAAATGTGAATTAGAATGTTGATGATGTAAAGAGAGAAGCTTGGTTTTAGATGCATTAAAAGTAACCAGCCACTCCTTTCCCCATTGTACTACGTGCTCAAGATCAGAGGAGAGAGAATTGGAGAGAACTTGGTCGTTTACTGTCTTAGATGTGGTACCATAAATGGTAGTGTCGTCAGCATAAATGTCTACAAATGATGTAAGGATATGATTTGGAAGATCATTAATGTAGATCAGGAAAAGAGTTGGGCCCAGGATGGACCCCTGAGGGACACCGGCATTAATACTGTGAGTTTCTGATGTTTGCCCCTCAACTACTACTCTTATGAACCTATCAGAAAGAAATGATTTAATAATTGAGAAGACTTTTCCAGCTATACCATAGCTAGCGATCTTATGAAGTACACCTTTATGCCATACCCTATCAAAGGCTTTAGATATGTCAAGAGCAATTGCCCTAGAAAGATTGCCACCGTCGAGAGATTTGCTAATCCTATGCGATATAACTGTAAGGACATCTGCTGTAGATCTAGCAGAACGGAAACCATATTGAGTGTCACTAAGAAGGTTATTTTTGTTGAGATGTTTGATTACTTCTGTATTTAACACAGATTCTAGCAACTTACTCATGACGCACAGGAGACTTATTGGCCTGTACTGAGAGGGGGATGAGCGATCACCTGAATTCTTAAATACAGGGCATACTGATTAGATTTTCCAGGGAGATGGGAAACTATTCTCCTTAAGACAACGTTTAAACAGTTTTGTAAGTATGGGCGCTAATTCAGGTTGAAGTTTTTTGAGTACTATAATTGGAATACCATCAGGGCCAGTTGCTTTACTCGAATCGAGGTTTTTGATTAGCTTCGCAACATCACGTACAGATATACGTATATCACATAGCGTGTTTTCTGATACAGGAGGAAATATTGGGGGTTGGCGGTCTTGGTCGCAAAGGGTAGAATTAGCTGCAAAGTTCTTGACAAAGAGTTTGGTTTTGTCTGATGCTGACGAGATTACCTCAGGGCCATTGATAATAGTTGGGATGGAGCACACGCTTCTGTTCAGGATTCTATTTGCTATTTGCCAAAACTGGTGGGAACCAAGCCGCTGCTCATCTACTTTGGACTTTACAGATTGAGCATACAACACTCTTGCGTTCCTTATTACTTTCTTACAATATGGAGAATTATTTCATCACTGAAGTATAAATGTCTGTCTGTTTTGTATTTATGGATAATTATTCAAACCATGATTTATATATGTTCTGTTGTGAATTTACATTCCGTAAAAGAAAATAATCTGGAAAAAAATGTCCAGATGTTTTTTTCTTAAACAGGAAGTTTTCACAATAAACAAATGAATAAAGTGATTAACGAGTTTGAAACAAGAATATTTTATTTTTATTTTACAAGGAAAACTTTTTCATGAATAAACCAAAAAGTAAAGAGTTTTAATGATTTTTTTTTATAATATATTTCATGTATTCACCAATTATATATACAACACAATTACCAGTTCTCGCCATATCACTTAAGATAGGGAACGTTTAGTAACCTTGGGCCTGATCAGTACCGGATGACCATTTGGCAAGGCGAAGCTGTGTATGTACTCTGATGCAGAATACCAGGTTGCGAAATTAGGGCCGTCTACCCATCTCTTGAGGATAACCGGGACTCCTTCAACCCGTTGTATAAACTTTCTAGTAATAGTGTCACGTTAAAAATATCCTTTATATCCCTAGCAAATCGCCAAGTATTCACCTACCGACAATAATTTAATCGCACGACTACTCGTGCAGTAAGTGAATAGATTAACCAATAAACAGGAAAAATGAATAAACCTCAGTACTTATGCAAATCTGTATGTCGGATCCAAATCCACGTATCAAATATATAAATTAGTTCATTTTCCTATTAGTTACTATATAAACATTTTTGTTTTTATTTTATGTGATTCCTTACCGGATGTAAGCGAACCACTATATAATCTAAGTACAAACCCGATTTAATATCTGCATTTAACTAAAACTTGTGACGATACCACGATACCTGAAAAAAAACTATCAATAATTCCGTCCACTCTTTTTCTGTGCCTAAACCTAAACGTTGATTGCATGAACAAAGCTTCTTTCCTAGAACTGCACGTCTATGGAATTGTCTTCCGTTTTCCTGCTTTCCAACTGACTAAAATATGATTGTCTTAGTGCCAACGTAAACAAGGTCTTGATGAGAAATTCCACATAAGTTAACAAATTTACCGAATTTCCATTACTAACGATTACTATATTGTCCAATTGACTACTGTACACTCTTAACCCTTACACCTCAAGTGGTCCCTGGGCCTTGATAATATGTTATGCCTATGCAAAAAAAACAATGTATAATATAAAAAAAACAGAAAAATGTAATGAAGTTGTCAAAAAATGATACCATAAAGTTTAAAATAAAATAAAACCAGTAGCGATATATTTCTGTTTATCATTTATTTGTGTGAATTATTTTATCCGTGAATTATAATTGTCTGTTCATATTTTATTCGTGTAGAATTATTTAATCTGTGATTTCTAAATCTCCTGTTGTTGTGCAGAAGGTTTTGTTGTAATATCTCGGGTTACGTTGATGATGTATGGATATAATAGCATCAGGAGTGAAGTAAATTAATAGTGGAGAAGTCAAACAAAGTAAAGGGAATGAAATAGGTATAGAAAATGGTGACCTGTTTTCAAGTGGGGAACCGTTCGGTTAACGGTGGAAGTAACATATACATTGAGCATGTCTACTTCTAGGCGCATCAGGGGAGTCAGATATCAGCAAGGGGAACATATTATTTATTTAGTAAAAATTGGTAAGAGCATGACATGAGCATGTAATAAGTTGCCAGTTCATGCCAGTGTAGGCACAGGAAAGCAGGAAAAAGTATAAAAATCAAGCGATGATGTATGGGGTCGTAAGAGGACTTATGAAATCGAGGGTAAATGAGTACTACTTTCTCTGTAGGATATGGAGTTGATGATTATGTTGCTCCTAAGAATAAATCTAATGTTCTTATTTGATGAATTAATGTGTATACAATGTCGTTAAAGTAACAGCTAATAGTGTAAACATAGTCAAATTGTATGTTCCATCTGTTGTTGTAAACCACGGTATTTTGGTCAAAATGGGGAAAACTACGCCTGTCTCAATATATATATATATATATATATATATATATATATATATATTTTCAGTAGAAGTTGCAGGTAACAAAGAGCGTTAAATAAGTTCTCCATGAGAACCCATTTTACGAAATCATTACAGAAAATAATACTAAATAGGTGATATGTTCCGTAAAAGCATACCATTTTTATAACAAAGAGGTATTGGTTAGATGATGGTGAAATATTCCAAGTAAGTACTTTACTGAACAAGTTATCCTGATTGGTATGACTTTAAGCGTAAGCCACTAAGCTTTACTTTTCGACGCCTCACTAAATCTGCCTTTCAAGTCAGCATGTATAACCATACAAGCTTATACTACAATCATGAATATAAACACGGATGTAGCCATAGTAATAAGATTACTAATGAGCTTACTGAACCTATTAATTGTAAACATTTTGGATATGGAGATCTGAAAGGAGATACTTTTTTATTGTCGAAATAACAACGTATTAAGTGTATTAAAATAAAGTAAAGTAAACGAATCAAGCATTTCTCAAATTCTTCGAAAAATGGTTAGACGAAAGAATACAATTGGGGTTAAGATGTGTCATGATACTAAGTAATGCCCTCAAATGCATTCGCTCGAGCGCTTTGCATTGTTAAAAAGTTGACAATCTTTCTGCAACAGAAAGGCAGAATGTATATAGTTTACATCAGAATATGTTTTTTTAAGAATGCTGTTAAAATAAGTTTTTGTGCCTTTGTTTACAATTTTATATACTTTTGTTTGGTAATGTATCATTACCTCTTTTATTGCCATATATTTTTCTTTAACTCACTAGCATGCTGGCAAAGACTATGCTCCAAAATCGCGCACTATTAATAAATACTAATAATGTGAGAATAGTAATAAAAATAATCACGAAATTCATCCTTATTTAATTAAATTCAGAAACATAATTGGAAATCAATTGATTTCGGTTCAAGGAATAAACAATCGACGCTATTAATCCGATAGAAATTGTGTTCGAACGTGGCTTCCTTTTATTTAATAGTACGGAATGAACTTGTGGCTTAAAATTGTCTCTCTAAATATAAAAAAATACAAATAATATTGAAACCAAATACAAAATTTGACAATAAATAAAGACAATATCTTCGAACTAATATTGCATCGAATGCCACGCCGTTGGAATGAGATGTTTCTAAGCGCGCAGGAATGATTAAAATAAGAAGAACAATAGTGATTAAGTAAAAACATATTCTATTTAGGTTTAGTTACAAAGGCAGTTGAAAATGTTTAAAGGTGTACGTAATTTAAAATACTGATATTGTATGGGAGGTTTCATATTTTCAGATCATTATTGTGTACACTAAATGTATCTCTAAATCGCAAATATGAATCCTCAGATTATGATACACGGTATAGACTAAATCAAAGCCACCAGTTTTTTTAAACTCTTTATATATATATATATATATATATATATATATATATATATATATATATATATATATATACGTGCATATATTAGGTACCTATGGGATGTACATAAACTTGAATGACTACATATTGCCCATATTTATATTAAATCTAAAAACCTAAACGAGTTTTCTTAGTAGTTTCGCATCCTAAAAAAGAGAAAAATGAGAGTGTATTTACGATGAAAAGAAAACAAAATAGAAAGCTAGTGGGGGAAACACCACAGCATGGGAAAATTATAGCGAGAAAAAAAAGCAAACTGAAACCGCATTAACTCTTAAAATTAAAAGGATAACGAATTAATATTAATGTTTCCTACAATATATCAATGTAATAAGTAGTGCGATTTACTGAGAATGAAGTATAAATAAAGACCTATCATGGAAGAAAAACTCTGCTACTTATAAGGTGTCTATATATCGCGGATACGTTTGTATTATTCAAAACGTCTGATAGTCTAAATTTTAATAACAAATCGTAGTTCGAATGTGTATTAGAAAGTTTATGAAATAGGAATAGTGAATCTTAATTGGAATGTGTATGCCTAACCCCAGATATGTTGCAAAAACAAATAATATATGTTATGCTGGAGGCTAAGACGTCTTTTCGGATAGATTATAGCATAGATCAACTATAAAAACAAGGCGAAAATTCGAACAGCTAGTATTATTCGTTTCGCAAATCTAATACTCATCTTACACAGCCAGGACATGTACTTACTGTAATTCAGGTGACTTTATAAACATCAGAAATGAATTTTTATTGTCTGCCCCAAAATGTCTATAAGATAACTATTATAAAAAATTAGTATTGTAATAAAGTTTAACGCGTCATTTTTTTAGGGTTTAGATAATTCATTAAAGCCGTATGGGTAAACGTTTTAATAAGATTATTTTAGAAGGGGAAAAGAGATCCAACGTCAATAATGGCCCGTAAAAAAGGTATAAGAAAGACAGATTTAGACTAATCAGAATTTTAAAAACTAGACTATCCAAAAAATCGATGACAAAGTATAACTTCTTTGTCAACAATAACCTTTAAGGTTGGATGAAAGTAATTGGGGCACACAAAAAAGCGCCCGTTTTCCTTTCCTTGTCAAAATAGAAAAAAAATATTGAAGAGTCTAACTCATGTCTACATTTGAAGTCAGACGTGCCAATTGTTATTTCATTTGCTACATCCATTATAATGTATGTTCTTTCTGTGTTTTATCATTCTGCCCACGTCTAATAATATAATCATTTCTCGCTGTCATTCGTCCATGAAGTTGCCAAAGTTTTTCTATAGTGTTTGTTATATTTTTCCCTACATCAATCAGCTAAATACAATTCTATTTTCTAATCAAACAAACAATACCGAATTCGTAACATATTACATCTGCGACAAGAAAAACCTATATAATCTAAGCAACGTTAAGCCAAACTCTTTTATGTATGTTTATTTATTATTTTTTTAATCTTTGATTAATATTTTTAATATTTAATAATTTACTCGTATTTTCATCGAGCGGTTAATATTCACTCTGAGTTTTCTTACATATCACATCATCAATACTCTTCAGTTTTCTTGGTGATGTTTTTTGGAGAAATTAAGTGAGCATTTATTTTAATCTGTTTTTTCTCCCCAACGTTTCGAACAATAAAGAGCAGGTTCTGTCTTGTAGTGCAATAAGATTTAGCAATGTTAAAGACATTGACTCGCATATGCAAATGACAAGCGCTGTGCCGAGAAATAAAAAACAATTATGAAAAGAACGTTGGAACAGACTGATAATCACATTCGTCATATGCGATGCGTTCTTGGAGGTTCAGAAGAGCGAGCGAAAGCACAGCTGTCATAGAGAAATAGAAGGGTCATGATTTTATTATGTCTTACATTCTGTTCGACGTCCTCTGCTACACGGTGCTTGGTCCTTTTTGTGTAAACACGTCTAACATCCAGATTATTACGATGTCTCATTAAGCAATACTTGATACGTGTCTTTTTGCAAATTGTATTTTTTCAAGGAAAGCGAATACCGGCTAAGTAAGCTTATTTAAAACAACAGAAAATATTTGTAAATAAGGTTCATATGAGCGGCAATTTAATCTCTGAAAAAGAGCTTCTGCTAATACTGTTTTGTAAAGCTAAGATGAATTAAAACATGACAAATGAAACATTACTCTTGCCCTTTTTTCTTTAAACATATTTTTAAAACGGAAAATCTTCCACAAATATAGCCGGAATATTTAAACAAAAAGTACCATAATAATAATAATAATAATAATAATAATAATAATAATAATAATAATAATAACAATTATTGATTATTATTTGAAGATATATTAAATAAAAAATGCCCACTTACTTATAATAGCAATGAAAACAAACATATAGAACAGTTTTTCCTTAATTTCTCCAAATTTTCTGCCAATTAGATAAAAAAAAAACTTGCTTATTTTTACAATGATTTATAGCGCAAAGTACGGTGTTTATTTCTCTAAATAAAAAAAAAACGCTTACCCTTTGCCATTAGTGAGCACATTTCAGAATGTTTAATGAATTGCTTGAATATAACATGAATCGAAAATAAGAGTGGGATATTTGCTGTCTATAAAGATTATAATTCTCGAAAAAAGATATTCATAATGTGCAATGATAAGACTAAAATTATGCAAATCAGGACAACGTATGTCAATAATAGGAAAATCAACGCTTGAATACGTACTGTTTTAATAACTGTTTAGATTATTTCTTTACATAGCGTACGAGTACTCCTAGATTTTACTCTACGTGTTGCGTGAGTATACAATTAATTATGATAGAATACATCATACCACTTTACGATTACGTTTTTGCTATACAATTCTGAATAAAATAGAATTTGGAATACAAACCTCCTGTACATATCAGCGGGCAAGGAGAAAGCATAAAAGTGCATTTATACAACATCTAATGGTAAAACCCATAATTGTTCTGTCGTAAGTTTTTCAATATGTAATTAAATATCTTTTCTATATAAAAAAAAGTCATATTATTTATCAACAAAAAGTGTCCATCAAACAGGTTTGCTCAGAGTAAGATTTGTCCACAAACCATGTAGTGATTTTTAGAGTTTTCATTACAAAAAGTGTTAATTTTGCTAGATCTTCATATTAATATAATTTCAAAGAGAAAAGGTACTAGCCATTATTTTTAATATCAGTAAACAATATTTTTCACAATTTTAAGACATTTAAATTCAAACGGAATAAAGTTGTACACATTCAAATGTATATTCTATATGTATTCTTCGATAATAATTATGAATTGACGTTTCTAATTAAAACGAAAACGCAAAGAACGCGATACTAAAAACTTTATTGTAATAGTCATGTAATGTAGGAGGCATTAAAGATGTCCGAACGAAGATTCCGGGTTATATTGACACATTATATATACCCGAGCTTACAGATGGAAAATAAGTGTTTGTAAGATATTACAAAATAACAAAAATGGTTATATAAAAATATTATATTATAAGACAAAATTGATACAATATAAGATGATTTAGACAAGAAGAACTCTGATATATAACATATTTCAACACAAGGATTTATTTGAGTAAATTAAATGAATATACTGCTATATACATATTGACGTGTAAGGTAAAGTATTTGTCACCCACTTTAGTTAGAAATTAAATGAGAAAACAACCATTGTTCAAATAAGTGTTTTATTGGGAGTACAAATTAATGATGGAGAAATTTGGTAGAACAATAGAAAAGTTGACTACAAATAAAAAATATGATTACGATTAAGTGTATTTTGGATAAACATCTATGAAGTAATATCTATGAACACGCACAAATAATTTCTCCTGAGAAATAATATAAGCATTTTAAGGGTTTAGTCATAAATTTTGTCCGAACTCATATATATTATTATATGATACACACGTAAAAATCGAGTATAAATATATATCTAGGTTATACAACAAAAGAACATGTTAATGTACTAATATTATAAAGTTTTCAACTTATTTTAATTTTTCCTGGTTTAAAATTTGGGGATATTGTGGTTACTGCCTAGTGTTTACTTTGGGGTTCCAGAAATGTAATTTAATGAAATTATGTTAACAGTTTGGAATTTAGGTAAACAAAAAGGCGTAAATTATGTAGTTGATATATGTTTATAAAAACACAATTTTGAACAATGTGAGTATTTTTGTCATGTTCGTAAATTAGATAATAACATAAAAATATCTCATCCTATTAAGTAGAACAGCAAACCTGATCAACATTTTCTTGTGAATAAGTAAGTTTTAGAAGCAGTTTTATGATCAATATTCCGATAAATCTCAATGGTATATGCTGTTAAGTTTTACTAAGACATAGTTACATGCAGGTATTTTTTCCCAAAATATTGGGGTCAATTTAGTCAGCTACAAAAGCAAGTTAAAATAGTTGATAATGTAAATCATCAATTAATAAGGAAAGGCGTTCTTTAAATAATGACCTATGTTGGAGCTGGTTTTCGAGTGCTAGCTTGTATTCAAAGAGATCTGAAAGTAGAGACATTTTATCATGATTAATATGACAAAGGCAATAATTAATACAATTGTTTTGTCACTATAACACTTGAGCCATGGGTTGCCTACGATAATAATAACATATGCACTGTTATAATTAAAAAAAAAAAAACATTTATTAACAAAATCATGTGCCAGAAATACACGTCAATATTCCGAGTCTATTATCACCAGGAAACGATTCTGACATTTACCCCCTCTACATAAGAGCAACCGATCATATTGTTGGTAATTACAGGAGTTACTTACGAATGAACTTATCTGTATACAATAAATACCGGGATGCAAAGCCGTAAGGCGTAAGCACGTATTTTAAAAACCAACATTGGTTCCTCGCAGGCTTGACCAACACCTCCCACCCTTGTATATTTACGCCAGTATGTGTCGTTATTCTATTTCTGTATTTTTCTTTAATTTTTGATCATTTTATATGCTCAAATTAATTCAGGAAACGCGTCAAATAACGCATACCAATCTGAGATCGCAGTGTATTATTATTTCAACATTAAATACATATAATTGAATACACAGGAGTGTTTGATTCACTAAATGTTAAGGATTAATGTGCACATTTTACGATATGTATTAATACGCTTAACATATACAGTTGTGCCAACGACGAAAATGATAGTAATCTACAATATTCAGTTTATTAATTCAAGTACATCTTGTAGTTCATAATACGAAATGTTATTAAAAGTAGGAGTAAAGTAATGTTTAATTATCACTGTCGCTTAACCTGGTTTATATTCACCTTAACATTGTATCGCATGTCTTAATACCTGAAATATCTTGGGTGTTTTACCATAAACTATAAACGTTAATAATAATAACACTAATCGGTAACGGCTTGTGTTTAAGATCAGAATTATAGTTTACTGTTATGACTATTTTAAACATCTATATGAATTATGTTATGTTACATTATATGAATTATGTTATGTTACATGATAAGGGGTGTCCCCTTTTCATATAAGTATTAAAATAGAGAGATTTACTAAAAATAAAAATGAAATAGCATAGGCGAAATTAGAACCTCGTAATTTAGGTTCAGAAATAGATTACGAGACAGAATATGCAATGACATGTGGAAACAAACCGTTGTTTTGCTTAGAGATAACATAGTTTCAATAAAAGAATGTGCGTTGTCAATTCTATTATGTAAATTCAATTGAGGAATGCAACTTAGGGTTATTTAATAAACATGTTTTTAACATATTGGACATATAGGTTACTGGAAATATAGGTTAAATTCCTTTTGTAAACAAAGGAAAACTTTAGAGAGCTAGGGGAGTCAGAGGGGGTTTGAGGACGACAGACGATAGTCTGCAGTTGGGATTCGAACGTCTAGAAGCGAGACGGTGTTTTGAAACTTAGAATGTGAAGCTTTGAATTCTTGACTCAGAAAAGCACGACCGGTCGGGAGAAGAAATAAACCCACCATGTGTTTTTATAAACGTCGTCTTTGTGTTGTAATTCTACCAAAACGTAAAGTGAAAATTCTTATTATATATCTTGTATATCATATGTTTTAAAATGTCTTAACATACACGACACGACATCTCATATCTACAATGTGAACACTAAGACTGTCGGAACACTGTTTCCTCACTCGAAGAGCTTCTATTACACTTCTAAGTATGAACATTTTATATACATGAATCGCATCATAACACGAACAATCTCTCTTACAACAAGAAGAATCTCTAAGCATCACTTTTAATAAGACTTAACAGAAAACAATAATAATAACAAACAACAACAATAATCATAATAATAATAATAATAATAATAATAATAATAATAATAATAATAATAATAATAAGGAACTATATAACAGTTATACCTGTAATTTCTCCATTAACAATTTCGCAGAGGCGTTCTTTTGGCAAGACATAGAAGTGTTTCTGTTTAGTCATAAGTGGTGCTACTCCCAAGTATTAATTTATCTCTGATATGCAGGTAGAATCGTTGGACTCCTTCTATGTAGGATTTTCGATGAATGAAAACATGTGTATCCGTAAATGACCGTATGCCTGTTCAAGTATCTATAAAAGCTTGATTTAATGTAATCTATTGAACCTTGTGATTAAGACCATATTCTGACATTGTAGAATTATTAAAATTAATCTGAAAATATCCAGTCTTGATCATACATATCTAAATAATGTGCATCGTTTATCGTTTCTCAGAAAATTGTAAAAACATTCTCTAGATATTGATATTTAGTAATATAGAGACATTAGTAATGGCGTGTAATACTATTTATTAGCACTCCACTCAATAGAAAACTACGCAGTATTTAAGTGAAGAAAATATAACTTATGTGTTTCTCTCTCTTTTATCATACACATACATAACTTCACTGCCTCTATTTACAAGTAATTGCGTTGTAATATTTCTAATATAAAAAATGAATATACTAGAATGTAAATATGCCTTTTCTTTTATATAGTTTCTGCAACAACTGAACTCGTGATAGATCGATATATAAAATTTATGATTTATTCCTCCTCATACAAAAGGTTTTAGGATTTAGCTGCTTTGAATTAGAAAGATTGCATAATCTCCCATTACAAACTCAACATTAATTAGATTTTCAGTTATTACAGCACTTTCACTGTAGTCTCTCTTATTATGTAATTAATTTTAAAATATGATCACTTTTTGTCATATTCTTATTTGATAATCATATCCAAAGTAGATAATTTAATACAATACACGCGTTAAAAAAAATTGACTTAAAATTAAGTAAGGTTATATAGCAAATAAAATTATTGATGTAATAAAAAAAAACAATTAAAACATAGTTTTACTTTTCATGTGGTATAATATGTGAAATATTTTGTTACAAGCGTAATGATTATTTTCGGTTTCCATTAACATACTTATATAATTTCGTGAATTTATCAAAACCGATTGGGATTAATTTAAAAAAAAGAGTAATTATATATATATATATATATATATATATATATATATATATATATATATATATATATATATATAACAGTTGTAAGATTTATTATATAAATACACATTTTATGAAGTGACATTTAGAGACTATTTGGTTTATGCTTCGATATAGTTTTATTTAAATTAATTATAAAATCTGTAATATCGTTCTCCAACACCCTGTATTTTAATCCTTTTTGAGAATGATACTATGTGTTTATACGCGTTATTACTATACAGAGAAAACAAATTTAACTTCCAGACATTATGTTATAACTCTAACAATGTCATCATTAACCAGATTCGATATCCAAGGAAGTAACGCAGCAGTGTACTTCGTTAGTCTAATCACCGACACGAATCCTAACGCTTGTCAAAGAAATAGGAAGTATTACATTGCCTGCAGGATATCGTAAAAAGCGACAAAAACTTCTTCAGTTCATTAAGTAAATTAATGTTGCCAAATTACAATTTAGCTGAAAGTTAAACATTTAGAATATAAATTCTAAATATCGAGAGTAGAGAATGCATTTTGGATGATTTCTCGACAGCTCCCGTTACACTCGCGTCTCATTCTTTATCCCCTAGTTCTCATTTATAATTAGTGATTGTCCTGACAAAGGGAGAAGAAATAGCTATATTCTAGGTAAACAGTGGTTTGCGCAAACAACCGCAAGAGATGTCGGAAATTTTCTGTTTTTATGTCTATCCTTGTAGCCATGTCACTAGTATGGATGCTGGAGGTTAACGTTTTATCTAGGCTGGCGTTATTCTCCTAATAGCCAGGGACCCGAACCCTGGATTAACCACTAAAGAGGCTTTCCTATCAACAGGTACTAGGGCTGCTGTATTGCCATTCGGGAATGCATTCTGGACGATGCAGTAGATTTTGGTGGGGCTTCTCGATTCCATATAAGTGGGGAAATTGTTACGGTTTTACCTTATCATGTGCTACAAAAATATTCGTTTTTTTCTCACTTACATTGTCTCCCTCTCTTTCTCTCTTTCTCTCTCTGCTCTAAGTAAGGCTGACGGTCTAGTCCAAAAATCTCAAAACTCCACAATGCAACGTTTCAAGAAGAAATACACGATTTAAGCGGATCTCCAGCTTCCAACGTGGAATCCTACTCCATGTCCACTTCTCCAGTATAAGGGGTCTATGTTCTAACATTCTTGAGGTGGAAGCGCAGTTACAGGAGACTAAACGAGACCATTTATTCCTATGCGAAACTGGCATTAGACAGACTATTCCCCTAGATTAGTCCGTAATCAAAGGATACTTTAACTTAACTTCCAAATCTGACCCTCAAGATCAAAATGGGCATGGAGTATGAGCCTATATTAAAGGTGGCTTTCCGTGTGGTACGAAACATCTCCAAAGAAGATCCTAACTTCACCTATATGTGTTTCCGGCTTACACTTTCTCGTTTATATTTACTGTCTATCTCCCCAATAACAGCGGAGTTTCTAGCTTTAAAAGCATGTCTGAGAAAATAGACCATGTCCTATCTGTTTATCCTTCAGATAACATTCACGTGTGTGGAGACTGCAATGTTCACAATATGGCATGGTTAACCCACTCAAACAAGACCGATGATGAGGGGAGGTCCTGTCACGATTTCTTTATTGCTTATGATCTCACTCAGATTGTTATGAACCCACCCGTGTGCCGGCCACTAACATCCAGTATGCAAGTCTACTAGACCTTTTTCTCACAATTTGCCCTGAACTATTTTCAGTCTCCGTTCTGTCTTCACTTGCATCTTTAGACCACTCTGCTGTAACAATTAAGATAAATGAAATGTACAAAGTCTTCAGACGAACCTCTCCATCCTACAGTATATCGATACTCTATGGAAGACTGGGACTTTTTTTTTACAAGGGTGTCACCACTTATCAAAACCCAGAGGCTACTTAAGGATAAGGGTTAATAGGTATACATTAGTCATTGTGATTTTAGCATAGTAAACAGTGGGAATTTTGAAACTTGGATTACTTAGGGGGACGATTCAATTAGAACTTGTTCACATTGGACTTTTTCTTTTTTTTTCATAGGTATCAACTCATTATCAAGACCAAGAGGTTACTCAAGGATAAAGGTTAAAGAGTGTACAGTAGAAATTGGACAATATAATAATCATTAGTAATGAACATTTGTTAAATTTGATAACTTATATGGAACGGCTCATCAAGAACTTATTTACGTTAGACTTGAAGACAACCATATTGTAGTCAGCCGGAAAGCAGGAAAACGGAAGACAATTCCACAGGCGTGCAGTTCTAATAAAAAAAGCTTTGTTCATGGAATCTACGTTTAGGTTTAAGCACAGATAAAGAGTGGGAGGAATTATTTAATGTGTTTACATCTAGACGAGTGTTTCTTGTGAAAGTTTTGCAAGGGGGACCATAGATTGAAGTTCAGTCGAACACTTTCCATGAAAATAACGATACATCAGAGACAAACTCACAACATCTCTTCTGTGAGATAGAGGTTGCAAGGAAGAGAAAAGGACATCTCCTACGAGGCTACGAAGTCTATTTTGAACTCTATCAAGGCAGGCCAAGTCCTTTCTAGCAGCTCCTGCCCAGATGTGGCAACAGTATTCCATCCTTGGACGTACCTGACTCTTATATAGATAGAGAATTGCATCAGCAGTGAGATATCTACTGGATCGATAGAAAGATCCCAACATTTTTCCAGCGTCCTTGGCAACAGATTTGATGTACGTGTTCAATTTAAGATCAGGAGTAATGGTCAAGCCCAGAAGCTTGTCAAAACTTGAGGCCTCCTGAAGACGAGAGCCATTCATTTCAATTGATTGCAGATGTCGATCAGAATGGTGATGATGTAAAGAGAGAAGCTTGGTTTTATATGCATTAAAAGTAACCAGCCACTCCTTTCCCAATTGTACTACATGCTCAAGATCAGAGGAGAGAGAATTGGAGAGAACTTGGTCGTTTACTGTCTTAGATGTGCTACCATAAATGGTAGTGTCGTCAGCATAAATGTCTACAAATGATGTAAGGATGTGATTTGGAAGATCATTAATGTAGATCAGGAAAAGAGTTGGGCCCAGGATGGACCCCTGAGGGACGCCGGCTTTAATACTGTGGGCTTCTGATTTTTGGCTCTCAACTACTACTCTTATGAACCTATCAGAAAGAAATGATTTAATAATTGAGAAGACTTTTCCAGCTATACCATAGGTAGAGATCGTATGAAGTAAACCTTTATGCCATACCCTAACAAAGGCCTTAGATATGTCAAGAGCAATTGCCCTAGAAAGGTTGCCTCCATCGAGAGATTTGCTAATCCTATGAGATATAACTGTAAGCACATCTGCTGTAGATCTAGCAGAACGGAAACCATATTGAGTGGCACTAAGAAGGTTATTTTTGTTAAGATAGCTTCCGTACATTTATATCAGATCTAACTCTGCCTATCATGTTTAGAAAAGATGTGCCCTCTATAGTATCAGACCTGAGAGAATGGTTAATTGTAGGTATTGGCAGTTTTATACCCTCGAAAACCTCCAGCGAAAACCTAACAGCCAGCCATGGTCCTCTCCAGAATGTGCTGCTGCGATTGTGCACAGAAATCACTTTTTTCATTGCTTAAACCGTAATGGATGTACTGAGACTAATTTTCACAACTGCCATAAACCATTGTAGAAAAGTAATAAAGAATGAAAGAGAGCTGTGTTCCCAGTTTGTCAAGTCGAAACTAGCTGGAAATCGGCATGGTCCCCACCAGTTTTGGCAAATAGCAAACATAATCATGAACAGAAACATGTGTTCCCACCCAACTATCATCAATGAACACGTGGTAATCTCGTGAGTACCAGCCACAGCCAAACTCTTTGCCAAGAACTTTGCAGCTAATTCTACCCCTTGCGAACAAGTCCATCAACCCCCAATATTTCTGCTGCATCAAAAAACACGCTATGTGATATGCAAATACATGTACGTGACGTTGCCAAGCTAATCAAAAACCTTGAGTTCAGTAAAGCAACCGGCCCTGACGGTATTCCCATTATAGTAATAAACAAACTTTAACCAGAACTAGCGCCTATACTTATAAAACTGTTTAAACGTGGTCTTAATGAGAATTGCTTCTCATCACCCTGGAAACTCTCATCAGTTTGTATTTTAGAATTCAGGTGATCACTCATCTTCCTCTCAGTACAGGCTAATACGCCATAACTAAGTTGCTGGAATCTGTGTTAAAAAGAGGAGTAATCAACCATCTCTGCAAAAATAACCTTCTTAGTGACAAACAATATGGCTTCCGTTCCGCTAAATCTAAAGCACATGTGGTTACAGTTATATCTTATAGGATAAGCGAATCTCTCGACGGAGACAATCTTTATAGAGCCATTGCTCTTGACATATCAACAGGCTTTGATAGTGTAGCGCATAAAGGTGTACATAAATAGATCTCCAGCTATGGTACAGCATGAAATGTCTTCTCAATTTACCAATTATTTCTCACTGATAGGTTCATAAGAGTAGTAGTTGAATGGAAAAATCAGACGCTCACAGTAGTCCGTCAGTGGCCCATGCTGGGCCTAACTATCTTCCTGATTTACATTAATGATCTTCCAAATCACATGCTAACATCATTCGTAGACATTTATGCTGATGACGCTGCCATCTATGGTAGTATATTCAATACCGTAATCGACCTAATTGTTTCCGATTCTTTCTGCCTTGACCCTGATCACGTGGTACTATGGGGAGAGTGGTTGGTTACTTTTAATGCATCTAAAACCGAGCTTCTATCTTTACATCATCAACGCTCTGATCTCCTTATGACATCAATTTAAGATAATGACTCTAATCTTGGGGAGACCTCATGTTTTGACAAGCTTCTGAGCTTGACCTTTACTCATGATCTGAAATGGAACATTTACATTAAATATGTTGCCAAAGCCGCTGGAAAAATGGTGGAATCCTTCTATCGATGCCGTAGACTGCTGATGCATATGTCTATCTATTTTAGAGTCACGTTCGTCCATGGATGGGGTATTGTTTCCACATCTGGGCAGGATCTTCTAAAAAGGACTTATTCTGCTTTGATAGTGCTCAAAATAGACTCCGTAGCCTCATATGAGATGCTATTTTTCTTCCCTATAACATCTTTTTCACAAAAGAGATGTAACTAGTTTTACCATTATTTTCATTTTAAGTGCCTGACTGAGCTTCAATCTATGGTACCCATTTTCCAAACTTTCACAAGGAACACTCGTCTAGCTGAAAACACTATCAATAATTCCCCCACTCTTTATCTGTGCCTAAACCTAAACGTAGATTCCATGAACAAAGCTTTTTTCTTTGAACTGCACGGTTGTAGAACTGTATTCCGTTTTCCTGCATTCCAGCTATTTAAATATGAGTTTCCTCAAATCTAATATAAAACACTTCTTGATAAGTTCCAAAATTTACTGACATTGCATCACTGACAATTACCATGGTGTCCAATTTACTTCTGTCCACTTTAACCCTCATCTTTGAGTGGTCCCTGGGCCTTGATAAGTGGTGATACCTATGTAAAAAATTGCTTGTCTGAACTAATATTGTTAGTTAATTATAGAGAATAAACATAACGATGCAGATGCCAGGTAACAGAAAGACCGGCGTTTGCAGGGCGCCAATCTCGCTTAATTGTTCAGAAAGTTTTACTAATTTTTAACTACACATTTGGCTTAATCTATTCTCGTCGCATATCTCTAATAAGTTGTATTATTGGACATAATGGACATTTACTTTGGATTGATAACATGAGAATATTATTAACGTAAGAATTTATTCACTTTCTGCCAACCCCCTGCTTCTGTGCTTCAGCAGATTTTATCTTGATTGCTCCAGTTTTTCCTCAAAGTAATTTCGTCGATCCACTAGATTAGCAAACGTTCATACCTATGTACTGTTGGAGACAATGATCCGGAATAATATTCACTATAATAGCATCACAGTATATGGTTACAGTTCTCAGTATATTCTAATATCAATCGATTAGATTTGTTTGTTTTTACGATATATCAGCTTGTTTCGAAAGTTTAAGAAACACATTTGTTGTTTAATGTGTCTTCGATTTATTTTATGATGTTATTCGGTTTTATTACTCAAATCAATTCATATTTTTAAAAGTCTTTCTTCTTTAAAATATTTCTATCCAGGTATTCGGTTGCGTTGGTTGGTAAGAGAAATATTATTTTTGTTTGTTTTTGGCTTTACATAATATAATTGGAAATGGTATATAAATGACTAAAACGTGCCCTATGCCATTGTTCATGTTCTTAAATTTATTAGTGAAAATAAGATTATCTTAAAAATGTGAGTAAAAATACACTTTACAAAAGTGTAATATTTACATCATAATCATAAAAGATATAGGACGCAGCGTATGAAATGTCCGTCTGAAAAATCACCGAACCACTATTACAATAGGAATAGCTAATAACAATGTGATGTATATGCGTAATATCATTAAAATATGTTATGTAAAATAGTTTAATTCTTAACTAATATAGTAATCAGAGTTTTTTTTTTTTCTTAAATATACGAGTATTTATTCAAAGTTCGTAACAACTGAAAGTCGATTTTTTGCTAAGTTTTATTCTGAAGTTCCTGCCTCAATTTCCATCGAACATTAGTGTCAAAATGTTGTCAGTGCAAAAAAAAAAACGTTTCCATTTATTGTAGAATCCGGTCTTCGTCGTGTGCGATAAATGCTTGTAGATATAGAAAGGTTTCAGCTCATTAGTGGAGATCCCTGCTTTTGTCAGGTTTCGGCTACAGGTAAAAACTGCAAAGAAATAGCAAACACTTTATTTGCAAGTTAGGAATATTCGATTAAGAGTTCGATGTTATTACCATCTGTAATTATGTTGCAGACATTTTTTCTTATTCGCAGAGGTATGCACACCTTATGTCACATGTTTTTCAGTTTCCAAATATGTGTTTTTATGATGTACCTATTTGACAGACACACAAATTTACACCCTATTTAAAGTAAATAATTCCTGTTATAAAAATAGCTTAATATAACCGTATATCTTTTATTGTAGGTTTTATATATTTTGGCAAGATACATTATTTAAATTCTGCTACAAATAAGCATTATATATCGTTGTGTTCATACCTGCTTTATTTATTTTAACAAAAATACACTATTTTTAAGAAAAAAAATTAAATCTTCTATAACTGGATTCTCCGGATAATTAACAATGTTACTGCAGATGTTAATCCGAACATAAGCAGGTGCATCTTGTGTAACTCGGTTATCTTTCTGTCGAACTCGGGATTGATTCAATTAACCTCAAGTATATATACGGAATTTAAATAGGAACTCTTGATGTAATCCAAGTTAGGTCAGCTCAAATCATGTACGAACAGAAAGTAATTCGAAATTGTTTTTTAGGACTTCGACAAGATAGACGTTACGATTATCTTACGCTACATCAACCGAAACGTTTTTAATATGACATTCATGATGAGTGTAAAACTCCCACCGCAGGTCAGTATATGTGACCTCTGGCCCTGTCAACTGAAATGACCGTGATCGTACTCTTCCGAGAGAATTTACAGCGTTCTCTCACGTCGCAGGCTTCGTTGTCAGTTCCCGATCTCGGCGTCCTCTGGAAATCATTTAGCTTCTCATGCAGATCAAAAGAAAAAATATTTCAGAGGGTTCTAGTCTACTAAAAGTTAATTCACGAAAATTACAGATCTCTTATATATATATATATATATATATATATATATATATATATATATATATATATATATATATATATATATATATATACAATTGTTCAGTTTTGTTACACCAGAAAGCAGGCCTAGAGCCTTTTAGTCGTTCTCCACGATGGTGATCGTGATGGAAAAGAGGGGGATGGGTGGCATTTTCTTGGGGGGGGTCCCTCGAGATTCAGCTACGATCCGATCTTCTCCGCGTCGGGTATTTTCTTATATTGCAAGGTGATGAATAGGGTAAGGTGTTTCCCAGGCAAATCAGAATCCAACACGTTATTCGGGGAATTCCCGAATTCATGCGTGTGTGCAAACCTAACAGAACTTTCAAAGGCCTGCGGATCTGAGATCAGAACTTTAATTTATTTATACGCTGAGTTAAATAACACTTTGACTTCTCGCAGTCAGAATGCTAGACATCCTGAGCACGTGTTTCTCGGGCCATGAACTGATGTATGACTTCAGTCTAACTTTAATCAAACATCTCTTGTCACTTTTCACAAATAATAAAATATGCTTTTTTTTACAAAAGCACAATAAATTCATCACTTCACATAGGTTACCCCCTGTTATCTCAGCACCCAATTAACGCTAAAGAGACGATATCAGACTAATTACCTGGTCTTTTTTCAGTGTTTTATAGTGTCTTAATCTCCCCAATAGGGAGCTATATCGCTCCTTAAGGCGGTCACGCCACATTGAGACATAATTTAATTATCTAAATAATGCGAATAAGACATTTACATTTCAATATTCGAAAACATAATGAATTCTAATATGGTTATCAATAAGGAAAAGACAAATTTTCGATACAGGAATTCAAAAGAGAGTCGCAAATCTGACAGGACCTGAACTGGCATCTAAGCTTCAGCCTCTGTCCCATCGACGAAACGTTGCATCCCTCTGCCTGTTCTACAAGTATTTTAGTGGGGAATGCTCTGATGAACTGCAAGCACTTGTGCCCCCACGACGTGAACACTCTCGACAGACCCGACAAACTGCAAAATCACACCCCACAATGCATAGATCCCTGGATGTAAAATATCTTTCTACGCCGGTAGTTTCTTTCCTAGAACCGCTAGACTTTGGAATTCCATTCCAGGTCACTGCTTCCCCAACTGTACTGACATGCAGAAGTTCAAGTGCAACGTTAACCAACATGTTGCTGCCCAAATCCCTACATAGTACCCCAGTAGTTGTTTCCCCTTATAGTAGCCCCGTACACCACAGTGGCCAAGTGCCTTGTTTGGGGTGAAAATGTATATATATATATATATATATATATATATATATATAGGCGTGAGCCAACAAATTGGCCAAGCCAATTTTATATATTTTATCGCACTAAATGGTATATTGAACAAAGAATAACTGAACAAGGAAACATAAACTTGACAATAACACAGGGCCAGACATTTACTTTAATAAATGCTTAGTATGGAATCGCATTTCTTTGATTTCTTTAAAGATCAATCATTTTACATATGCTCTCAACCGAAGTGGAACACTCTCAAGACGAGATGCTACTCCATTCGCATTGCGCAGCTTCCCACAGTTTGTAATTGTTCGAAAAAGTTCGTCCATCCAATGCACGAGTTGTTATGAATCAAATATTCTCGATTGGGTTTAAATCGGGGCTTTGACCTGACTAAAATATTACATTAATTAAATTATCAGAAAATATTTTGTTTACATTAGCACTGTGTGCAGGGACATTATCATGTTGAAAAGAATGTTTTGAGATAGTCCCAGCTTCTGGATACTTGGTACCTGTACTGTGTCTAATATTCGAATGCATTCCTTTGCATTGATTGACTTCTCGCATCTAATCAGTTCCCAACTCCTGTCACAGTAAATTTCCCGATATCAGTATCCGTCCATTCCGGTGTTTAATTGTCGTTTTCATGCAACGTGGTGAAAATATTGTGTCTAATATTCGAATGCATTCCTTTGAATTGATTGACTTCTCGCATCTTATAAGTTTCCCAACTCCTGTCGCAGTAAATTCCCCGATATCAGTATCCGTCCATTCCGGTGTTTTACTGTCGTTTTCATGTGACGTGGTGAAAATATTTCTCCGCTTCTTGGATTGCACCATTCGGGAGAATCGGGAGCATATATAACAAGGCAAAACCTGGATTCATCTGAGCAGAAAACACTCCTGAGCCACTCTGTGTAATTCTTGCAATAAAACGAGTAAAATCTCTTTCTGCCATCGATGTTCTTCTAGAAGGGCTTCTTTGTACACCGCTTAGAAGAAACTCCCAATTCTTTTAATCGTCTAGATAGTGTATATCTTGAAAGATAATTTCCAGCCACTGTTTTGAATTATTTGCTATTGTCAACAGAGGTGCTTTTTCGATCCTTCAAAACAGTTAATTAAAGCCTGTGGTTGTCCTTCAAAGTGAATGCTATAGGGAAACCAGATCCAGATTCCCCTTTTACCAAGCATTGGACTTAGAACATTTGATCAATTCGTTTCACTTCAGAAAGAGATGTGTATACTTGTTCTTTTCTTAAATGATAAAAAATCTACTTGTAAGTCATTTTGGACTGCCTTAATCATGCATTTTAGTTTTTTATATCCTCCCCAAGATGTGGTCGTGCCATTTTTAGAGTTATTTTTAGACTAATTATTAAATGCTGTAATAATAATGATCTTCAAAATAGAAATTTTCAGTTAAAATTAACAAAACATCATGGAAAAATATTGAAAAATCGATTTCGTCCTTCTTTCACTCTTGCCCAATTTTTTGGCTCATGAGTGTATATACATATACATGTACATATACATTTACATATATATATATATATATATATATATATATATATATATATATATATATATATATATATAAGCAAACAGTTAATAAAATATGTCAAAACACACTTTAAAATGAGTTAAAAACATATTTAATCTGAAAAGGGAACACTAGATAAATGGATAGTCCTTAGTCCGCGGGGTTTTGAAGAAATATTTATTTTGTTTAATTTATTATTAATAAATAATTATTTTTTTCCTTGTACACATGTAAGTGAATTTTTTTTTTTATTACATTTTTCACCCCAAACAAGGCACATTGCCACTTTGGTGTAGGGGGCTACTATCAGGGGAAACATCTACTGGGGTACTATGTAGGGATTAGGGCAGCGAGATGTGGTTCACGTTGCACTTGAACTTATGCATGTCAGTACAGTTGGGGAAGCAGTGACCCGGAATGGAATTCCAAAGTCTAGCAGTTCTGGGGAAGAAACTACTGGAGTAGAAGGATCTTTTACATCTAGGGATCTCTACAGTGTGGGGGTGGGATTTTGCAGCTTGTCGGGTCTGTCGAGGGTGTTCGCGTCGTGGGGGCACAAGTGCTTGCAGTTCATCAGAGCATTCACCATTATAATACTTGTAGAACAGGCAGAGGGATGCAACGTTTCGACGATGGGACAGAGGCTGAAGTTTTGATGCCAGTTTAGGGCCTATCAGATTTGCGACTCTCTTTTGAACCTTGTCAAGGAGCGAGAATAGTAGCCGATGCACCGGCCCAAATATGACAGCAATACTCCATACATGGGCGAATGGTGGCCTTATAGAGGTACAGGATACTTTCGGGTGTTAAAAGTTTTCTAGCACGGTAGAGAGAGCCCACCTTCCTTGCAGCGGCCCTGGCAATTCCCTCGATGTAACTGTTCCAACTCATGTTTCCAGTGAACGTTAGGCCAAGGAGCTTGAGAGACGTACTCTCAGATAAAGAGTCGTTGGCCATTGCTATAGGTGGTAGAGAAGGTTTCTTGTAATTATTGAATGAAACTAGTTTTGTCTTGGTGGCATTGAACGTGACCATCCATTTTTGTCCCCATTCCACTACTGATTGGAGGTCATCCTCTTGTGTTTCTGCCATTACTTTAGATATATGTTCGTTTGTTTTCCTGTCGTGCCTGCTATAGAGTGTGGTGTCATCAGCATATATCCCCATCTCAGAGGCAATCTTGTCGGGGAGGTCATTTATGAATATCAGGAACAGCAGAGGTCCCAGGATAGATCCCTGGGGCACTCCCGCATTTATATCATATTGTTTAGATGTACGACCGTCGAGGACAACCTGGATTTTTCTCTTATCTAAGAAGGATTTAATTCCGTTAAGTATTCTACCAGTGATACCGTAAGATATAATCTTCCTGAGGAGACCCTCATGCCATACCCTGTCAAAAGCCTTAGATATATCTAGAGCTACCGCTCTTCCCTCTCCCGCTTTGTCCAGTGAATGGTATATGCGTTCAGAGATTACAGTGAGGATGTCTGCCGTAGAACGGGCTTGTCTAAATCCATATTGACGATCGGTCAGAAGTTTAGCATCTGTAAGGTGCTGGACTAGAGCATGGTTAATTAAGGTCTCAAATATTTTGGCAAAAAGTGGGAGGAGGCTAATAGGGCGATAATTTAATGGGTCAGTTCTTTCGCCAGAATTCTTGAATACTGGTACTACAGAAGGAGTTTTCCAACAGCTCGGAAAGCAAGATTCATTAAGGCATTTTTTGTAGAGTTTGGAGAGAACTGGAGCTACTTCGGCTGAGCACTTTTTTAATAGCACAGCTGGGATGAGGTCGGGTCCACATGCTTTTGAAGTGTCAAGGTTTTTTATGATAGCATGCACCTGAGCAGGGGTGATTTTCAGGTCGTCTAGCGTCTAGAATTATTCCATGGATTTCTGCTTTTGCATTATTTTGGACCATGTTCTTCCAATTACGGGATTTCCTTGGATTTTACGTGTACAAATGGAAATTATGTTAACTTTCTTGAAGTTTTACATTTGGATTTTACGGTCACTGGATTTTTTTATCTTCCACTACACTATCCATTTATGTGCAATCACATTTTTCTTCACCATATTCCCTCTGCTTCACTTTTTTTTTGTTTTCAAGTAAGATCTTTGACTTACTTGTTCTTTCATCAAATACTTCTGCATGCAAACTCCAATCCCGCATCGTGCTAATCCCTACCCTCTGATGAAAAGGAAAGTATTTCTTCGAATCTCCGCGGATTAAGGATTATCCATTTATCTAATGTTTCCTTTTCAGATTAAATATGTTTTAACTCATTTCAAATTTTTTTTTAACATATTTTATTAATTGTTTGCTCATATATATATATATATTTATATATATTTAAATATATGTATATATGTACATATATATACATATACATATATATATATATATATATATATATATGTATACGCTGTAAAATTGGTTAAATGCAGGGCAATGTATATGTTTGCGAGTCTGAGACACGTATATGCAGTGTAATAAGGAATCTGGTGTTGTAACCACTTGGATTATCTCCGATGTGACAGGCAGTAATTTCACTGTGACGATGACTGAACATACAACTTAGATATATCAGCGAAGCTTCTGTTTTGGGCTTTTTTTCTGAACGTTGAACATATGTAGAAGTTTGTTTCAATGTGGTTATCTTTACATTCCATAGGCGTCAATTATGTTGATGCTCGTGGAATATCTTTCCTTTCTATCCAAAAATCTGTAATGTTTCTGCGCTGGTTCCTTAATTTAAATCATTAGTAACCACGGTAGTCCAGGAGCTGCGGTGCGCATTTCTTAAATTATGCAAAGCACCCGCTCGAATTGTTCTATACATTGTGTTCTTGTATTATTAAGTTCAAGAATTAATCGTTGTGTTGAAACATATCTTAGAAATGGCGTGTGTTTATTATCTGGGTATTATCTGACTTACGTTTTGGACGAATTTTCTTTTATATAAATCCCATGGGGTCAAGAAATTGGAAGTATTTTACATTATATAACGTCAAATCAAGTCTTTTGTTGAATTGGATCTAGCAAATAAGTTACTCGACGAAGGAAGTCCTCTTAGATTCTGCCTTATCGCATGATATGATCAAGTAATGCATACACACATCGGGGTATTATGAGTATTGCATCTAATAGTTGTGGGAATCTCGCAACTACTGATGTGGCTGAAGATAGTTAAATTGGTATAATAGTGTATGGGCCATTCTAACAACTTGTCTTTGTAGATATGAATGAGAAAAGTTCGACAGTTGTGTCCAGTGCGTTTACCTGGGGGAATACATAAACAGACATACAATGTCAGTAGTCTTTTCCAAAGGAGTCTACCCAAAATTGAATCATTTATATATTAAAGTAGGCACCGCCAAAAATGGCCGCAAAATCAAGTTGTTGTTGTTTTTTAAAACGAAATTACGTTTATTAAAATCCATTATTTCTGAGTAACTTTTTTTTTCCAGAAAGATAAAACCCTGAATTTTATCATATAGAAAACAGAATAATGTAAAACTTTTTCTACTATTTTTAATTCAATTTTAAATGTTAAATTTTCCCAAAAAGTTAACAATTGACATTTTTTGTCTTGCACAAAAAACGTACTTAAATATTAAAAAAAAGGGTTTTTGAAATAATTAATTAATTTATTTATTGTCTAACTAAGATTTAGGATGATTTTCTAAGAGAATATGCAAAAATATTGTAATATAAGTACCTGAATTTCAAATAATTCCACTTATTCATATAGGTAACCAGATATTCGCGTTGACGTAGAGTTCAGATCGACTCTGTTTACGTTTTCGTCTGATAAAAAGCAAACTATGGAAGACCAAACAGGCCAAAAAAAACTTATTTTTCAGTGACGAAAATTTCAATGTATTATTAAGCTGAGGCTGGCCAGTACCAGGTGGGTGACCATTTGTATGCGTTTGGTTTTTAATGTGTATGTGTGTGGGGGCCAGACTCCCCAAAATGGGGGGGGCAATTTAAAGCAGAATAAAAAAAAATTATTTCAGCGCGTTTGGTCCACCATACTCAAAGGCGGCAAACGTTTTCAAACGGGATCGAAAAAAAAGATGCTATTTTTAACACAAAGGGCACAATATTTATCGATTTTTTTTTTGGTATCGATTATTCAAAGCATGCCCTGTTTAATAATGGTCATGCATTATTCGGCTCGCTAAAAAAAAAATGTTAATTTATTTATCAAAAATTTTAAAATAGCTTTTTTCGTATAAATATTAAAAAAAATTTTGTTTTGTTTTGCTTAACTTAAATTAATTATTTTACTTAACATATTCACCGAATTTCACACTTCAAAACTCAAAAGCGGGATAATTAAACACAATCGAAGTTCTGATATTCAGACGTCAAAATAAGGTATGCAAACAATTTTTTTTTTTTTTTTTTTTGAATCTATAATTCTGTCCCTTACAACACAATATGTTGATTTCAGTCTCAGATGATTATTTTAAGCATATTTGTTCCCACTTCAAAACAAGTGGGGGTTTTGTAAGCAAAAAAAATATGTATATAAATATCGTTTATGAAAAATAAGTACACTGTTATAAAGTTCATTCTTTCTCCTAATAATCGCTGAAAATTTCGTATTGATCGGATAATTACCTGATTTTTGGTAGATTTTTAAAAAGACGGTCCGTCAAAAAGTACTGACCTGCCCCCCCCCCCCAGTTTTGGCGGTGCCTATATTAAAGTATCCCTTCATGTTGAAAGCGTTTCAGTTGTTTTTCCACTACATCCCAAGTTCCATATCATGCATATCTTAGATCTGAATACTTTTGTTTTTACTTGAGTTAACTTTTAAGGTCGCTTTTACTTTAATAAAGCGTACAAGGCCTTCTAGAAAAAAAAAACAATTTTGTACCGGGTTTAAGTGTGTTCTTTAAATGTAGGTCAGCATCTGCCGCATCATTCATTTGAAAACAATTGAAAAATAGGTTTACAGTAACATTGAAATATAAAGTTATTCAATAACAACAAATAATGTTTTGGATTTGGTGCAGAATAAATAGAGGTCACACCTGAATTTCCTTCTGCGGAGACATTATATATTAGCGCAGGAGTAAGGTTTAAACATGCATTTAACATGATTTTTATTCTTAAGAAATTGTGAACTGAGATTGATATCTGAAGCGATATTGAACTGAAACTTCTCCCGTTGTAGTTTATTTCAACAAGTATATATCACTTACAAACTTCAAAATTTACATTAAAGAGGCAACAATTTAAGTTTGTATGTATTACTGACAATATTCTAATTCATTTTTGGTTATAAAGTACTCATCCACGTAGTCTTACAATAATTATTCTTATCCCCTGATGTAGAAAATGATAGCATGTTTGTAAATAGGTTACACCAAGAGTAGTGAACTTCTTAACATGATCAATAAGATGTTCTATGCATTTATTTTCTACAAAGCTTGGAATTTTCCACCGATTTTATATGCTGAACCCGAGTGATTACATGAAAAAATGTCCCTAAGAACAAGTATAGTGCACATTTTAAGCTTACTAAACGTTGATATATTCTAATCACAATTTGACTATAACGTACTTTTTATACTCCTTTTTAAACATTTTAGTACACGTTATATATGTTCGTTTTATCTGCAAATTGAAATCCTGCGATGAAAAAAGGTATTTCAGTTACTGATTTCAGTCGAACATCTTCCCATAATGATAAACACAACCATCGTTACTACTAATGCTTGAATTAAAAATAATTATATAAATGTTCAATAATAACACCATTTCACTAGAAAAATCAATACACTTCTCATGTAAATTCTCATGGTATTTGAAGTAAATTAAATTTGTTATCAGGTGTTCATTTATACCATTTTTTTCTTTTGAAGTAACAGGTGATTTGCAGTCGTAATATCCCCCAGATAGTAACGGTCAAAAGTCTCATTGCCCCTTTTTGATAGGCGGTTTATTGTTTTATATTTTAAATCAGAATTTACCTGGCATTGAGTTATTGAATTGTGTTTATTAGTATACAGAATTTAAACTAATAGTTCACATCGCTGCGTTATGCATCAAATTTATTTTGTTAAAGGTTCAAGTGTTTGTATGTCTGTAGACCTTATTATTCTTGATTTCTCCATGACATATCATGTTAATTAGAAGCATAACGAAGATAGTTCTGTTTAAACACGTGTTTGGCAAAGATTATCTATGAAAATGACAATGGTAAGTTACATATTTGTAAGAAACTTGTAATGCATGAAAATATTAGTTTTACATCGTCAATTGCCTCGTCTCGTCGACATTTTGTAGTTTTCCTTCGAATTATATGATTTGTTTTTGGATTTCAGAAATAACAACTATATACTTTAATGATAACGGTGCAAAACAGTTTTGTTAAATTAACTAGACCCGTTTTCCGCCGATGTCCGGATTTAATATAACACTGTGCTAAAAAATAACCGACCTATTTTTATGAATTGCATTATCGTATGCGAATCACATAAATTGTAGACTATGTATAAACAGCGAAAAATAGTAACACATAGATATGCTAATGGTTGCTAGTGATATTCACTGTCTGCTCAGAGGACTGAAGACACGGACATCAGTGACAAAATTTAAATTATCTAGTTTCATTGCACTGCAGTGTCTGAGAGTGGAAGGAAATCGAATCCACCGAATGTCATTGAGCAATATCGGCTTACATTTTAATCTCTTCAAATTGAAATAATCTTTCACTGGATACCAGTGGCGAGCACCGATAGGCACTAATGTGTAAGTAAGTATGCAAATACGAAAGTACTTTTTTCGTTTTAATATTTAGTTTACTGGTATTTTCTATGAATGCAAAACAATCTGAACCAAATATATGCATTCGGTTCATTTTGAGTTTTACATCGCAAACCGCTCCATACAGATTTTTGTTAATCTTCTATTAAAGGGTCTATTTCCGACATTGCTGCCATTAAAGCGTACGCCTCCTAAACTATGCGCCAAATTCGATTTGATATGTAGGCATCTTGCCAGCTCAAAAACGGTTCGCCATTCCCTTTCAGATGTGCAATTTAAGAAGGAGGAATACGGCGCAAAGCTTTCGTGTTTAATACGGTGGTTAATTAATAGAAGTGCAAAGTCTTGACTAGTAAATTCAGTCCCATTGTCTGAGCAAATACATTTTACCGAACCGTGCGGGGCAATATCATCTAAATATTTATCAGTGGTAATTGTCTGTATTTTTCCTCATCTTGATTGTTATTGTCACAACGTTTCTGCCGTTTTGCTCTCCGGCCTTCATCAGGTGTTTTGTATCGAACTGGGGAACCGTTCGTTAGGAGTCTCGCACCCAACCCCTTATTATAATTACGGGGGTACCGTGTTCGCCCTTATTATAATTACGGGGGTACGGTGTTAGGACTCCAGCTATGCTCTGAGACATAGTTGCTGATTCTCTGTGTTGAATGTTACTTTTTAATTGCCTTTGTTCAGAATTGAAATCAGCACCTTTGGGTAACTGTAAAGTTTGATACAACGTCTAGGACCACTCGTCCATATGTCACTAGGACATTTTTTAGTTGCTTTTTGTTAATGTTAAACCTATGTTGTTATTCAAGGTTTTCTCTCTCTATCAGAGGTGTCCAAATTGCATTCAGCTCTATGCTTGCTTTGCTCGGTAGGTTGAAATGTCCGAGCGTGTGAGCTGTTTCTTTAAGTTTTCTCACTTTCCAGTGGATCTCTCTGTTTATTATGTTTACTTCATCCCATAGGGAGCGATGCCCCTCTCTCCATCCAGACATGGTTGGTTATTATTATTTTTTATTAGTGACATGGATAGTGTCGGATTTTATTTTTTAGAAAAAAACTATAATTAAACCGGAAAAATTATCTGCAAAGATAAAAACGCACTTTAGATTATTTTATCCCATCGCACTGATCGGACCTGCTAAGTCACAGTGCTCAAGGAGGAGAATTTCCGTGGCCTTTTTGTCTGGTGTTTTGCTTATATATTTTGTCATTCACCCCTGTGCACAAACATCACAATTTGTGAGATCGTCTGAAGGTATTATTGTCATGCCTTTGACGACATACGGTATTTTTTTAATATCAGCTGTATTGCAGCGTCCTACAATTTTATGTCAGGTTTTCAAGTCGTGAGAGGCAGTTTTTGAGGGAACCATACTTTTTTAATAATATAATCAGACATTTTCGTTGATGCAAAATACAGTTTAAATGGGAAATATCAATTTTGAATTGGTTTGCCCAAACATTATATTCGCGAATTTTTTAATGGCAGCCTGCACGGAAAATGCAAAGTAACGGCTCGAAAATTATCATGAGTTTTGCAATCGTTATTCCAAACATATTTGGTCAAGAAAACTTAAATAAAATGTGTCTCACTCCTCGATATAGCATTAACTTTCCAAGCCTTATTTAATTTGGTGTTATTAATTTTGATGGTAAGCAAAGTAAATATTCTATTGTTCACTTGCATATTCAATATTACAGATTTTACATATTTTGCACCTATTTGATAAACGGTCATATGGGGGTTAGTATACCCTCCACACTTTTATATCAAAAGATTTAAAATGTTTGCAGATTTCTTCCTAGTGCTGATAGACTTGTTTTTTTATCTGATCACCACATCCTCCAAAATAACTGAAGTTTTCCTTATATTGTGTTTTGTGTTGGCACTAGTTAAAAATATAGATGAACATCTCCCAAGTTTATGAATATCCCAAATAGAATATCTAACGAGCAAACATTTAGATGTTTCGTCAATCCCTCAAAAATAGTATGAAGATATATAAGATTCTACTTTATTAGGCGATCATGCATTAACACACACGTTATATTAAAAGTTTAAAATGGGGTTAGTTGTGTGTATATTATTATAATGTAAAATCAGCCCGCACTTTCTAACGTTTAAGCTGTTTAGTAATTTTTACCACTTACTTCAGTACCTGCAAATAACATGGCATTGATTTATTTTTCTTATTAACACCTAAACATAGGGTTAGTAGTAGGAAGGAGCGCGTCTTTTATGACTTTTAATAATCACCTGTTTTATACTAAAGTTTGATTTTGTAACATTAACATTCTCAAGATTTAAATGAATAACATTGGTCTCATGTACTTATATATTTTGTCATTTTCCCCTTTTTAACAATAAGATGTTACCATTTTGGATTAACTTTGCATACGAAACTTATTGCTCGGCTTTTATTTTATTTTTTTTACCACGAGATGTTTTCGCCTCAATATGGAGTATCCTGTTTTTATTTTTTACTTATGTTATAACATATATTAGATCTTGAAAAATAATAAACGTGGATTTTCATGCAGATTCCTGTGAAAAAACTTTCTTCGTTTTTATTCAATAGAAAAATATTTTCCAGTATGTCACGCAGAGATTTTGAAAAAAATGTTATTCTTGCTTTAGAAGTAAAACATCGATTCAACTCCGCTATTTTATATGAAAAAAAAAATGGTTTTTCATAAGTAATTTTATTTTCCCCCTAGATAAAAATGAAAAAAGTGTTATTTTCCTGTACAAATGTGTTGGTATGACCTAACGAAATTCATTGTTCCGGCGTACTTCTTGGCGAACCAAGTATCTGGCGTGTTGGCGTGCCAATCCAAAAACAAAAAAGAAAAAGAATCACCCGAAAATTGGAATAAAAAATAAGAATACAGTGTAACGAGATAATAGGTAAGAAAGCTCGTCGCATGTCAAAAACAAGTTTCAAAGTAATACGGCACAATTTAGACAATCGTTCTTGACATGAGAGATTTCTGTTAACTATTCAATACCTTTCCTTTTCTTCTTCTCACAATTATACATATTTGGCCTATTATTAGAGTGATGTGTGTTAATGTGATAAAATAAATTAGAAATACTACTAATAATAATACTACTAATACTACTTCTACTACTAATAATAATAACAGTAAATATATTAATCTCTTTAGCTGAATCACTTCCTCAAAATAGGATTCTAAAGTGTTAAATGAAAAAAAAAACAATCATTTATAAAATTTCGCGTTAGAAACGCGTTTCATGCATAAAATTAGCGTCAATTATACTCCTGTCCGACCATTGTTACTTAACCGCTCAAGGATCGGAAATATACAAAATACACTTACAGGATAACATTTTTGATCGATTGTAAACATTTATTTATGTGTATCTTACAGCGTATATTTATTTTTTCAATTTTAAATGAACATAATGGTCTTCATATAACAGAAATGTGTTAATAGATGCGGTTCTTAGCTTTTTTAAGCTTTTCTTGGCCTTTTGACCGAGATCAATGTGTAGTATCTAGCCTTACTATATACTGTACTTATGTTTGTAACTGTGTAATATAAAGTGGGGATAACTTTTCTGTATTAATTTAATGTAAAATACAACCCATTTTACAACTAGTCAGTCTCAAAACCATTTAAACCATTCGCCAGATCATTCAAGTTATTTTTGTAGGATTCCACTTATTATTTTTATTATTATTTTTGTAGGATTCCAGTAATTATTTTTTTATAATTATTTTAAGCATTCAAGTCATTCATAAGGGAATTAAATTAATCCTTAATTTCATTAATATCATTCTAAGTATATACTTTTTATTTATTTAAGTTATTTCAGCCCTATTTTCGGTCATTTTATTTTATCTTTAAGAATTTCATATCAATCTTACATTCATGCATTCATTCATTACATGAGAGCACGCGCCTAATAGCTATCGGCCTTGTTATTTGATAAACAGTAGGGGATTTTCATGTATATTTTCCACTTGTGCCTTAGTACAATAAATTATTTCAGAAGCTGAGATCAGATACCGTCAATGTACAGCTGGCCCAAACGAATTAAAAAAATAATAGCAATTAAAACCTTTCAATACTAAAGTGAAATCAATCTGATGGGAAGAAATAGACCTATAGCCAATAGATTGTAAAGGAGTAAGCAATTTATTTCTCGAGAAAGGACCAATAAATAAAATATATACAACTCTGTGAATCCATATTGAATTTGAAGATGAGATTTATAACTCATTCTGTCATCCCTCTCAGTCATGTTGTAAAAGAACAACTTCTAATAAAAAAACACAATAGCGCTTGTTTCATTTTTATGGCCAAACATATTTTTTAAAGAAATAGAATCGGTTCGAAATTAGAAATTTAGCCATAATTTTTCCGATTTCGATACATATTCCGATACTCGAAAAGTTCCAATTTTTTCGATTCCAGATTAAGATTAATAGTCTGAACACTAATCTCTCTCTCTCTCTCTCTCTCTCTCAATATATATATATATATATATATATATATATATACATTTAATATATATGATTGATATGTTTATATTTATATATATATTTGTATGTTTATATATCATGTATATATATATATATATATATATATCATATATATATATATATATATATATTATTTTTTATGTATTTATGCATGTCCGCAGAGTACTGTAAAATAATACTTAATAAAAAACCTCAAAACAAATGAATTGTTTATGTCTAAGTAAAACAAATATTGGCGATGTTCTTAAACATACAAACTTAAAAGTTAAGACACCTTGCTAATTGCGTTATCGTTTAATATATTCAGCAGCAAATCTATGTAAATATATAAGCGATATTAGTGAATGATTAGACACAGGAGTGTATTATGAAAGTTTAGAGTTCGATTTCTAGATAGAGTAAAGCTAAGCTTGAGATGGGGTGGAGCCGAAACATGCATACCCGGAGATTACTGTTTTAGAAAAATATTAATTTTTGTTCATGTCCAAACATGACGTTCGGGGTGAATACGCTAAGTTATTTGTATTCTACTTTTGTAATATAAACAACGACTCATATATATTTATAAATATATATATATATATATATATATATATATATACACATATATATATATATATATATATATATATATATATTTAAAAAAATGTTTGTAGCTACAGAATTTATATACAGTTTTGAAAATAATAGGCGGGAGTTTCTCAAGAGCTCTTTCGGCTATCATCTCATCAGGAGGTAATCGATAGCTTACAAAATAATATTATGTCGAAAATAAATGGGGAACTTATTGAATGTGCCAAAAGTACGGGGAAACTAAAATAAATTTATTCACGTTTAAAAACGATTAAAATATTAAAAGATTCAAAGGTCCCCAAAGAGAAACAATGCGTTGGATGATTCCTTTTGCCGACACAAAGAAGGTTGACACACCGCAATAGACACAGACACCCAAATCTTTAATTTGTTTCTGGAGTCCGCTCCATGTAGCACCTCCAACCATTCTATTTTATATCTATCGGCACAGCACGGGTTGTCAACCAAATGGTGATCAATAGCAGAGTCCACGGCTGCAGGAGGAGGGAGACCACCAGACCCCATCCTGCCTTATCTGATTTTCGATGGAACATGCTGGTTTATACGAGTCAAATGATGCAAGGATGCTCACCCAACATAACCAGCATCGCACTGGCATTTAAATTGATATACAATATTACTATTTTGGATGTAAGGTAAAATATGCTTGAGAAAAGACGGAAAAGCAGGTCTTGTAGTATATACCAAACGCAAGGACACAGAATAAAAGCAGTCGTAAATACTTCTGCGAATCTGTTTGGAAAGTCTATTACTCTTTTCTCCAATCTACGGTAATGTGAAATAAACCGGGCATTTCAGGGTCCAAACATTTTAGAGGACTTAAAATCCGCAACCTTTTCGGAAATACAACCATCAATAAGGTAAACAGGATAACCATTATTGATGAATATTTCCCTTATCTTATCGATTTCGGTGTCTAATCTGTTAGGCGAACAAATCATGAGGGCTCTATGTACCAAAATATCAATTACGCCGACCTCACGTGTTTTTAGTGCAAAAGACAACCAGTTCACATATAGGCCAGTAAATGTCGGCTTTCTATAAATTGTAGTGAGAAACCTCCCTTGAACGTTCGACAAGAACATCTAAGAAGGGAAGCGAATTTTCCTTCTCACTGTCCATAGTGAACTTAAGAGCCCCATTCAAAGAATTCAACCTATTAAAAAATATCGACGCTTCACCTTGCGATGGAAAAATAACAAAAGTGTCGTCAACATATATGAAATATGCAGGGGTTTAGTTGTAGTATTAAATATAACGGATTCATGGTACGCTACGAAAATATTTAAACTTTAAAATGTTTAAACTTTATTAATTGAAATAAGAACTATTATAATCGACACATATTTGCGAACGAGAAACAATCAAAAACGATCTAAGCACAGAAATTAGGAACCCGTGACTTCTGAAAAATCTCCAAAAAATTAGTAAATAATGGGTAATCGGCAATTCCATAACTATCCAACAATCATGAGGTTGTTTGCTTAGTAAATCGGTTTGCATCCAACTCCACATAAGGCCCTTCCAATCACCCCGTCCCTGTCTTTTCTTTTGCGGACAGACACTACATTAGACGATCTGAAAATCACCCATGGCTCGGATGTGTGCTATCATAAAAAAATCTTGACACTTCAAAAGTATGCTGACCTGATCTCATCCCAGCTATGCTATTTAAAAAAAAGTACTTTCCCCGAAGTAGCTTCGGTTCTCTTCAAACTTTACAATAAATGCCTTAATGAATCTTGCTTTCCTGCCTGCTGGAATACTGCTTCTGTGGTACCAGTTTTCAAGAATTCTGGCTAAAGAACTGACCCAGTAAATTACTGCTCCATTAGCCTCCTCCCACTTTTTACCAAAATATTTGAGCAGAAATCATAACTGTAATCTCTGAGCGTATATACTATCCACTTGACAAAGCAGGGGAGGGTAGAGCGGTAGCTCTAGATATACCTAATGCTTTTCATAGGGTATGGCATGAAGGAATTCTAAGGAAAATTAGATCACATGGTGTCACTGGAAGAATAATTTACATAATGATATCCTTCTTAGATAAGAGAAAAACCCTGCTCGTCCTCGATTCTTGTACATCTAAACAATATGATATAAATGTGGAAGTGCAACAGGGGTCTATCCTTGGACCTCTGATATTTCTAATATTCATAAATGACCACCCTTACAAAATTGTCTGTGAGATGGGTATATATGCTGATGATATCACGCTCTATAACAGACACAACTGGAAAACAAATAAACGCATATATAAAGAAATGGCAGAAATACAAGAGGATAACCTCCAATCTGTTGTTGAATGGGGTCAAAAATGGATGGTCACATTCAATGCTTCCAAGACTAAGTCCGTTTCCTGCAATAACTACAAGAAACATTCTCTAACATGAAAAACAAAGACCAAAGTCTCTTTATCTGAAAATACATCTTTTAAACTCCTTGCCTAACGTTCACAGGAAACATTAGTTGGAAAACATACATTGGGAGCAGCCGAAGGAACGCTGCGAAAAAAGTAGGTTGTCTCTAGCCTGCTAGATTGCTACTAACGCCCGAAAGTATCCTTTTTTTTATTCAATTTTCACCCCAAACAAGGCACAGTGCCACTTTGAAGCAGGGGGCTAATATTAGGGAATTAATTAGCGGGGTCATTATGAAGGGAGAAGAGTAGAAAGATGTGTGTTAACATTACACTTGAACTTCTGCATATCATTGCAGTTGGGAAAGCAGACTCCCGGAAGGGAGTTCCAAAGACCCGCAGTTCTGGGGAAGAAACTATTGGAGTAAAAGGCTTTCTTGCACCTAGGGATCTCCACTGTAAACGGATGAGACTTAGTAGCTTGTCGGGTTTGTCGGGGGTAGTTACGTCGGGGAGGTACAAGTGGTTGCAGTTCGTCAGAGCATTCGCCATTGAAGTATTTGTAGAACAGGCAGAGGGATGCAACATCTCGTCGATGGGACAGAGGTTGAAGCCTAGATGACAGTTCAGGACCTATCAGGTTTGCGACTCTTTTTTGAACCCTGTCCAGGAGCGAGAGACAAGCAGCAGATGCACCAGCCCAGATGTGACAACAGTACTCCATACATGAGCGAATGGTTTCCTTATAGAGGTATAGGATACTAGCAGGCGTAAATAGTTTTCTAGCACGGTAGAGGGAGCTAACTTTCCTTGCAGCAGCCTTGGCAATGCTCTCAATGTATCTATTCCAGTTCATATTCCCTGTAAACGTTAGGCCGAGGAGTTAAAAGAATTACTTTCAGGCAATGTGTTCTTGGCCATTGCTATTGGTGGACGAGAAGGTTTCTTGTAGTTATTGAAGGAGACACGCTTAGTCGTAGCAGCATTGAATGAGACCAACCATTTTTGTCCCCATTCCACTACGGATTGGAGGTCATCCTCTAGTGTTTCTGCCATTTTCTTGGATATATGTTCATTTGTTTTCCCCTCATATCTGTTATAGAGAGTGGTGTCATCGGCAAATATACCCATCTCCGAAACAATATTATCAGGGAGATCGTTTATGAATATCAGGAACAATAGAGGTCCAAGGATAGACCCCTGAGGCACTCCCGCATTTATGTCATATTGTTTGGATGTACGTCCGTCGAGGACAATTTTGATTTTTCTATTACTTAAGAAGGATTTAATTACGTTAGGAATTCTTCCAGTGATTCCATATGATCTAATTTTCCTTAGAAGACCATCGTGCCATACCCTGTCAAAAGCTTTAGATATATCAAGGGCCACCGCTCTACCCTCCCCTGTTTTATCCAATGAAAGGTATATACGTTCAGAAACTACAGTTAAGATATCTGCTGTTGAACGGGCTGGCCTGAATCCATATTGTTTGTCAGTCAGGAGTTTAGCAGCTGTTAGGTGCTGGACTAGGACTTGATTTACTAAGGACTCAAATATTTTGGCGAAAAGCGGGAGGAGGCTAATGGGGCGATAATTTAGTGGGTCAGTTCTTTCACCAGAATTCTTGAAGACTGGAACCACAGAGGCGGTTTTCCAGCAGTCGGGAAAACAGGATTCGTTAAGGCATTTATTGTAAAGTTTGGACAGAACTGGAGCAACCTCGGCAGAGCATTTTTTTAATAGCACAGCCGGGATGAGATCTGGTCCACATGCTTTTGAGGTGTCTAGGTTTTTTATAATAGCATGTACCTGAGAAGGGGTGATTTTGAAATCGTCAAGTGTGGCGTCTGTTCGCAGAGGAAAATCAGGGAGTGAGTGGGGTACCGAGTTCAGTATGGAGTTTGAGGCAAACCGACTGGCAAGCAGATTAGCCTTGTCAGTTGCCGTGCAAGCAACCTCATGATTGTTTGTTAGTGGGGGAATTGACTGTCCATTATTAAATACGATGTTGTAGATTTTCCAAAAATCCCGGGTTCTTATTTCTGTGCTTCGATGCGCTTTCTGGTGGTTTCAGAGTAATCTGACTTAGCTGTGTCTATCACTCTCTTACAATTATTTCTATCTTCTATAAACTTCTGTTTATTTGAGCTGGACTTATGTCGGTTGAATCTGCGGAACGCATGCTGCCTTTGACAAATGGCAGCTGCACAAGCAGAAGTAAACAATTGGGGAGAATGGGGCTTGCTATAGTATTTCCGTGCGGGAACATGTGCTTCAATAGCAGTTTTGAACCATTCAGTTGTCTCATTTGCACACTGTTCCGCTGGAAGAGTAAAGATATTTTGCCATGGGGCATCTCTGATGAGCTCCCTGATGGCTTCCCAATCAGCCTTTTTGTAATACCTCGGTGTTTTGAGTAGTGGGTCTTCAGTTTTAGGGCGAGAATTTAGGCTGATTTCTACAATTATCACAGCGTGATCAGCATTCCCGAGTGTGCTGTGGCCATTTGTTGTACAGTCATTGGGAACCGTTGTCAGAATTTCTAATAGAAAGTAGATCATAATCTAACCTGTACCTCTATAAGGCTACCATTCGTCAATGTTTGGAGTATCGATGTCATATTTGGGCTGATGCATCTGCTACTTGTCTCTCACTCCTAGGCAAGGTTGAAAAGAGGGTCGCTAAGCTGATAGGTCCTTAACTGTCATCTTAGCTTCAGCATCTCTCCCCCAGCGACTGAATGTAGCACCCCTCTGCCTGTTCTAGATGCACTTTAACAGCGAATGTTTCGCCAAACAACAATCACCTGTACCCTTTCGATGTAAATCATTCCGACAAACCCGACAACAGCTAAATCCAACCACTTGACAGTTGAGATCCCTAGTTGTAAGAGAGCCTTCTGCTCCAGAAGTTTCTTCCCCAGAACTGCTAGACATTGGAATTCCTTTCCGGGGTTCTGCTACCCCAACTGTACTGACATGCAGAATTTTAAGTGTAAAGTGAACCAAAATCTTGCATCCCACCTCCCCACATAGTAGCCCTGTAGCTTATGTACCTGATAGTAATCCCCTACATTAAAGTGGTAATGTGCCTTGTTTGGGGTGAAAATCTAATAAAAAAAATTAAGTTTATTTATCCTAGTAGCATAGAAGTCCGATATTCGATTTGCGAGAGGTTTGGTGAATATAGCGGATGGAGCAGAGTCTCGTAGTCCAATACTTTTAGCTGCTTCAGAGTAAGTTCAGCAACATGCGGGGCAGTGTTGTAAAGAGCGAGAATTGATCCCTTTATATTGACCAATTTCGGGCACATATGTTATATCTTTTGGTGCATTTCTTCAATTTCTCTCCACCGCAATCGTTTCGCCCATACTAAAGAATCTGTTATGGATACGACTGACTGCAAACCACCGAACAGTCACCGTAAGCTTTTTTATGCACTTTCGGCTTCGGCAAGTATTGTCGAGTTTCTCCCGCATTGTATCAAAAATCCCAGGTTGTCGTAGAGAATCCACTTCTAATCACACGTACCCAATCCGCTCGAAAAATGTATCGTTTTTATTGTGAAGAAGAAACGTAGAATACAACTCAAAACGACGATCATGCCACGCACATCCGTCCAACCTTTTTGTTATGACTTGCAATAAGCCACAAAGAAAACAGAAAAACGGAATAGAGTTTAAACAATATATTACTGGAACAACAACGGGAAAAGGTTACAAATTAAAAGAGACGTAAACGTCACCGGTTCAGTAAGGGTCTCTCTGGTGTTTAATCCACACCTTGGATCAAAAGGTCTGTGGTGTATGTAGATTGCGATTCCTCCACACCACTTTTGTTTTCGCTATTTGGTTTTAATCACCAACGACTGTGGAGTGGGTTATCTCGAGTTTAACGGCAACTTTTCGTGTTGTTTTGCGATTATAGATGTCAATTAAAAAACTCTGTTCATGTCTTATAATGTGTATTGCTATCTAAGAAAAATAATTCACGCAGTAAAACCCGAAGAATCATGGTGTCACTGCTTCCAACATTGCCCTGTAGTAGAGAGTTACATGCATCTGTGGGTGTGCCCACGATAATTTCCAATAACATCTCGAGCTCAAATATCATTTTCCACAATTGAAAGATCACTGTGTTGTGCATTTTTTTTTCAGTTTCAAAAAGTATTCTGTCATCTGTAAACATTACATAAACAGGTAATGCTGCAAGTTTAAACGATCCTGGGGTTTCCTGATGTGCATGCTGTGTTCTTCTTCAGGAAGGTGCCCCAAGTGGAACCTTTGCAAAACCATTCTCAGTCTTAGCAGTTTCAAAACATATCTGGATCATGGATCCTGAAATATCTGCCAAAATACCATCTTATTATGCAAACCTACTCGGACAACGACATGTTCAGACGTTACTAGTCTTTAAGGCGTGTTTCACTGGGCACAATTCGCCAAAGCAAACATAGGTAAATACACCACAATTACAGGGGGTTTCACAACGCGTTTTAGTACTTGTAGGCAGTGATTAAACATATTGTTGTAGATTAATTATATAGAAAAGTGCTAATAGACAATGTTCTCGGAAGTATCAGTAGTTTTAACTTGGCGTGCAGAATAATGCGGTCAACATTTTAGGGTGTGACATTTCTCTACCTGGTATCCGTTCCTCTAGCCACTGATTTTCATGATTTATTGCCAAAATCTTAAAATTAAAGACCCCGTCTCTTCCATAACTACTGCTTCTGTGACGTATCTGCATTGTAACCAACAGCTGAAATCATTCTGGAGTAGATGGACTTCTTGTGGTATAATCATCGGCTCACTACTAATTTCTATAAGGAACTATAATAAACGTATATGCTTTTCATGAAATGATATTTCGGCTGTTTGTGTTGTTGGGTTCGTATGCAGATTTTATAGTGCCTCTTGTGAAACACGCCATAAATGACTTGCACAAGACATTCGTAACTCACTTCATAATATTATTCACACACTAAAATGCCAGTCAGTCTCCCACTTCTTACAATATTTATTAGCTGGAATTAATTTCAAGTTTATGAAGATAGGCCAGGATTTGCATGCTTTGTATTTGGGTGTGTGGGTTATGTAGTTTTTCTGCTACCTGTTTATGTGATTAAACCTAATTAGCTATCAGACTAAACAATTTTGTAACTTTTCTACTTTTCTCTTTGGATTATTGATAAGTAAACCATAAATATTTAAGAAAATTTTGTATTGAGTTATTTTAATAGTCAAGAGTATAACTTCTAGCAAATGTAGAGGATTTAATCTTTTTAATTTTTTCCGTATTTCCCTAGCCACATAATCTATTGAGAATGCACTCTTGATTGCTCTTCACACTGATTTTTGTTATGACACAAACGCATGTTTTAGCCATATTTTGTTCACCGGTTTCTCATACTTGAATGCTGGTAACACTTGTGCATATTTGTTAATAGAAAGTTTTACTTACAATTCCAACAATTGATTTAATAAAACTATTTTATTTCTAAACATCGACTCGAATCTGTAAGCAATTAATCAATAACATATTATAATGTGGATTGGGATCAACTGTAACATGTGTGTCGAAAGCCAAATTAACCAATGCAGTGTTGTAAAACTTTGCTTACATAGCAAAAGGAATCTATCTGTAATAGTTCCTAACGACTTTCAATATTGTAGTTCTGCTTGTTGTCTTAACATTTTGTCTAATCGTAAAATTGAACGATTATGAACTGTTTAAAAACATATATCAACTTGCAACACTTGTGTTTATTAATTACATATAGAATTGTTAGATGATCTAGCATGTTCTCCGGACCTCAATCCCATTGAAAATCTCCGGGAGTGGATGACAAAAGAAGTGTTTAAGGATGAAACTCAGTAGGATTCGATAAAGGAATTTTCTGATTCAGTTTTCAGTACATGCGATAAAATTCCTTCGCAACTGATAAAAAAACATAGTTGCAAGCATGCCGAAGAGAATTTTTGAAGTAATTCGTAATAATGGAGGCTATACTAAATACTGGGACCCTTTTTAGTAATTTATAATTGCCTTTTGTTCGATAAATTATCAGTGGTCTTATCATTTCGACCAGGTGAAAATGTTTGTTATTTAAAAAATAATTATTAGATAAGTATTAAGGTTTCGAATGAAGCAGATTTCAGTTTTTCCATCATATTTTCCCTTTTGGCAATGGTGTTTACCATTTATTTGATTAAAAATTCGATAATATGCGTGAACGCTTACTTTCGTAAGTGGTCTTATTTTGACCAGGAATATATATATATATATATATATATATATATGTATATATGTATATATATATATATATATATATATATATATATAAATAAAATATTTTTAAAATATAAGACAGTACTGCTTAGTGCTTTCGTTATCATCATTATTGAAAGTGGGAACTATCTTTGTGAATAAAATTCACCTTGCCGCTATAGCTTAATGTGGTATACGTTGTCACCCGAAAATTTCTAACGAGAATCAATTGAAATTGAATATCTATAAATGGCATTAGCGTAGTATTGTCAGACAGCATTCTCATACGAGGTTTTCTTGAAAACTGTCTTTACTTTTAAACGTTAGTTACTACCGTGTTTTTAATGACAACATTCCGGGACATAAAACGTAACAATAATGCAATGATTTTGTGTCATTGTGGCGATAGCTCATCTTGTCTAAAAAAACAAGGTCGAATGCCATTAGTCGCGTGCTCTCGGGTAATGAATGAATGCGTGAATTTAGGATTGACATGAAATTCTTTTATGACCGAAAAATGGGCTGAAATGACTTAAATAAATAAAAAGTATATGACTTAGAATGACTTTAATGAACTTAAGGGTGACTTGAATGATTACAAATAAATAGAATCCTTGTAAAACTACTTAAATGATCTGAAGAATGACTTGAATGTCTTGGAAACGTACTGAGTGTAAATTGGGTAATCATTTTACATTAAATTAATACAGAAAAGTAATCCCTGACTTCATATAAAACATTTACAAATATAAGTAAAGCATGTACTACATTTTGATCCAAAATGCAAAGAGAAGCTTAAAAAGCTAAGAACCGCATCTATTAACAACATACCTTTAATCTTAATCAAAAAGGGCAAGCACAAAGTGTTACGAACATACCGACAGACAGACCGACTGACGTGATTTCATAACACCTAGTGTATTAATGACTCGATTATCGCCTAACGATGACTATTGTTTACATAAATTGAATAAAATTAAGCATACATTTATATATATGTATATATATTGAACTCATATATATATATATATATATATATATATATATATATCTTGAATTCTTATTGAACTCACATATATATATATATATATATATATATATATATATATATATATATATATATATATATTGAACTTTTATTGAACTGGTTTTTATGTGCACAAAATCCGTGGACTTTAGTTTTTGTGATATTATGTACTGTCAGGTCAACGGGGTTTCAATAGGGTATCCGTTGGCCCCACTTTAGCGGATAAAAAAGTTGAAAAAACTGTTATTATCATTAAATTTGAACGTCAAAAACGACATAATTTTTCACCAACTAATATATTTTTACTATAAAACTGCTGGAAAACTGCTTCTTTGGTACCAGTCTTCAAGAACTCTGGTGAAAGAACTGACCCACTAAATTATCGCCCCATTAACTTCCTCCCGACTTTTGCGAAAATATTTGAGTTTGTGTTAATCAAGCCCTAGTCCAGTACCTAACAGCTGCTAAACTCCTGACTGAAAAACAATATGTATTCAGGCAAGCCCGTTCAACAGCACATATATTAACTGTAGTCTCTGAACGTATATACCATTCACTGGACAAATCGGGGGGGGTGGAGCGCTAACCCTTGATATATCTAAGGTTTTTATCAGGGTATGGGACGATGGTCTTCTAAGGAAAATTAGATCATATGGTATCACTGGAAAAATGCATAATCTAATTAAATCCGTCTTATATAAGAGAAAACTCCAAGTTGTCTCGACGGTTGTACATCCAAAGAATATGACATAAATGCGGGAGTGCCACAGGGATCTATCCGTGTACCATTATTATTCCTCCCTGATGAAATCGTTTCGGAGATGGGTATATTTTCCGATGACACTACTCTCTATAACAGATATTAGAGGAAAACAAATGAACACATATCTTAGGAAATGTTAGAAACACTAGAGGATGACCTTCAATCTGCAGTGGAGTGTCTTCTTGGGCAGGGAAACAAGACCTATATGTAGTATCTGGTTTTCATATGCTGCACTCAAATGTAATCAGTTTTCATCAACATGAGGGAAATCAATCATATCAGACAATTAATTTAAAGCTTGGGTCAATATGAGGATAATCTTTTTTCCGACAATTATCATTTATTTATTTGGGCCCTTCCAATGTGCTCCCATGGGCGTGCTGGTTAAAAACCGACATTAAAAAATGACCTTTCATCTAATTTGCTCTCATGGGGAAGCAAATACATTCGGCATGCACCTGACCTTCCTTTGGCAAGGGGACAGGATCAAAGTGTAGTGTATGTTCCTCAGATGCTTCACCTAAAGGTAATCAGTTTTGGTCCATGTTGAGGCAACACTTCATATCAGGCAAATTATTTTGAAGAAATCACCTTGGGTCAATATGGGAAAAACCCTTCATATCAATGGCTAATTATTTATTTGGATCTTGCCAGAGTGTCCTTTATGGGAGCTGGTGTTCCCTCACATTAAAAACGAATTTGTGTCCAAATTGCTCTCCTGTGAAAGCAGATAAATACGGTTGCAACCTGGCCTTCCGGGACGGGACGTTTTGTAGTCAAGTAGGGTTGGCCAATGTGGAGGAAAGCCTTCATATCAGATAATTGCTATTTATTTGGGGACTGCCAGGCTTTCCCCATTTTTGGGGTAGCTTCTTTTGTGGAAACAAATAAATAAACCGACAGAAAACGGGAAACATCACTGGCCTCCGGCCAGATTTATAAACAACGTTCATTTCTGCGCGTGCGTGATCCTTAACTTAATTACTAACTCATTCATTTTGCTATCCCCTATTGTGTCATTGTTAGCTAGAAAGCCTCACCACCCCAATTTTCGAGTTCGAGCCCATTTCGTTCTCTATCTATATTTTTAAAATTTAGTTTGTCTTTCGTCACCCGGGCAAACGTTTATTACCAACTCTTTTCTTTACGTTCTCTTCCTCCTTCGCCTGTCTACTATCACTTTTTTTCTTGTCTACACCTCTAAACACCCAGTCAACGCCAGCTACCTCAGTTAGTTATTCATAAAGGTAAATGGAGTACGCATTCACGTTTTCTCGAGAGAAAGTCGAGTAGACCAAATCTAATTTTTCCATTTGTAAACTATCGTATGTCTAATAACAATATCTAAAAATAATACACCTGTATGCCAGAGATGTTTAAACTATATTGCAATAATTAAAAAAAATATCAAAAGCCGGAACTTAATTGTGATAGCGTATTTCGACAAAACTGCTGCTGCTTTTTCTACTCAATCACGTTCCAATTTCCATACCGTCCGTAATACCAGAGGACTCTCTTTCTTATTAGTTTAAGATGCCAAAATTATCCCTTTATCATTAAGCACGCCCTATGGAATCTGATCAGTTAACTCAAATTCAATAAGAGGGGCAACCGCTGTTTACACTTTCCATGCAGTTCCTTTCCGAATAAGCCAATTAGAATGAAGTCGAGGAATTGTCGTAGTTACACGAGGAAACAGAAGCTTCTGCCACTGAGTTTATAAAATACACGGTTATTTGATTTTTAAAGGTGCTATGAGTAAATACGTTCTGTGTTAAAAAACGGTTTATTGTATGATATGTTTAATATAATATATGAGTACAGGCCAAAAAAATCATTGATATATTAGCAGTATATAGAATTCATATGCACATCCATATGTATGTTTGATCCATATAAATACACATATGGTAAATGAATCCCACTGACGTCATATATTTCCTTTGGATGACGGGCAATACTGTATGCGTAAGCCTCTGTTGAGTTGCCATTGACACCGAAGCTTGAAGTTCCATTTATACTGGCTAGCTATAAAGCATTCATACAATATACGGGAGAGTAAATATATTTTATGTATTACTGAATCCCTCTCCTATTCTACGATTCTCTTATGTCGGAAATTTTTCTTTTCTAACCTTAACACTTGACACGGCTTGTTTTGTTTTTTAACTTAATAAAGGGTTTAAAATAATTAAGCACACAGAAAACTAAGCTAGCTAGGTAAAAACGAAACTAAGAAAAATCGATTTTAGTTATTTTTAAACAGTAGAAAAATTAAAAAGTATTTGAAAAATATTATGGTGTTCAATCTTTTTATAAAACTATATCTCTTTCAAGAATTGTCATGAAATACGTTTTACATAGATATTTCTTCAATAATACACGGATTTTATTCCTAGACATTTCACGCATCTCCAATGTAAATTTAAATAAAACAGGGCCAGTAATGTATGACAAAGCAAGACTACAAATATATCGATAGAGATACTGGTGTCCAAAAAGATATTATTGATGACGTATTTTACGTAACTATAAAAACAAAGAAAACCAATACGTATTGGGTCTAAACAAGTACATGATGGGAAAGAATTACCATAAAAATAGAGACTAAGAAATAGCGATACATAACATTTCAAATGGAAACATAAATGTTTTCAGTTGAATCCAACAACAAATGCATACTTTAGATGAAAAGTGGGGAAAACATTTGGTCACTAGCACAACTCAATCTAAAACACTGTTGTAGCGGCATATATGATATATTATAACGACCACATGATTCATATCCAGAATTATGAAAGCATACGCACAGATATATCAGCAAACATCCCAAATAGTCAATAGCAAACAACTGGCCCCCGATTTTGTGCCAATGTTTTAAGAATTGTTTGGTTGTCAGGTGGAACCTGGTTTTATAGTTGTTCGTAATGGGTGTCTACTTGACTGTGTTTTAAGGAGTGTCTCGTATCCCTTGGAAATACATCACGACTTTCCTAGTTGCGTGTAAGGAAGTAGCTAAGTTTTGGGGGGTTACGAATTCTTCGAGTGCTACTTTTAGTTCGATTGTTTACGTCATGTATAATGTGAATAAATTTACTCAGGACCATAATATTTCAGTGATTTGTGGGGATATCTTAGTTGTTTATGTTAACTTTCTAGTTTTTAGTCAATCATAATTGTGGTGGTCGGATCTGTCCATTAGAATGTAATTCCGTATACACTCTCCGATCAAATAACTGGTGTAAATACAATTTAGTGTTCGACAAAATCATAATCATTCCAAGATAAATACCTTATGCATTTCTTATTCATTTTCATTGAATAATAATTTCAAATTGTAATTCAGATTTTACAGGAAGTTCGTTTTCCGGCAAATTCTGTATAAATTATATATGTTGTACCTTATAAATTCTTCCCAATATTTTTAAACTATAAAGATATAAAGGTTATTATAAGTAAATAATTACGAACTATTGACGGCTATTAAATTAAATGATAGTCCGTCGCGTGCGAGGAATGCATAGTTTCATTCACTACTAGATCGGTATTTAAAAGATTCCTTTATCCAATTTCCAGGTAAAGTTTACTCGTCATTTACAACTTAACACTTCGATGCAGGCAATATTTATAATACGTGGCCATATTTCTTAGAAATTACCACCAGTCATTATTTACAGAACGAGACTGTTACGCTTAAAGAGTTTTTATTCGAAATACTGTAAGGATTCCCGAGATTGAAAGACGTAGCAGCATAATTACGGAGTTTGCATCTACTATTACTTTAGTAATATAATAATCAACACAAAAATGGCTGAAATAATTAATGTAATATTCATTACTGGAGATTTCTTTTAAGATGAAAATATCGGTACGTAAAATGGTAATGTATGTCTCAGAATTGGGTTCTATTTTTATATTGTTCGGTAATCCAGTAATGTTACTTACGTAAATGATTGCAGATAATAGCTTATTGAGTAACATTTTAATTTTCTTCAGAATTAGGAGTAGCGAACGCTTAGGTATTGCCGGTCCAAAATCTGCTAGAATTACCAATTTGTTGTCCTTATATATATATATATATATATATATATATATATATATATATATATATATATATATATATATATATATATATATGTATATATATATATATATATATATATATATATATATATATATATATATATATATATATACCTAGATTATAATATTTGTATAAAACGCTGCAACATATATTTGTAACAGAATTTGTAAAATAAATGTGAGAATTATCTTTTAAAATTAGATCTTGAAATATCAAAGTATACTCCTAAATCCTGGCAACCAGAAGAAAAATCGGACGCCCATTCGTAAAATGCGCTCAAATATGATATGTTGATTTATGCATAGTTCATATTTACTATAATATATTATATTGGATTCACTATATACTAAGGCTTTAAACAGTTTAAAATTAAATTTGGTCGTGCACCACTACAGAAAATCGAATCCAAAACGTTTAGCTTACGGTTTACTTTATTCCCTTAACGTTAATGCCTAAGCTATAGAGGTATGTTAGCTGCAACGGTAAAAATTAAAACAGAAACAAATACCTATTACGCTACCCAGGCATACTCGCAATGCCGTTGTTAGACCTTCACTTGAAAAATTCAATTTGAAAAATTTTCCAAGTTTTACACAGATGTTCCATCATAAAACCCGAATATACCGTTTAGCATGGTTCGAATACACTATATTTTATATTTCCTCTATTAGACCAGATAATAAAACAGCAATTGTATACGCGACATTTATTAAACAAATACATATATATATATATATATATATATATATATATATATATATATATATATATATATATATATATATATATATATATATGCATACACAAATATCTGGCGAAAGGACAGACCCATCAAATTATCGCCCCATTAGCCTCCTCCCACTTTTTGCCAAAATATTTGAGACCATAATTAACCATGCTCTAGTCCATCATCTTACAGATGCTAAACTACTGACTGACAAACAATATGGATTTAGACAAGCCCGTTCCACAGTAGACATCCTCACCGTGATCTCTGAACGTATATACCAATCACTGGACAAAGCGGGGGAAGGCAGAGCGGTAGCTCTAGATATATCTAAGGCTTTTGACAGGGTATGGCATGAGGGTTTCCTCAGTAAAATCAGATCATACGGTATCACTGGTAGAATACTTAACATAATTAAATCCTTCTTAGATAAGAGAAAAATCCAGGTAGTCCTCGACGGTCGCACATCTAAACAATATGATATAAATGCGGGAGTGCCCCAGGGTTCTATCCTTTGACCTCTATTGTTCCTGATATTCATAAATGACCTCCCCGACAACATTGCCTCTGAGATGGGTATATATGCTGATGACACTACGCTCTATGGCAGACACGACAGGTAGACGAATGAACACATTTCTAAAGAAATGGCAGAAACACTAGAGGAAGACCTCCAATCTGTAGTGGAATGGGGACAAAAGTGGTTGGTCGCGTTCAATGCTGCCAAGACTAAACTAGTTTCATTCAATAATTACAAGAAACCCTCTCTACCACCAATAGCAATGGCCAACGACTCTTTATCTGAGAGTCCATCTTTCAAACTCCTTGGCCTAACGTTCACAGGAAACATGAGTTGGAACAATTACATTGAAGGCATTGCCAGGGCCGCTGCAAGAAAGGTAGGCTCTCTCTACCGTGCTAGAAAACTACTAACACCCGAAAGTATCCTGTAACTCTATAAGGCCACCATTCGCCCATGTATGGAGTATTGCTGCCACATCTGGGCTGGTGCATCTGCTACTAGTCTCTCGCTCCTTGACAAGGTTCAAAAGAGAGTCGCAAACCTGATAGGCCCTGAACTGGCATCTAAGCTTCAGCCTCTGTCCCATCGACGAAATGTTGCATCTCTCTGACTTTTCTACAAGTATTTTAGTGGTGAATGCTCTGATGAACTGCAATCACTTGTGCCCCAACGACGCGAGCACCCTCGACAAACCCGACAGGCTACTAAATCCCACCTCCACACTGTAGAGGCCCCTAGATGTAAAAGATATTTTTACTCCAATAGTTTCTTCCCCAGAACCGCAAGACTCTGGAATTCCATTCCAGGTCCCAGCTTCCCAACAGTACTGACGTGCAGAAGTTCAAGTGTAACGTGAACCGACACCTTGCTGCCCAAATCCCTACATAGTACCCCAGTAGTTGTTGCCCCTGATAGTAGCCCCCTACACCAAAGTGGCAATTTGCCTTGTTTGGGGTGAAAATGTAATAAAAAAAAAATATATATATTAAAACCGTTTTGTGTTTACTAGAAACATTTTTGGCGAATATTACACAAGTATTAATCATATAGATTACCTGCATGTATATAATTACGCGTAATAGAAAACTAAACATAATCATACCATTGGAAAAAACAAAAAATACTATTAGGGAATTAATGAAAAATGGATGCTTAAAAAATATGCAAAGTTGTTGTATCGATGCAAATTTTGACCCATACACAAGGAAGTTGTATTTTATTCATAAATACATAGAAAAAAGAGCGTTTAATATGAAAACAATACACAAATAACAAAAATTTATAGAATTATAAAATGGAGTAAACTCTAATTTAGATATAACATTTGAAAATAATATTTCGAATTAATTAAATAAAACAAGCTATATCAATAATAAAAAAGACCATCATTAAAGGAAATATAATTCATAGTTTAATATTAAGCATTTTATCAAATTAATAATTTAAATCATGCCCAGAACAAAATCGGTATTCTAGATAATTTTAGAAGAAAATATTAAAAAAAAAGAAATTAGTCATCATATAATATGGTAACTACTTTACTTGCACTAAAACATTTGAGAATTATGTGTTGGGGGATTATCATGAATTATAAGTATTTTAATTGACGTCATAAATATTGTGTATATCATTGAAAAATATTTATGATAGGGTTTTCTTGTAAATTGAAATTATATATAATATTTCGCTATCTAATTAGGTTCTGGAAATGTGAAATTAATGTTAATAATAATGTACAGTAATACTTCGAATATTATTTGAATATAATGCAAAGAATTACGAAATTAAACAAATTATAAATGTAATGTTAAATGTAATTTGGAACTAATTTTACTTTTTGTTATTTAGTGAGTACACCAACTCTAGCTTAAAAAAAACTTTAGAGTAAACGAGCAAAAACAGGGCAACGTTAAATACGTTTCCCCCTTGGAATTGTTGCGACGGATAGGAAACCCAATATGCAAATTTTCTAATTATTGCATGGACAAAAGCAATACAGACAAACCAACAGACTAATCCGATATCATGAAAAATTCAATATGTCATACGTCCTTTACAATCTAAACATTTTATATTCGGTCATTCTAAAACATACTAACTACCTGTTTTTAAAAAAGAATATATACCACATGAATGCCATATTATACAGGATACTGGCTATCTGCTGCACTTATTGCATTACCTAAAAGCAAGCAAAAGTCACCAGGGAACGTTATCGTGATTTTTTTAATTATTTAATTATTATAGTAAAAAAATAATTATATATATATATATATATATATATATATATTTATATATATATATGTGTATATATATATAAATATATCATTCATTTGCTCACATAAATTTAATATACGAAAGTATAGATTTATGCGTAAACTTTAAGTATTTACTTCCAAAGTGCTCAATACGTAGGTACAGCTAGTTAGTAATTTATAAAATATATATAGCGATTAAGCTACACTGAATATTCTGCGTTGTGCCCACTATAGGGTTTGGCAGGCGTATGCGCGAATTTTGTGGTTGCTTCTTGTTTTCATATATCTTGAGGATTTCTAGTTAGCCAATCAGCTTTCTAATATCCACCGGGCCCCTTTCTTATCAGCCAATGGGCATGCATTTTATCGAACAAAGGATCTGTTTTAGAACTAGGTAAGTGGTAGATCTTTTCCCTCCTCTTTTATATATATATATATATATATATATATATATATATATATATATATATATATATACCTACGTGTACACACATACATGCACATATATATACATATATATATATATATGTACATATATTTGTGATCGTTTATGTATATTCATGTTTATATAATTAATTGTTTTTGTTTTCTATTGTTATTGTTAGTTTAAAATCTATTTTGTATCGCTATCCTAGAGTAAGTTTTATTTTGTGAACGCAGTTGTTTGCTATTTCTCGTCTACGGTTTAATAGATTTTGTAGGTTCTTTAAAGTACAGGATAGCACATTTTTCATGGAGGCATAATTTACATGGGGCGTCTAAATGTCTGCACGTGGTAGCTTGTCTCATTATTTTCCATTCGACTACCGGCGAATGTCCGCTTTCTTTCAAGAAGCAACCACTCGTGCATACGCCTGACGAATCCTATAATTGATGAAACGCAGAATATTAAGTGTAGCTTAATCGCCATATATATTTTATAAATTACTATATATATATATATATATATATATATATATATATATATATATATATATATATATATATATATATATATTAGGGACATATATATGTATATATATATATATTTTATATATATGTGTATATATTATATATTATGTATATATATTACATGTATATATATATATATATATATATATATACAGTGCGGAAAATAAGTGTTGGGCACACCCTATTATTGTTATTTAACACAGTGTTTATGCAGCGAATGACGCAAAAAATCTACAAGAAAAAGTTATTAAATTAACAATAACGAATAATATTAGAAATTGGAACCTTTTAATGCATAACATAATTTATATAATAAAAACGAGAATAGCCGGAACTAACAGAATTCCATCTAATATTTAGTTTAAACCCCCGTATTGGCTATTACAGCTTCGATACGGTTTTTTTTTATACGACGAAACTTATTTGGACAACGTTCAGACGAGATTTTGGCCAACTCTTCAACATATACTTTCTTCAAATCCTGAATATTACGTGGATCCCGCTAGTGGACTTGATTTTTAGCTCCCTCCATGGATTCTCTATAGCATTAAAGTCTTGGGACTTACTGGGCCACTTACGAATATCTATTTTGTTCTGTACCAACCAATCGAAGGTTATATTAGCAGTATGTTTGTGATCATTATCTTGTTGAAAGATCCATCCCTGTCGCATACTTAACCATTGGAGGCAGTGCAGGGCAGGGGTTATTTTCAAGAATTTCCCGATATTTGGCTGCATTCATCTTTCAATCTAAACTATGAAGTGGTCCAGCACCATTTCAAGAGAAGCATCCTCAGAGCATGGCATTTCCACCACCAAACTTTAGAGTGGGGAGGGTGTTCTTCTGATCGTGCGCTCAGCCATCACTTCTCCATACTCGACGTGCAGAGTTAATGCCGAAAATGTCGACTTTCGTCTCATCGGACTATATCACATTTTCCCTGTAATCATCTGTTTTCAATAAGTGATTTCTTGCAAACTCCAGACGGGAATTAAAATGACATTTTTTCTTAGTAATGGTGTCTTTCGAGGTGTACGCGATTTAAGATCGTTGCGTCGGAGTACATTACTACTCGTTGGTTTCGTTACTTCTATCGATGCTTCTTACAAATCTTACTGAAGTCTGCCTCGTGTGGTTCTCGGCTGCTACTGAAATTTCCGTACAATCTTTCTCACTGCTCGATCCGACATCTTGCGAGGAGCTCCGGTTCACGGTTGAGTCATGAACCTTCCATTTCTAAATAATGGTTTCTATGGTGCTTACAGGGATTGTTAATTAAGCAGATATACGCCGAAAACCAACTCCATTCTTGTGCTTGGCAATAATCTTATCGCGGACGACATGAGAGAGTGCATTACGTTTACACATCCTGAGAACCTTCACGCGTGATGGCTTACTGGTGACTTACAATGACGCACAATATGGTCTACAACAATAGGGAAACTTCTAAACCGTATAAAAGTGTCGGCAAATTAAAATGCAAATAACAATTTCGAGCATTATTTATGAAAAATAATAATAAAATATAATTTAAACAATGCGTCCAATACCTTTTCTTCGGGCTATTCTAGTTTTTATTATATAATTTTTGTTATGCATCAAAAGGTTCCAATTTCTAAAGTTATTTGTTAGTGTAAAATTAGTAAATATTTCTTGTTAAATGTTAGGGTCATTCGCTGCATAAAAAAAATTGTAAAATAAAGAACAATGGGTCGTGTCCAACACTAATTTTCTCCACTATATATATTAGGTCGGAGGTTTTCTGTCATAAATACTAAATCTAGTGATTTTGTTTGGCAGAAAAATCATTTTGAAGCGGCAAAATAAATTAGGTCTAATCCCGACATTTATCTTTCTCGCCCGGATAAAGGATCGGGCGTTGTTATACTTAACAAAACGGATTATATCTCCAAAATGTTACAAATCTTGGACGATAAAAGTAAATTTCTCCGTTTGGGTGATTTAAGCCATTATGATACTTTTCGTGTGGAAATAAAAATCCAGAAAAGATTTCTTCAACTTCATAAAAGCGGATTTATTTCTAAGGAGATTTATGATAGAATCCGACCCATCGGTTCTCAAAGGCCTAGAATGTACGGTTTACCCAAGGTCCATAAACCCAACATTCCTTTGCGACCCATTTTATCTATGCTGGGTTCTGCACAGCACGCACTTGGTAAATGGCTGGTTGATCTTCTTAAACCTGTGCTTTCTTTTTATTCGGTCCATTGTATCTCTGATTCTTTTCAATTCGAATCTCAGATACAAAAATTACCTTTATCTAAAAATACCGAGTTCTTGGCCTCCTTTGACATTAATAGTCTTTTTACTAATATACCTTTGGATGAAACCATTGGTATTTGTGCTGACTATCTATACCGTGACCCCTTAAAATCTCCACAATTTCCTGAACGAATTTTCGTTGAACTGATGGAACTTGCTACTAAATCAGTCTCCTTTAGTTTCAACAACATTATGTACCGTCAAATTGATGGGATATCTATGGGTATCCCTCTTGGTCCTTCGTTAGCCAACATTTTCGTTGGATTTTTGGAAAACGAATTATTTTCCAAAATTACTAAGCCGGCATTCTACACACGCTACGTTGATGATACTTTTGCATGCTTTCCCTCTCGGAGCGAAGCTGAACAGTTTCTTCGTCTTCTTTGCAACCTGCATCCATCTTTACAATTTACTATGGAGGTTGAAGACTGTAGCTCTCTCCCATTCCTCGACGTTCGTGTTTCTAAAGTTGGTACTACGTTTGAGACCTCTGTTTATAGAAAACCTACATTTACAGGGCTCTATCTTAATTGGTTTTCTTTTGCCCCTCAGTCTAGAAAAATAAACCTCATTAGCGCTCTTACGCATCGTGCACTTATGATTTGTTCACCAAACCGTCTTGATACGGAACTTGGTGAAATCACAAATATTTTTCTTAATAATGGATATCCCATTAATATAATAAAATCTACTATTGAACGTAAAATTACTACATTTAATAGTGGTAAACATATTGGTCCATCACGTTGTCCCATTTATCTAAAATTACCATGGTTGGGTCCTGTTGGCCTTCATATTGTTGAAAGGATTTCTTCTGCTACTCAACGTTGTTTTCCAGCTACTATGCTTAGAGTAGTTTGCACAACTCGAACCTTTTTCTCTTCTTTTCGTAAAGATGTTTTGCCAACCATTCAAAAGAACTCTGTTGTTTATAAATTCGTTTGTCAGTGTGGAGCTGACTACGTTGGCAAAACATCCCAAAGATTAGAAATGAGAATATCCCAACATATCCCTCGGGATATTCGACTACACCAGGTTTCGAGAACATCCGGGCACTCCCAAGCTCATGAGTCCGCCATTGCCAATCACCTGTTGAGTATAAATAGGTGTGCCGATCAATATTCCGATGGATGGTTTTCTGTTTTATACAGTGCTAGATCGAACTATCATCTCAATATCATTGAGGCGTTAGTTATTAACAACTCTCGACCTAGCCTGTGTAGACAAAAGATTCTGAAACATCAGTTGGAGATATTCATTGATTTAAAACCACCTGAACAGTGAGATTTTTTTTCCACTGTTCTTCCAACTGAAACCAAAATTCCCCTCTTCCCTCATTCGTTTTCTTAGTTTTTAATTTATCATTCTGACGTTTCCTCTTAGAGGGTCAGACGATAAGGCCTTAAGGAAATTTTAATAATTTCACCTGCCCATTTCTTGTTTTTTGGTATTTAAATTAAATTATGTTTCCTCTGAAATTTCTCCTTCCATTTTGCTGTACCAAAAATTTACTTATATATATATATATATATATATATATATATATACATATATATGTATATATATATGTATATATATATTTATATATATATATATACATATATATAAGAGAAGAGACATAAGAATTGTAAGTTGAACTTTACGATCCAAATTTATTTTCCGACTGAATGCTCATAAACACGATTTCAAAATCCTTATTCCGCAGAATTTCAAAGAATCCTATTCTTGTCATTCTTCTCATCAGAGGATATAGAACCCCTAGTAAATTATATATGTAGCGATGTTAGAATTTGCTAGTGAAGGCATTACGTGAAACCGTAATTTATTGTAGTCATACATTTTCAAATAAAAAAACTGAAAAAAGTTGGATATGTCAAACATATATATACAAATAAAAACAAACCGCCTATAATATTTCAGCTCGAAGGAAAATCCTCTAAAATGGGTCCAAAATGCAAAATAGTTATTTTTATTTGTATATATATATATATATATATATATATATGTATATATATACATATATATATATATGTGTGTGTGTGTGTGTGTGGGTGGGTGGGTATATTTATGTATGTGTGTGTGTGTGTGTGTGTTTGTAGACAAGTACATAATCCCATGTGGCCGGAGTATTTTTCCGCGATATTATTGGCTTTTTACCACTGCAAAAAGATGTTACATAATACGGAATACGACAATCTAGTCTATTAATCATTGAACAGTTTGGTAAGCATAGCCGATTTGAGTCCTTTTAAAACTTAGTAATACTTCATATACAAAATAGTATATACTAGAATTGGGTAAATGGAATTCCTAGTACCAATATCTCAATCTTACACACAATGCCTAAACTTTACTGAATTTACTTTTTAAAGTAAATCGGTACACGCCTTCTTCTCTTATAATTATAATTGTTATTTAGATATGTTCAAGTGCAAGAAAGTGTTGCTCATCGTTGTTCAAAATTAGTGTATCAGGTGATTGTAAAGAAGTCTATATAAATACAATATACTAGTAGTTACGGTGGTAACCCATTACGACTTCTGAGGACCATTATATCAGGATAATAAAACTAAAAACTAAAATGATCAAGTTATGTTCGATTTATAGTATTTAATTAATTTATACTGCAGAACTACGTTATACAAAGTCATGAATCATGCGAGAAAGTGCACAAAAAGCAATCTGGTCCCGAGGGAATTGGCTGGACAAACGAGTCGAAAGACGCAGTAAGCGCAGAACTAATTTCCCCTCCAAATTGGAGACAATTCATGTAAGGCTGATCTGATTTTTGTCGTCAGAATAACTAACCAAAAAGGGCATGGACTTACACGTCGAAATAAGCCATTTTCTCGCGCAGAATCTTTTAAGTGTTACAAGGAAAGAGTCATTTTCTTATAGGTAAGAAAAACGTGATATAGACTGAGATTCGAACCTTATTAGCAAGGTTCAGAATTAGATTCAGAAAAGTATTATGCATTGTTTAGTTTCACATAAAATAGTTTAGAAATGTTGTTGGAAAGGTATGGTTATTGTTTAATTATTTTCATGAAAACTGAATTAAAATATAGTCAGAGAAAATAAAGAACTATGAAATTTAAATATGTTGAAAAATAGGTTAGGTCGAAAAATAGATTAGTGAGAATTCTTTGTCTGCAGAAATGGTTAGGAACATGTGCGAACCACGTATGCTTAGGCAACCTGAGTTTCCACGTAAGTGGGTCACTTTTAAAACCATACATGACGTCATAGAAGAAAAGAAGATTCTCAATATAGTTTGCTAGTTTTAGTGAGATTAGGAGACAGAGAGGGAGACAGAGAAAAGAGAGAGAGACAGATAGAGAGAGAAAGGTGGAGTCCAGAGTCGAGTCCGGATCGAGTCAGAGAAGCCCCCCCCCCTGTAGAAGCGAAGGGGAAAGTTTAAAACATGTAGAAACAACTATCAATTCCTGGGTGTGATCATCATGTTGACCGGGTAAATGGAATAAAAGAGCATCTCATATTCTTGCAAATGCCGTCTTCATGTCATCTTTCTTCCAAATTGAAGGTAATATGAGCATTGTTCCTACTCATCTTAATAATAAAGTTTGTGTATAACTCATTTCTGAAATGTGACCTCCTGTCCATCTAAGTACTGACTGTCCTTCCGGTGTTAAAAAACCGATCAATCTCTCTCCACTCTAATATATGTTAAAACAAGGAACATCCACAGAACTGAGAAAGGTATAGCCGTCTTTTCTCGTCCCCCCTGTAATATCTGTATAAGTGTCTCTTCCCCTCATCAATATGAATGTCACCAGCAGTCTCTCTTTCTATCTCTAATATGGTCTCATATGCAACAGAAGGAAACGGATCATCGGCTGGTATATCTTCCCGCACCTTTCTGCGTCGATATCCTAGACTTCTAGGTAGTTTCTCTTTGCATCCATATATTAAAAAAAATAATGAATAATTACCCTATAGTTTTTCATGAAAGTCTTATCAAGTTCTATGTATCTACATTGTGTATTTATGTTATGCTGTTTTATTGGTACAATACATTTGTGTTTCTCCATTCGAAAGATCTAAGTATGTGTGCGCGTGCGTGTGTGTGTTCGTGTTAATTAATATTAGATATATTACGAGCGGCTGTAATCACATGCATCCGTTTATAGGATGAAATCGTGTACCTCATTAGTTGAAGAAGAATGTTATCGTGATTGCTTTTTATTGATACACATTTACTTAATTTAATGAGATTATTAATCCTGAAACGGTATTAGACCTCTGAAAATGTGTTTTTTACAGACCGAACTGATAATTTCCTTCAATATTAAAAGAAGTAGATTAAGACGAAATAAGGAAAGCATGATTAAATCTGATTAGAAAAATACAACATATCTGACAGGACGGCGTAGTAGTCTCTGAGCAATTAAATGGTATGGAAAGAAAGAAAAAAAGAAAAATATACAATAAAAAGAATGTTTTTTATTATAAGTGTACATATATACTATTGTATACATATATACATATATATACACACATATATATATATGTGGGGTGGAAATATGCACATATAAATATATATATATATATATATATATATATATATATATATATATAACTTTTCGATTTTACTCATATTACATCGAATTTATACAAATTTTAAAACAGACTATAATACTCATGAATTATACATACTTGTGAACGATTCTGAACCTATAGAAATCTTATTATTTCATTCTTCAGTATGAATATTATATTTTCCATCGGATACAGAGTAAGAACTATAAGACATAATTAAAAGAAAAATGATGTATATCTAGTAATTTATAAACCGCGATATCTTGTGGATGCAAGTGAAATTTATACCTCTACATTAAAAATCCTTTCAACGTTGCAGAACATTATATACAATGATTTACATTTATACTCTTTCTGATTATGATTTCACAAATTTGAAATAGGAATTTTCCTGGTTGGAATTACTAATAACACCACTTGATATTGGCTTATACTTGAGGCCCAGTAATACCCTAGATATTTAATTCGTCATTCTGATACGTAAATTCCTAACTTAATATCACTATTTTAACTAAATTATTTTATAAAATATTATACTTCATTTTATAGGCAACAGTTTGAATTTTTCAGTTTGAATTTAATCGAGACTATGTGCATGATAATTGTCTTACCATATATTATTTTAAAAAGAATGAAACAAAAAAAAATATATTTAGCTGCGCCAGAAAAAAAGAATTAATACTATTTTGCAAAATTTTATTAATCTTAGACCGATTGTCTATCAAATATCGCGCATTTTCTCGTTCTAAAGATTATATTGATACTCTAAGATAACTAGTTGTATGTGTGTTTTAAAATTTCAAAAATTCGGCGGTTTGCAAACTTGAATGTTTCTAATCTCTCTCTTTCTCGCTCTCTCTCTCTTTCCCTTTATATATATATATATATATATATATATATATATATATATATTCATATATATATATATATATATATATATATATATATATATGTATATATATACATTATACATATATGTATATATCCATAGATTAAATATATATATATATACATATATATATATACATATATTTATATATATATTTATATTGATATATATATATATATATATATATATATATATATATATATATATGTATTCATATATTTATATTAAAAAAAATATATATACATATATATTCACACCAGAAACTAGTCGTCTCCCGGATTATTCTGCTGCCCACACCATTTATTTCGAGACCCATTGTATACATATTTCAATACTCAAATTGTATTACTCACGGATATACAAAATGGAATAGTATATCCATTTAACATCTGATACACTGTGCCAATACATAAAAAGATTTTGGAGTACCAAAACACACTCAACGAACCAACGAATACGGCTGCCAGTTATACCTTTCGGAAAATCAATAAGGACCAACCACGTTTTTTTGTTATATGGGCCTACTGCATTCTCCCCTCGACCAATACTCTGCCAACCTGGATTTATAACCCCGGAGGGCATTGTAATCCTTCCGGTAATGGACTGCTCAGGTTGTATCAAATTCCTTTCCCTGTAATTATTTCCATATACTTATCATTCACCACTTAAAGAAAAACTATTTTCAATATGTGTGCTGAAAGCAAAATAAGTGTTTATTCACAGTTGAACAATTTGCTAATCGCATTTCATTTCCTCTCATAATATTAGGCTTTATTGAAATTCCATGGATAAAGGCAATCAACACAACCTCCTCTGTATATTCCTTTTTTTCAAACAATTAATTCTTAATTCGAATATATGTGTCTATATGTTGTTTTCTCAGAATTTTAATACATCAACATTTCTCTATGCTTACATATTGAGCTTCTCCTTTTTGGCTAGGATCGCCCTGAATGTATTTCTTCAAGTAATATCTATCAGGATATATCATCTGATTTCAAATCTCAATAATATATTTAGATATACATGTATATACATACATACATATATACATGTATATATATATATATATATATATATATACATACAATCTAAATCAAATATATAATCTATGAGAAGAATATGATATAATAGTTTACGAATACAAGCTTCAATACGTATTAATTTGAGGATCGATGTAATAAAAAAACATGTTTTCATTTGTAATATTATCAAACAAAAGATCAATACACTATTTCTCTAACAATTTTTAATATTCACTATTATTCTATGTCGCTTCTGAAAACATGTCTATAATTCGTTTAATTTGTAGTTTTCTATATTTTGTACTACAATTTCACTGAGTTATGACGAGGACGGATTCATTAAAATTAGAAACAATTATTTGAGATAGCATTTTAGACCCATACATACTTACAGCCATACACACACAACACAAAAAATACACGCACACAATATATATATATATATATATATATATATATATATATATATTTATTAATATAATGTATGAATAATATCAATAAGAAAAATGTAAAAATATTTATATCTTTTCTGTATTTATTTCCTGTGTGTTAAAGAAATGTTTCATTCAAAAGCACATATTTTCGACCGATTCTTCGGTCTTCCTCAGTGTGAATCATATGTATATATGTATGTATGCATGTGTATATATATTTACATATATATATATATATATATATATATATATATATATATGTATATATTGTTTGCGTGTGTTTGTTTGGTGTGTTTATGGATGTATGTACGCATGGAACTAAGATGCTATCTGAAATAATTGTTACTAATTTTAATGAATCCTGCCTCGTCATAACTCAGTGAAATTGTAGTACAAAAAGAGAAAATCACAAATTAAACGAATTATAGACATGTTTTCAGAAGCGAACTAGAATAATAGTGAATATTAAAAATTGTTAGAGAAATAGTGTATTGAGCTTTTGTTTGATAATATTACAAATAGAATCATGTTTTTATTACATCGATCCTCAAATTAATACGTATTCAGGCTTGTATTCGTAAACTATTTATCATATTTTTTCTTTTGGCAAATAACAAGTAGGATCCTGAACAGAAGTGTGCGTTCTATTCCACCCAGTATCAATGGACTAGAGGTAATCTCGTCAGCATCAGACAAGGCCAAACTTATTGCAAAGAACTTTGCAGCTAATTCTACCCTATGCGACGAAGGCCATCAACTCCCCATATTTCCTCCTATAACACAGAACAAGCTAGGTAACATACAAATATCCATGCATGAGGTCGCTAAGCTAATAAAGAACTCTGATTCCAGTAAAGCAACTGCCCCGGACGGCATCCCAATTATAGTGTTGAAAAAGCTTCAACCTGAACTTGATCCCATACTTACGAAACTGTTAAAGCGTTGCCTTAAGGAGAGGTGCTTTCTGACTCCCTGGAAGACCTCATCAGTTTGCCCTGTATTTAAGAATTCAGGTGATAAGTCTTCTCCTTCTCAATACAGACCAATAAGTCTCCTGTGTGTTATGAGTAAGCTGCTGCAATCAATATTAAATAGAGAAATAATCAACAACATCAGCAGAAACAACCTTCTTAGTGACACACAATATAGTTTCCGCTCTGCAAGCGCTACTGCAGATGTCCTGACGGTTATATCTCACAGGATTAGTGAATCTCTCGACAAAGGCTTCCTTTCTAAGGCAATTTCTCTAGACATATCCAAAGCCTTCGACAAGGTATTGCATAAAGGTCTACTTCACAAGATTTCCAGCAACGGTATAACTGGAAATGTTTTCTCAATCATTAAATCATTTCTCTCCGATAGGCTCATAAGGGTAGTGGTAGATGGACAAAAATCGGAGGCCTTCAATATAAATGCTGGAGTCCCTCAGGGGTCAATACTGGGACCAACTCTCTTCCTGATCTACATCAAGGACCTTCCTAAACACATACTTAAATCATTCGTTTACATCTATGCTGAAGACACGACCATCTATGGCAACACATCAAAGGATGTAAATGCCACAGTTCTCTCTGATTCGCTCCCCCCTGATCTCGAGCGCGTGGTTCAGTGGGGGTGCATCTAAAACCAAAATCCTATCCTTACATCATCAGCACTCTGATCCCCATCTGGCATCAATTGGAATGGATTGCTCTCGTCTGGGAGAGGCTCCATGTTTTGACAAGCTTCTGCTTTTGACTTTACTCCTGATCTGAAATGGAACACGTACATCAAGTCTGTTGCCAAGGTCGCTCGAAAGATGGTGGGATCCTTCTACCGTTCCAGAAGATATCTCATTATTGATGCAATTCTCTATCTATATAAAAGCCAAGTCCGTCCAAGGATGGAATACTGCTGCCATATCTTAACAGGAGCTGCTAAAAAAGCCTATCTGTATTTGACAGAGTATAAAATTTACTTCGTGGCTTAGTGGAGGATGCCCTTGTCTCATCCTGCAACTTCTCTCCCACGGAAGAGACGTTGCGAGCCTATCCTTGTTTTTATCGTTATTTCCATAGCAGGGGCTCGTCTGAACTCCAATCTCTGCTTCCCCCTCGCCAATTTTTCACGAAAAAACACCCGTCTAGCTGTATCCACTGTGAAAAAATTTCCCAACCTCTTTAGGTGTGCCTAAACCAAAACGTGGATTCCATGAAAAAAACTTATTTCTTAGAACTTCACACCTGTGGAACTCTGTTCCGTCTGCCTGCTTCCCACCTGACAACAGCTTGGATGTGTTCAAGTTCAACGTTACCAAATTCCTAATGAACCGCCCCCTTTAGTAAACACTTCATCAAATCTCCAGACTAACGTAATGTACTTGCAATAACCCTTATCCCTGAGTTGCTTCCGGGCCTTGATAAGTTGTGACCACTGTGTAAAAATATGTATACATGTATATATACATATATATTAATACATATACTCGTATACATATACGCACATATATAATTATACACAGATATATATATATATATATATATATATATATATATATATGTGTGTGTGTCTATATATGCATAGATATGTATATATGTGAACGATAGGGATAAGTATTTATTAAATAGTAACTATATTGAATAATATATATATATATATATATATATATATATATATATATATATATATATATATATATATTATTCAATATAGTTACTATTTAATATACTTATCCCCATCTTTCACATATTTATATTTCTCAAATTTATAACAAAGTAAATCACGGATATTTTGAATGCTGTTTATCCATATTTACCACTTTAAAGTAAGCTGACTATTTTAAAATAGGTTACTATACTAGGTTTCAAGACGGCCAAACAAAAGCATAGCAATCTCTCCCTTCTTCTCAAAAGAAATATCAAATAGAAAAACTGGGTTTTCTATTTGATATTTCGCCCTGTCCTTGTAATTTGCCATTTTAAAGTCGTATCGACCCTCATGTAAAATACAATAAATGAAAATGACCAGATTGAGCACATTGTTTGCACTACTTTTCTTCAACAAATGTAAGTTATTTTCTGTTTTTCACTGTCTTATTTGAGATAACCTTATATCAATACCAATTTCCATATTTTAAAGCAATATAAGGTGTATATTAATTTCTTTAGATGTAGTTAAATAGAAGTAAATTCTGATTGTTCAGGTTCTAGTTCAGTTACTAAGTACTTAAAGGATCAGCGGAGGAAAATAGGGTAGAATGATAATTTTCAGTTTAGTCCAGTGGATAAAAATGCTATAAAAATAAAAAAGAACGATTGGTGTAAATAAAACATGTACATTTATCACGAAAATCTTCAACGTAAGATGTCCAGAGTATATTTCCTCCCTCTATAAGACATATTTTAAAAGTGAAGAACCAGAAAAAAATATTTGCAACCATAGAGCTATCCAAAATGGCTTTATAGCCCCATCAAATTTCCCAGATATGCTCCTGATTTAGTCTGGTGGGAGCATATCTTCTAATCTTAGGGCAGCTATTCCAATGCCTTGCTCTTGTATTTGAAGGCTATGGGCCTTCTTATATCCAATAATTATTTAAGACATATCTTTATTGATAAAAGTAAAGTGGGCAGGGCAAATACTAAATTAAAACAACAGTCTAAGAAACATCATGAAAGTCTTGACAATGGCGTTAATAGGCAAATGTAATAGTATATATTATGTTCTAATGAAATTGTGGAGGAAAATGGGACGAAACCTATGACAAAACAAATGGACCAGATCATTTAACTTTTACAATAGAGAAAACATATGAAGATAAATATCTGACACGCAGAGTTCCTCCTTACTGTGTTGCAACATGTGGTGTTCATGCAGAGCAAGTGAGGGATGTTTTGCATGAATTCAATAGTGAAAAGACTTGCAAATTGTTCTTTACGACAACAGTAATGCCAACACAGGCTGTGAAGGGGAAATGCTTGAAATGTTATTAAAAAAAATTAAAATAAAATGTCTTCATACAATTGGTAGCTCTTTGTAACGAATTACCTTTCAGAATTGTTTTTAAAAACATGGATCGATGTGCAAAGGCCCTACAACATTCAACGGAACTCTGAGCAAATTATGCCCAAACAATTTTGTTACCTCAACTATTATTTCCCACTAGTACCTAGAATTGATGAAATGAATGACCTCACTTGTGACCCACGATTACTGTATGAATACCCAGGAGGTATTTCTAGAGGTAATATTGTTTCTAGATATGCTTCATGAGAATGTGGCCCTTTAAACTAGGAAGTACGGCTTACTTTAGCCATCGGACTCATGTGGTTTTGGACTCGTGGCACATACTCAAAAGGCGCACAACAAAACTCCAGAGGTTAATAAATGTTATTGTAAATGGATATGTTATTTGGTGGCTTGAAACAAAAATAAGTAAATAAATTCCACTCTCAGCAATTGTATATTTTCCATATGATCCAGAGGTTGAAGGACCTTCCTCATGAAATCCAGCAGATTACATTAACGATTTACAAGGTACTGCATTTTGTTTACTGACTGAACATCCTTTATATCTAATGGTCAAATCTGAGAATGTTGAAGTAAGAGGAGAAGCCTTGCAAAAAATGTTGGCTATTAGGCTAGTAAACATTGATTAATTTATAAACTAGTTAATCATTTATTCAAATTTTAACGAACATTTTTAAGATTTTCTCTAATTTAACCATAATTATTAAAGCAGAACACACTGGAATTTTAATATACAATTATGTTTTATAATATTTCAGAAGTGAGAAGATTAAAACGAATACACAATATTACTTTTAATGCAACTCAATGGACACAGTTAATAAATTAGACATCCTCTGCTATTTTTGAACCACCAATGACGGGAGAGTTTGTGATCGAGAATCTCGAGAACCATTATTTAATGGGAACAAGGTTGACTTTCCAGCGTTGCCCTCCCATTATTAGGGTGTTTAATTGACAGTCAAATGTACATGGGAAACATCAAAAACTGTATATGGTTTTAAATAAAAACATCGACATATCATAGCCAAAGATTCTAGTAAAAAATTGAGACCGTCATGTGTATTTAAGTGCTCTTATATGGAGCAATATATTAAGCTCTAACAAAATAATGTTTTGTCTTTTCCTTATTGTTTATTGGTAATATTTTCACTCATAACAGAAAAATGAATCTAAATATATTGAAATATTACTGCTTAATTCATAAGATGAAAATACAGTTCGCAAATGCAGCTCTATGATAACTGGAGAGCTTGCCAATAATTTCCAGAATAATAACCCTTTTCAGTTACATGCAATATGGTTTCCGCTCAGTCAGATCAACAGCTGATGTTCTAATTATGATAGCACAGAGTATCAGCAAATTTATTAATGAAGGTTTCATTTACAAGAGCGGTAGCTTTTAGCATATCGAATGCATTTGATATGGTCTGACGCATAGCTTTACTTCACGGAACAGCTGGAAATGTCCTCTCAAACAATACATCCTTTCGCTCTGATAGGTCTCTTAAAGTGATCGTTAGCGGGAAGGAAATACGTAGGTCACAGTTTTACTGCCGGTATGCCCCAACGATTAACACTGGGCGCAAGTCACTTCCTTACTTTACCAAGAACCTAACAACTTATACTTCGTTTATTTGTCGACATCTATGTAGACAAAACAACAAACTATAGCAACACTACAAAAGCCGACAATGATCAGAAGTCTTTTGCTTCTCTCTCCTCTGAACTTAAACGTGAGCTGCTATGGGGTTAGAAATAACTAGTCAGCTTTAATACAGCCAAAATCAAACGGCTATCTGGTCATCACTGACTCGTTAATCCCCAATTTACGCCAACTGAAATGATCATTACTTGCCTTGATGAAGCATATACATATATTTAAGTAGACAGGTGAGCTTTATATTTTGATGAAGATGATTATTAACCTTTTTCTCGACTGCAAGTTAAGGGTCATGTGATCTGGAAAACATCCCACCATGCACTTTTTCGTCCTGTGTACTGAATTACCGTTATTAAGCAAGTTCTCCTTACGTTTTCTGGCGTAAAATGACCTTTACTCATCGCATTTGACTAACTTCTGGGACTCATTTTTACCCTCAATCTGGAAGAATATACACACAAAGATAATATTAAATACAACTTGACCTTAGCTGAATTCTCCATAAAATTCACTTATAAAACAGAATTCAATCACACCTTACCTTTCGTAGACGCACTTATTATAAAATCCACTAACAAACTATCCTTCAAAGTTCACCACCAAAACTACGTACAAAAATGATTACATACATTTCTACTCACGCCATCAAACCAAAATTAAAACAGATGTGATAATTGGTTTCGACGTAGGTGTATTCAGAATTTGCAGTCCATGCTATCTGGACGAATATTTCAAATATCTCAAAATATTTTGTAAATTCTACCTATTTTATCATAAGTGCAAAGAAAAAGCACAGAAATATGTTAGAGTAATAATAAGCAGAAAGCATACACCGGCCATTTCTTTTATAAACAGACACAATAATACAATAATGTGCCATTCTTACACATGCTAGAAATATTAAAAACAATAACACTTACTCCAAAACGATCTAATTTCCAATGCAGAGTTATAAACTGTAACTTGCAAAAATTGCAATTCTGTATGACTTGGGGAAACCAAACGTAGAGAAGGGAAAATGTTCAATGAACTTAAACGACATATAAGAAGTTGACATTCTCTGAATGCATTATTCTCTCATTCATTGCAACATAACCATTATTCTTACTTCAGACAGCAAAAGTATTAAATTTGTTCCCAATGAACCATGACAGAGACTTAATAGAGCAGTGTTTACCGCAAATGATAGCAAAAATAAATAAGGTCGGGCGTTTTATGATGTATAACCATTAATAATTAAGATCCTATAAAATTCCTATAATTAGTTTTAAGACATAGATGAACTTTCACACATCATAGTAAACATGACCTCTAATAATTAATACCCAGAATCAGTCAATAAATTACTAAAAAATATTACACTCATTTCATTTAAGGTACACATGCACATTTTAATTATAAATGGCATATTTGTTCCGAAAATATATGAATTGCATCATATTATTTAAATATATGAACGGCTATATGATGTTATAAAACAACGTCACCAACTTTCACATGTGATCCCCTTTTCTAAAAAGAATTAACAACGTTCTTTTTTCTGAAATGGATCAAACTTATGCATTTCATAATATCCAAAATGTTTTTTGAATATTTGCACTGGTGTTTTGTCTTCTTAATTTTATTAACCCACAGGAAGTTTTGCAATAAAGACGAAATTGATGAACGCATACCTTGTTTTTTTATTCCTCTCTCTATATATATATGTGGATGCACAGTTAATACATTTATATTAGGAATTCAATACTAACTTTTTTCAAGAATGCTCGTGAGGTAAGCTAACTAGCAAGGATACTGATGAGGTTTGGTGACAATCAATGAATCATTAAATACTATCTTTGCTATCTAAATGTGTTGATGTTCCAGGTTTCAGTCAAATCGATTGATATCTGAAGTCACTGGAGCATAGCGAAATAAAACTTCATCATGATGAGTTAATCCACAATTGATTTTAGTCTAAATAGGACTGTATAGAACACACTGATTATGTAATCAAATTCGTTTATATATATATATATATATATATATATATATATATATATATATATATATATATATATATATATATATATATATATATATATATAGCCTGAGGAGTCCTAGAGTAGATGAAACGCGGAATATTCAGTGTAGCTTACTCGCCATATATATTTTATAAATTACTATATATATATATATATATATATATATATATATATATATATATATATATATATATATATATATATAGCATGAGAATAATCATAGCCCTACAGGGGTACGATGTTAAAAATACCGCTACAATGAAAACAATCACATTTCTAAACTATACAGGTGTAATGGAAGAGATTTAAACTAATAAACCGTTTGCCATTAACATCGCTCCTGAAATATCAGAACTAAAATTAAAAAAATGCAAGCGAGAGTTACGAGGCCACTAAAAGTAAAGAAAATATGCACGTTTACTTCTTTAAAGTAAAGCCTAGACCTACGTTTGTTGAAAAGGCTCTTAGGGTTGAATCAAAATAAATGCCAGGTAATATTTTCTCCTTACATCACCAATATATGTTCATATTAAAAAAAAACAAAAAAATAACAATAATCTTCATTTTTGCTACTGAGCAATGTATTCGTTTCTCTAATCAATCCGTTTAAAATATAATAATGTTGTTTCCCTTTAATGTATTTAATTTTAATAATTTTAATGTTTGTCTTCGCAAAATAATCAACAAATTAAAGCGAGCCTAATTAACACGAGTATAACATTTGGAACCCAAAAACTGATGCAGTCATGTTATCGGTTAGTTTTGAAAACATGATATTGATGAGGTTGTTCATAATTTATTTGACTTGTTATTTCTGAGTGACACACCAATATAAACCATGGGTACACGCTTCTATTCCGGCTACGATTTTAATATATATGCCGTCCATAGGAAACGACTGTAAGCCTTATAGATGTGTTTTTAATTAAAAGGGTAATGACATTTGTAAAGAATTATACTTTAACATTCATAACGTTATAAATTTAAATTTAACGTTGTTAATATTAACATATTTCAATGTTCATCAATATTAGAGAAGGCATGCTCAGTATTGCATCACCAAAATAAAAATGTAATCATAAAGTAATCCAAACTAAAGCGACACGCGAATGAAATGCAAATTCTGTAACAAAAAAGAATCATAAATACTTCCAGTCTTGCCGAATATGACGGTATAATCAATATACGCAACTATCAAGTTTACGTGTTCTGCTGTGCTCTAAAATGAAATATTTATTATAACGCGGAATTATAGAAATTAAAATAATGTGTGTTGCATTTTTTTTTAAATAAAAACTTACATATTATCTTCTCTCTGTTTTTTCTGCTATATTTGAATTTTTTAAATAACTACTTTTTTGTTACTTTAAAATTGAAGTATATTCTGTAATCTAAAATATAATTAAGATAATAAAAAACAAGCGTTGAGGAGCAAACCAGAGCTCTCTCCGTTGTGGATCGGCAGTCTGGGAATGGGCTATATCTATCCTGCCCATAGCGACGATGGGGTTCCCCGATAGCTTTAAAATACAAGCCGATAGGTCATTCCGTGTCTTTTGAGTTAGATTGTTTTGGTCGCGTGTTACTCGGAATCGTGTTCTATCAATCCGGCATTGCTGGACGGATTGTCTTGATTCAATTAAACGGTGTCGCTTGGGGTCCTGTTCTGTCAATTCAACGATTTCTTTTTGGCACATCCGTCGGATGCGTGCTGGATTTTATAATACCAACGTATTTAACATCAATCTATTTCGACGGAGAACATATCATAGAATCCCGGATACTGAGATTGAGCAAAGATATTATGCCACATATTAGAGGAGAAATTGATGTAGCAGGGTGGATTAAAAGGGTAAAATTGGTAGCTAAGTTACAACATAAGCAAGGCATTGCTAATTTTATTTCACTTTTTCTACATAGAGATGCGCTGGCAATCTATATTGAAATGAGTAATGAAGAAAAAGAAAATGCAGAACAACTAGTAATGAGACTAGTGACCGCATTCAGTGAAGGGTCTTTTGAAGCCCAGGAAAAGCTACAGCGAATACAGTGTGTGGTAATATCGCCTCCCCGGGGAGAAGTATTTGAATGAGAAATGTTCTGTGAACGCAACCAGCTCCCCAGGGGAATAAACGATATCCGCAGATAAGCACATGGAAACATCAACAAAAACGGGTCAAAATGTCGGTGTATCGAAAAGAAAATAATACCAACAATGCCGTCGTTTGCGCATGCGCACGATCTGTAAGAGATTTATTTATTTTGTAAATTTACAAGCGTATATTAACAATTCTCCGTTTGGTGCAGTGTGTATTACTAAAACCAGCTTTCCGGGTTCGACCTCCACCGTTTCATTCTTCCTTTTTTTTTTTTTTTTTTTTTTCATTCCGATATTCTGGATTTATAATGTTACGTAATAATTATAAAAGAACACTTTTATATAAATAAATACGGAAAATATTTTGCTGTATATAGCGAAAATGTCATATTCCAAATGCATAGGATATATATGTAATACCGGCTTATTTGTTGCATTTCAAAAATCACGTAAATATGTCCAGTAATGGAATTTTGCATTGACTTTATTCATAAACTGTTTAACCGATCATTCTGAATTTCATTTGTGTGTTTATGGCTGTACATTTGTATGGGGGTTGATTCGCTCCTAAATAAATTAACCCATCATTATAATTTTTAATCATGTGTATAAAATTATATATTTCTGTGCATTGGCTCCACTCCTAAACTAATTAACCGATCATTATTAATGTTATTTAAGTATATATGTCTGTGTACTTGTATGTATTGGATTTACTCCTTAACTCATGAACAGATCATTATTTATTTTACGGACGTGTATATGATTATGTATTTCTATTATTGAATTCACTCCAAAACTGATTAAGCGATCATTATGAATTTTTATTATGTGTGTATGTTTATATATTTCTACGTATTAGATTCACTCCTAAACTATTTTTTTTACACAGTGATCACCACTTATCATCCCCCGGAAGCCACTCAGGGATAAGGGTTCTTGCAAGTACAATTGAACGATGATTATGAATTTCAAGGATGTGTATATATATAAATATATATATATATATATATATATATATATATATTTATATATATATATATATATATATATATATATATACACACATATATATATCTATATATATTGGATTCACGCCTAAACTAATTAACCAATCATTATCAATTTTAATTATGTGTATATGGTTATATCTTTGTCTTTTGCAGTATATTTCCAATTTGACAATTTTGAAAATGTGTGTGAAGTATAGGTCTGATTTTAGATTTTTGAAGATGCTTGTGCAGTATAAGTCCGATTTGACAATGTTGATAGTGCTTGTGCAATATAGGTCCGAGTTGACAGTTTTTAAGGCGCTTGTGCCGTATAGGCCCGATTTGACAATTTTGAAGGCGCTTGTGCCGTATAGACCCGATTTGACAATTTTTAAGGTGCTTGTGCAGTATAGGTCCGATTTGAGAATGTTGATGGTACTTGTGCAGTATAGATCTTATTCGACAATTTTGAAGGTGATTGTGCAGTATGTCCGATTTAACAATTTGAAGGTACTTGTGCAGCATAGGTCCGATTTGACAATTTAAAAGTGCTTGTGCAGTATAGGACATTAGACAATTTTTAATTTGCTTGTGCAGTGTAGGTCCGATTCGAAAATTTTGGATGTGCGTGTGCAGTAATGGTCCGATTTGACATTTTTTGACAGTGTTTGTGCAGTATAGGTCTGATTTAAGAATTTTTAATGTGCTTGTGCAGTATAGGTCCGATGTGGATTCATAAGGTGCTAGTGCAGTATAGTTCCGAGTTGACAATTGTTATGGTGCTTGTGCAATATAGGTCATATTCGACAATTTTGAAGGTGCTTATGCAGTATCGGTCTGATTTTACAATTTTGAAGGTTCTTGTACAGTATAGGCCCGATGAGACATTTGCGAAGGTGCTTGTGGAGTATAGGTCCGATTTAACCATTTTGGAGGTGCTTGTGCACTATCGGTCCGATTTGACAATTTTAAACGTGATTTTACGGTATAGGTCCGACTTGACAATTTTGAATGTGCTTGTGCAGTATAGGCCCTATGTGACGATTTATAAGGTGCTTGTGCAGTGCATGTCCGTTTTGACAAATTTGAAGCTGCTTGTGCAGTATAGGTCCTATTCGACAATTTTGAAGGTGATTATGCTGTATAGGTCCGATTCGACAATTTTGAAAATGCCCGTGCAAACAAACTCTCTTCTCTTATATACGGAAAAGATCGCAAAACAGAAAATTATGTACAATCATGGAGTAGTTCCATCTATATATTAAAATAAGGTACTTGTACATTAACCTACCCAAGAAATAAAGTCCGTGTGTAATATAGTACTCATATGGAGAACAAATTCAATCATACCTGTGAAGTGCATAAAAGTAATTAAAACCAAAATCAAGTTTTATAATCGAATAGCATTACTTTTAAAATTAGAAATAAGGTATAAAATTAATGAAATAACAAACAAATGCTTATTCTAGACGCACCAAAAAGTTAGCACAACAGAAAATTACTTCAAAGTATCGAGTTCTTTTATTTTTAACTTAGAAAATAATGGTACTTCCACAGTATCCTACCAAGGAAATAAGGAACTTATACAGTGAAGATCCCATATGAAAATCAAAGAAATGCCTATCTGTGAAGTACATGAGTTATCAAAATCGAAAACCATGTAATATAGTCTATAGTATAACATTTATATAAAACTCCGGTTTTTCTTCACAATAGCGCTGATGTAAAACAAACACACTCTTACCTGTGACATACCGAAAATTTAGCACAACATACACTTGTTTAAATAATGTTAAATATGTGTTGTACATAACCCGCCCTAGGTAAGGAATTTTTTCCATATACGTGGTGTTAATTTCCTGTCCAATGAAGGTACAATTATTCCATACATATGTTATGTAATAGCCATACTAGGGTAGGAAAATATGCCTTTGCTCAAGAGGGCAAATGATATATAGTCATAAAAAATGCTCTATCCTAAGAATAACAGGCAAGCTCAACATTTTTCGCATTGTCGGTTAGGGTCTCGAGCAACGCCGGGTAACCTTGCAAATATCTATAGAAAACAGCAAGAAATTCATAGATAGTTATGAACTGTGGTCACTGTAAATTGATAGATCCCGTTTAAAATATGGAAACTCCGAGGAGAATTGCACTTTCGAAGAATTGGACAAGATTAGTTATTGACAAAATAGACTATCCTGCAGGAGCGTATTTGTCAGTGATTGACTTTTAACTTAGCCTGGCAATGCATAAGATATGTGTCTGCAGCTACAGCCGACTCAGAAAAGCTGTTGTTTGAAAAAGGTCTAATAAAGGAGGTAATATTGAATAATTGTATCGTTTTCCGCTTTGAAATCATCCAGACTATGCAAAACAAATTAAGGAATGAAATGTAATAGGGCAGCCTATTGGTATAGATTAAATGGAATAATGAAGCGACATTATCGGACAGTAAAGGCAGTAGCCGATGAGAAATATATAACTTGCAGAAGGCACACATTGGTACAAAATGATGCCAAAGATTGACAGAAAGAGGATGCATTGCTACATAAATCAATTTTTAATAATCACTGGAGAATCAAGAGATATGATACCAGAAATTGATGCGAAAGTACCAGGCAGTATTACTATAGAAGAGGTTTATGTTAAACCGCATGCTGTACGACGCAATGTAAAAAAAATACATGTTTATGGGAGTGCAATACTCTACTAACCTGAGTGTCGATAGAATGCCACCACATTTCTTAGAATAAAGGCACAATGATGTAGATATCAGTGCTGTGCCAGAACGTAATAAAAGTGAACCGGTGTCTGTAAAGTTTCCAAGTCGTCTATCGTAGTTTTTCTACCGGTGCGTGCGTGCGTGCTCTATTTATACTACTCATCAGACGACGGTGCCACTCTTTTGTGTGTCCCGTCTTAATGGTCGTTCCTATTCTCTACATGCCCTCCCCCCCACCATGTGACCACACTACCGTCGTTTTGTGGTCGTGTGACTGGAGAATTCCGTGTAGTAGTGAGTTGGTCCTTGCATTTGAGGGGAAAGTGGCCTTGGTGCTCGTGTTACCTTCATGCTGCGTCGTGGGACCGGACTCGTCTGCATTGGCTTGTGGTTGATCGGATCTTGGTCCACCTCCATATCTGTTTCTGATGTGTCACAATCAGCTTCTTCCACCTCCATCACCTCATGCATGTTGCACGGTGGTTCGCTGTCCTCCCTTCTTGGTGTTTGGGGAGGTGGTTGATGGGGTTGTTGAGTGGGTGGATACTCCGGCGTATCCATGACCGGTTTGATTTTCCTGAGGAAACCATCTGCCGCTACCATCCAACCGTATCCTGTACTGCCTGTTACCCATTGTCTCGACGATTCTCCTAGTTTTCGCCCATCGTCGTGGATTTGGTCCCTCCTGATTCTGCACCTGCACAGACTCGCCGACTCGGAGCTGTTGGAGGGGGCGGCTGTGTATGTCGTACTGTTCTTTGTTAAGTACGTGCCTTTTCGCCATCGCCCTCTCTCTCAAATCTATGGTCTCCGTCCAACGCTTGTGGATGCAGTATTTTTTGCGAAGTGCGGGGAGATGGCCCCTTACTGTTCGACCATATAGCATTTCCGCCGGCGACAATCCAAGGTCCTGACTGGGCGTATTCCTATGAGTCATCATCGCCCGTGCTGCCCGATCATGATGTAGGTGTCCGTAGCCATCAACACAGTCCATCAGCATTCTTTTGGCCGTTTTTACGGCCAGTTCAGCTCGGCCATTACTCTGGGGGTAATGTGCAGATGATATGCGCCTTTTTACGCCCCAGTCTTCCAGGAACGATTTGTATTCTAGTGAATCGAATGATGGGCCTCCATCGGATGATATTTCCTCCGGCGCACCATACGTGCAAAACTAAACCCTCAGGGCGTTACACACCGCTGCAGCCCTTCCTGATGGTAGTGGTGTGACCTCAATCCAACCGGTATATCGGTCCGCGTATACCATGTAACTTTTCCCGTGCATATCTAGCAAGTCAGTGACTGTCTTTTGAAATGGGAATTCCGGGTTTATGGGTGGCATTAATGGTTCCCTAGACTGGGATGGGGCGATCGAATTGCAACTCCGACATTGCGTCCTTGTTTGTCGGATGCTGGCGTCTAAACCAGGCCAAAATAACCGTTGTCTGGCGTTAGCCAACATACTATTCGCCCCTTGATGGGCGGAGTGTAATGCCTCTAACACCTCGGCTCTAAGCCGTTTTGGTATCAAAATTTTGTCCCCTTTTATGGGTACCCCTTCCAGAGAATATAGTTGGTCTGCCATCGGCCAGAATTGCCGGATTTCTGGTGGTAGTTCGTGGCGTGACCTTGGGAACCCGTCTTGAATGTATGACGCCAACGTTCGGCACTCCTCATCGGTGGCTGCAGCTGCGACTATCCTATCCCAGGTGATCGCTCGGAACTTGGGGTCATGTGCGTATGCAGCTATGATGGATGCTTGTATACTCCCCTTTATTTGCTGGGAAGTGTCAGTGCCCTTTAGTCTGCTGTGTCTTGACGGCGCCGGGTATCGGGATGTGCAGTCATAAATCAGCGCTAGAGCCTCCCCCTCTATAGGGGAATAACGAAATTCTGCATCTTTCGTGAAGCGAGACCCGGCCAAAATCATCTTCCAGTGGTTCTTACCACAGTTGGGACCTAATTCCGTTGGGCATTGGCAATGCTTCTGGAACAGAAAATACCCAATGCCAACCTTTCTGAAGTCGGTTGAAAGGCAGGTCGCTCTGTTCATATCGAAGGTTTTCACGCCTTCTTCGATTTTCTGAACGATATTCCTCTTCGACTCTTCGAAAAGTCTATTAAATGTGTCGTCCCAGTAAAATTTACGGTTCTTTGTCCGCAGCAACTCTCGAAAAGGGGCCATTATATGGGCGTGTGCAAATGTATACGACACCTGGTTAACTAAACCAAACCAGGACCTGATACCAGTAATGCTCGTTGGGGTCGGGAAATTGAGAATAGCCTCCGTAATTTTTTTAGTTGACTTCACGCCGTCCGAGGTTATCACAAAGCCGGCAAATTCAACTTCATCGTCAGCAAATTGAAATTTGTCAGGGTTAAACACTATCCCACTTTTACCACAATGGGTAATATAGTCCACAGTATGCCAGAACGCCAATTCTAAGGACCTGTCCCATAGGAGTGTGTCGTCTATGCACCGGGTCTTTCGAGGCATGTCAACTGTGATGTCATCGAACCGGCGCGTGTACCCGTCCCCGGATGCGTGAAAACCCTGGGGAGCCCTGAGATACCGATAACGGCCCCATTCCGTTATGAACGTGGTCGCGTCCCGGGCTTTTGGGGAGAGTGGCAGACTATGGTACCCATTCCATGCGTCCAAGACAGTCTTTTTATTTGGGCAGGCACCAGGGACACCTGATTAAAAGGGGACGGTGTGTGATGAGTCTCTCTCATCGTTGCTGCATTCAATTTTTGTAGGTCTACCGTCCTTCTTGGTGACCCGTCTTTCTTTGGAGCGACTACCATCCTCGAACACCAGATCGTAGGTGTGCCTGCTGGTACCGGTTCGATAATACCCAACGCAACATCTCGATCCAAATCATCCTTTACCCTTTTCTTCCAGTGATGAGGGACTGGAATGGGTGTGTGTATGGCCGATGGTTTCGCCCCCGGGGTAAAAGTTATATCCAGCGGCCTCCCTACCATGACTTGTAACGGTTGATGGGGGCAGGTGTTGAATGCGATGGACTTAAAGTGTTCACGTAACCACTTCTCTAACCGTTCCCTATTATCTTCAGTGGGGGTAAACGGGATCCTCGCTGGCTTATCCGGGACGGATTCTCTTTTCGGACATCCACACGGTGCTATCCCACTTTCTGAAGCCGATAAATCGGCCTTTGATACTCGATGCGGGAAGTCGCGATTGATTACTCCTAGGTCTTCGAGGGCCGATTCTGACAAGTAGAATCCTGACGTGTTTTCTGAAATGTAGACCACTTGTCGCGTTTCCTTCTGACCGAGCTTAATCTGAGTCAGGACCACCCCCTTGATATCTAGGGTTCGTCTGTGATTCCTCGTATCATGTGGGTGGTAGGTATCAAGATCCTGCTGGTGCACCCTAATATTTTCAATATTTCTGGGCCACTCGAACACGTCTGGGCACCGGTATCTGCAATGGCCTGGATGCGGTGTTTTCGACGGCTTACTCCCTTATCCAAAGCGCACCCGAATTTAGCCTGGGACTCTGGTATCAGGGACACTTCGACCATTAATGAGGGGGGTGGCTCAGGGGGACTTCTCCTGAACCAAACAATGCTCCATGCAAGGTGTGGCACTGCTGCTATTCTACCTTTTTGATTGTAACATGCCGGTGCCCCCTCCATTATGCTGCCGAAAATACTCGATTGACGTGTGGCATCGTTTCTTAACTCCGCCGTCGACCTCTCCTGTTTCCGGCACACTCTTTGTAAGTGGCCTGTGACACCACAATTAAAACATTTCAGCCCCCTCGCCGGGCAGTTCTTCCGCCCTTTTAACCCACTGGGGTGTGAGGTCCTCCCACACCTTTCACAAGGAATATTCTGAGGGTTTTTGAGCGGCTGCTCCTTCCGAGCTGGTTTTTTTCGGTTGTTAGTAGGCCAACAGTTGAGTGTCCCTCTGAGCCTCGTTGCAACTGAGGAGCAGACGTCTCTGTAGTTTCTAAACTAACCAGCCTGTGAAGCTTCTGCTCCACAGTGGTTAGAATATTTGCTTCGGCCAGCAATATACACTGGTACTCCGCATTTGCTAGACCAGCTACGAGTTGGCCAGCTACTATGTCCTCCGAATAGTTTACGGCTTGCCGGCAGTTCTCGTTGGGGCACAGAACCGTGAAATTGCAAAACCGTTCCTGGGACCGAAACTTTGCCAAGAACTGTGTGGGTCCCTCCCCCGTCTGTTGTCTGATGTTATGAAATTTATGTCTATGCACCTCCGGGTGTAGACCTTTCACCGCAATGAACTGTATATGCCTTAAGAGTTGTTCCTCTGTGACAGAATTGAGGGTTCCAGGCCCAACTAAGTCAAATAAAAGTCTATTTACCTCATTTGAGCAGGCTGTCCTTAGTTCATTGCGGATTTCCACGGGGTCGGTAAGGCCGCACATTTGTTTGTATCGGGCCCACGAGTCGATAAAAAGCGCCCAGTCCGCGTCGGTGAATCCATGTTCGATACGTGGCCGGTCTGGTTTCTTGGTGTTAGACCGACTCGAGGCACTCCCTCCGCGAAGCTCATTGTTTTCTCTTTGCAGATTTATTAGTTGTTGAATCAACTGCATGTATTGGCCGTCCTCGTGTTGTCCTGACGCCATTATACTCCAAAAATCGTGCAAAAGAAATTATGTTGAAAAATAAATCCTGTTCGTAGCGCCATGTAAAGTTTCCGAGTCGACTATCGTAGTTTTTCTACCGGTGCGTGCGTGCGTGCGTGCTCTATTTATACTACTCATCAGACGACGGTGTCACTCTTTTGTGTGCCCCGTCTTAATGGTCGTTCCTATTTTCTACAGTGTCGGTGCAAAGAACGCGTAGAGAACGCAATGCGTCTATCTGGTAACGGGATTATGTAAAGTTATATTAAATGCCCATGGAGCGTGTAGTCATAATTGTAATAAAAACCCAATATAGACCAGACGCGAAAAGCAGACTCAGACCTCTTGGTTGAATATCGAGAGTCTGACAGTTGGCTAGATCCATCCTCTCCCGAAACGGCTGAGTTTCACCCCACGGCAATAGAAAAGGGCCGAAAGGCCATTCAGCGTCAGTTGATGGGGATTACTTTGCTGTGTTCGTGCTCTGAATCGGGTTTTATGAATTGCTGTGTTCGTGCTCTGGATCGGGTTTATGAATTCGAGGATGTTGGTCAAAATCGTCTTCATTCAATTCGGCAATGTTATTGGGGATCGTGTTTGTTAATTCAACGGTGTCATTTTGGTAGATGTGAGCCTTGTCGGACCTGCGTTAGATTTTTATAATACAACATTTTTAACCACACAATCATGTATAACTGAAAAAATTATCGAAGTAGCTGTTCCAAGATCTCCAAGGAATAACCCCACATCCATAAACACATACACATGAACACATAAACACCACATAGAAACTTTACGAATAAATAAATATAAAATCATATACTTATTTCTAAAAGTGTACATCGATCAGCAAATTTAGAACGTACTGGTGATTATACAAGTATTAACTTCATCAAAAGAAATTTGCCATGCTCAAACATGTATGCATATATATATATATATATATATATATATATATATATATATATATATATTTGTGTCAGGTCATGTCATATGCTACTGATACTATGTAACCCAGTACTACCTTCCTTATGGTCGGATCACCAGCGACTAAACTGGCTCCCCCAGCAGATTGTTTGATGAGGACAGCGGCTAGTCTCCGTATAGGATTAAAAGCAAGAACTTTTCAAAGGGCGGATGAACTCTTTTTCGGGATCAACAGCCAACTAGCACCGTGTATATGTGTGTGTATCTATATATATGTTGGGGTAGAAGGTTCCCGTAACCCGTGGTGAAGCCCGCCTTTCTAGGAGAAGCAAATCTCTGAAGTAAAACAAACATAAAGCGGGAGACCAGTACCCGCATTAAGTTGGTATGCAGTTTAATTTGTTGCTCGCTATCGTTCTCTTTATTGTTGCTTGATCTCACCATTTTGAACAGAGAGAGAGAGAGAGAGAGAGGTTTAGCTGTCGTACAAAGCTAAGACTCTGTACCATCATCTTTGTATAGATACTCCCTCAGGCTTTTGGGATCATGGACTGTGTGTCCGAGGAAGTGCCCCTCGTCTGGAAAGGCGTTGCAATCATCATCAGGTATGTATTACTTAGTGATGGGACTATTTCCACATTTTTCCGATTCCGATCCAGTAACCGATTCAGTTGTAAATTTCCGATTCCGATTCGATATCCAATTCCGATGCTTTTAATATTTATAAATATTTTATTAGAGATTTGTTTGGGGGTCTTTAGGGGGGTGATTTCAATTTATTTCATACCCCTCCCGTAATTTTCGGGTATATGTTTTCGTAAATGTTGTTCTTATAATATATTGCAGATTGAAAAGCCAACGGAATATTTATTTTGATTTTAAACAAAGCCAAATTGTATCAGTTCTTCGTTAGTTTACAGGCTACTTGAAAGTTTTCATGAGCAGTTAAAATTGACGATTGTTCATTTATAATATGTTTTTATAACATATCATTATCTCTAAAGTATCCTCACGTCCAGATTGAATTGAATTTTTGAATTCCAATTTCCTTTGTAGTCTTTCACTTAAACCTTAAATGGTAAATATTGGTCAATCATCTCATAAGGTGTATAGCAATAACATACTGAGTTTCCAAATGTATAAGATAGTTGTACATGCTTGTACACAAAAGTTTGGAAATTTATGGAATATCTTTTAAAATTTTCTATTATTATATCTTGTTTTCTTTACGGTCTTTTAGTATACCATTATGATTTTGCAGAGAATACTAACGTTATAAAAAGTCGATGACATTACTCGGTTTTCAATTTTTCCAATAACTTAGAGTCTTCATTCTACTTATTTTTTTGCATAGATGTAACCACTTATGAAGGCCGACATACCACTCAAGGATAAGGGTTAAATAGGGAACAGTAGTCAAACGGTCAATATCGTAATCGATATCAATGGAAGTTCGGTAAATATCTTAACTTAAGTGGAACGGCTCATCAGAAACATGTTTACGTTTGACTTGAAGACAACCATATTATTGACAGGTGGAAAGCAGGAAAACGGAAAACAATTCCACAGACGTGCAGTTCTAAGAAAGAAGCTTTGTTCATTGAATCTACGTTTAGGTTTAGCCACAGATAAAGAGTGGGGGGAATTATTGCTAGTGTTTTCAGCTAGATGACGGGGGGCATAGACTGAAGCTTAGTCGAACACTTTCTATGAAAAAACGCATAAAGTAGAGATAGACTCGCGACATCTCTTCTGTGAGTTAGATGTTGCAGGGAAGAGAAAATTACATCCTCCACAATGCCAGGATGTCTATTTTGAACCCTATCACGGTAGAATAAGTTATTTCTAACAGCTCCTACCTGGATGTGGCAAAAGTACTCCATCATTGGACGTACCTATGTCTTATATATATAAATAATTGCATCCGCAGTGAGATATCTGCTGGATCGTTGAAAGATCCGACAATTTAAGTCCATCGGCCTTGGCAACAAATTTGATGGCAGATGGGGATCAGAACGTTGATGATGTAAAGATAGAAGCTTGGTTTTAGATGCATTAAAAGTAACCAGCCCCTCCTTTCGCCATTGTACAACGTTATCAATATCAGTGGAGAGAGAATCGGAGAGAACTATATCGTTTTCTGTCTTAGATATGCTACCATAGACGATAATTTCATCAGCAAAAATATCTACAAATGATGTAAGGATGTGATTAAGGAGATCATTAATGTAGATAAGGAAAAGAGTTGCGCCCAGGATTGACCCCTGAGGGCCTCAAGCATGAATACTGTGAGCTTCTGATTTTTGCCCATCAACTACTACTGTTATGAACCTTTCAGAGAGGAATGATTTAATAATTGAGAAGATATTTCCAGCTGTACCATAGCTGGATATCTTGTGAAGTAAACCGTTGTGCCATCCCCTATCAACGACCTTTGATATGTCAAGAGCAATTGTCCTAGAAAAGTTCCTTCCGTCGAGAGATTCGATAATCCTATGAGATATAACTGTAAGCACATCTGCTGTAGATTTAGCAGAACTGAAACCATATTGTGTATCACTAAAAAGGGTATTGTTTACTGATATGGTTGATTACTTCTCTATGTAAGACAGATTCCAGCAACTTACTCATGGTGCACTTTTTTGCCTGTACTGAAAGGGTGATGAACGATCACCTGAATTCTTAAATACAGGCCATACTGATGAGATTTTCCAGGGTGATGTAAAGCAATTCTCCTTGAGACACCGTTTAAACAATTTTGTAAGTATGGACGCTAGTTTTGGTTGACGTTTTTTGAGTACTATAATTGGAATACCCTCAGGGTCGGTTTTTAAATTAGCTTGGAAACATCAAGAACTGATATTTGTATATCACATAATGTTTTTTAGATAAAGGAGGAACTATTGGGTGTTGTCGGCATTGATCGCAAAGGGTAGAATTAGCTGCAAAATTCTTGGCAAAGAGTTTGGATTTGTCTGATGCTGACGAGATTACCACAGGCCTATTGATGATAGTTGGAATATTTTATTCTACTTACGTTACATAGTAATTTGTATAAGACTAGGGAGGTTTCTATTCGAAATATTAGTCGTCTGTTTATTTGGGAACATATTTCAGTAAGGAATTGTTCCAGATGATATTCTCTTACAAACAGCCGAACAAACAATGAGCAGAGATAGAATTCCATTAGAAAAGAGTCATTAGAACCCAAACTATTCCAGCATCTGGTTAACTTTACAATAATTAGATGGAATTGAGCTGACAGTCTGGATTGTCTTATATGTATTACCATCAATAGGAATACAAAGCAACAAGCTTATTGGAGGTCATATTCGTTAGAGATAGCAGTAAAACAAGCACGGGTCTCCAAAACCAGATCATGCGAAGTGTTTGTTAAATTTGGAACCTTTTTTAAACACAATGATTGATTGAAAGTGCCCCTGTCCTGTTTAGACATTAATACAGAAGTGCGTGGTATAAATGCAGTATACGATTATTTATGTGATTTTTTTATTATGATAAACGTGGACAAACTGTGGCGCTACTTCTTAGAATAATAATGAACTTCAACATAAAGGCGTTATTCTCCAAATTAAACCTTAATACAACCATACATCATAATGGATATTTATCATAATTTACGTGTTATGATTGCCGTCTTCCAGTTTCAAAATATTTATTTATCGGCATTAACGCTATTATTATTGGCTCATGTAAAGCTTTCACACATGTCATCAGAGATCTGATTGGAAACCTATGGTGTTCTCTGATAACTGAGTGAAAACAAGTCTCCCTAGACGTCCAGTTGCCTCCATGTCTTGCAAGACATTTGCAAATAATTTTGCGACATCGAAACATCCTCTTTTCATTGATATCTCGCTGACAGCTTCCATTGGTCTATACTGGAATTTGAGTGGCACTGAGCCCCCCCAAGATCCCAGTTCCCTTCGCGCTTGTCCAGCGGAGGTCTGGTCAGTGTTCTCTCCTCGGTCTTTCCATCATCTTTAACACTTCTAGGCTCTTTAGTATCACTTTTTGGGGGTTATGAGGGTGTAGAAATTGTAGATATGCATCTTCAGTGTTCTTCATACCCTGTAGCGCTTCTTCCATATTGTATACTTTTATTATTCTCCGCATTCGAGGATTTTCTCTTAATATTTCAGCCGTTTTCATTATTTTTAGCCGTTGTATATTTGTAGCCTTTCCTCTGATTCCAATGCCTCTATTTTTTTCAAAGTTTTTCAAAATTGTTCCTAGTGCTCCTACTATTAGAGGTATTATTTTGATTTTCTTCATCATCCAAATCACATTTAACTATCTGGCATGCTCTGTTTATTTGATCTGGTTCTCTTTTTCATTCATACTTACTCAGTGGTCAGCTGGGACAGCAAAATCTACGATTTGACAGAATTTTTACTTTCTTGTTAATTATTACAACATCTGGTATTCTTGCTTGGATTGGGTTGTCCGTCTGTATGTTCATGTCTCACAAGATTTTGTGGTTCTAATTTTTGAGTCCTGTTTCGGGTGTATTATTGTACCATTTATCTGTATGTTACAAATGCAGCCGTTAGGACAATTCCCAATGCACCACCCTCCCCAGTTGGCCCCCACTTGGGCGTGCCTGTTTATGTATTTCTACGCCAGTTTGCTGCATTCATTTACTGTTTATTGTGTTATTATCATTCATTTACGGTTTATTGTTTCGTTTCTTTTCCGACAGAATCTTGCTGTTTTCTTGTATTTTATCGATGTTTGCTTTGATATGGTTGGTTCTTATCGAGTTATATTGTGCTGTAGTCATTAGGGATGTATTTTCACGGTTTACATGCCGTTTTCACATCCATGCCCAGGTGTTTTCGTTATTCTCATATTTTGTCATTCTTATGAATCTTCCGTGGAGTTGTTTCTCTTCCCGTTTTTCTTTTCTCGTTTTTTTTTCATTTGGCTCTCTGTTTTCTGTTTTGTTTTGTTTTGTTTTTGTCAGTGTCTCTCGCTGCCATAATTTTTTTTTTCAGTATTTTGCATTGTGTAGTTTTTTAGTTCTTTTTTGTGTAATCGACACAATCTTCTATGTAGGCCAGTCGTCTCCCACCGTCTGTCCTTTGACGTACAGTCTGCCATTATCGTCCTTGGGGCATAGTGCATTATGCACGGTCGTGGGGTTCCTGGTATTCTGGGGAACCCGCCTCAATTCTTCTTTGTTCACCCTATTAACGGTCCGTGTACCTTACTAATGATACTGACCATGTGTTTATAACTTTTATTAGGGGTTTGCTTTATTTTTTTTAATCCAGAAATTTTCTTGTTCTCCTGAGGTATTCCTTTCCAATTCTCTCTTTCATTTCTGTTGCTTTGATGGGGTCCGGTTCCAGAATTTCCAAGTATTTATAATCGTCTTTTTCCCGTAGTGTTCTCATCTCCGTTTGGTTGAGTAGTTCCATGCCTTCTGTCGTTTACAAAGTTCCCTTTCTTATAACAAGTAGTGTGCACTTTTTCATTCCAAAGTGCATTTTGATAACTTGGCTGAGGATCCTGGGCGTGTCAATTAGTTTCTCTGGTTCCTTTTCGATTTTTGCAAAAAGTTTCAAGCCTCACCCTTACGTTTTATGTTTTGTACACAAATAATGTTTTCACTGATCTGATTAGGAACACAATATATAATACGATAGTGTCAAAGTAGCTTAACGTTTTCTTTTTTAAATAGAGAGCTGTGCACTTATATGTTTGTTCAAAATATATTTAGATGTATGCATATGAGTACAGTTATATAAAACATATGGATTCTGAAGAAATAGTGTCCGAAGAGAAAGTGATTTGAAATGTTATTCCAAAGCATGTTTCCATAAAAGATAATGAGGGTTTTTTAAAGCATCTCAATTTCATGTAGTGATTTATATCCATCATAGAAAGCGATGGGTGGAAATGATGTTCTTGCTGCTAAAGAAAAATCATTTATATTGGTTATATTACAATCTTGCAATATGTTTCGAGTGTATTCTATTTCATTGTATCCTAATCTTTATATAAATTATACACCATATCTTATATTTTTAAAAGATGCATGTTATTCACAATCAAGCTAAAGATTAATTAATAATGATTTGTCGGTTACAGTCACATCAGTTTGTAAGGTCAAATGATATGTATACTTCCTTCACTATCGAAATTACAAAATTCCCATTAATGATTGTACTATTGTATTATAGCATTTACGTTTTCTGTTTTTATAGTATGTATTAAAGATTTACAAATTTATCAGATGTTAGTTCTTTAGCTTATGAATATAAGGAGTATGTACTTTACAGACGTTATCGGATGTGTTGAAATGTTTTTGTCGTTATAAGTAATTGTATTTTATATATTCAAGTAAACTAAAAACAATGAGACGTCACCAAAAATGTAGACCTATGATAATAAATAAGAAAAGGTGTTGCATCAAATGTAAAGAAACGTACATTAAAACAATAGAAAGAAACGATTAATTGAACGAGATAGAAAGCTAATATACGTATGCGGCACTAGAATGATAGTAAGTTGATGAATATTAACAGAATCCTGATATGTGGAATTTGATGGTAAACTACATATGATACGCACATTATATTATCACGTTACTTTAAACAATATAATATTATATTACAGAAAAGTGATAAGGATAAGTAAAAGTATATGCAAACTATAATAGTCATGACGATGAAGATTATGATTAAAGGCGAATCAACATTATTGATGTGCAATTAAAACGCAGTAAATATAAAATCGCAGAGTGAATAACGCAGTGTAAGATAATATATAACAGTAAAAATAAAATAGTTGAAACGCGCTTCTAATACATGGGATATTATATTATTTAAGGTAGGCCGTGCTTTTAACGTTTAAACGTTGGCCTTATATGGGTTAAGACTATACAAAAAGAAAAATGTCGAGTCTATGACAAGATGGTATGGTCGTCTATCGTTATATGTCATTATATATTATCATATAGCAAGCAAAATAATAAGCTAATACTGCTATGGATGAACGTACTGTAAATACAGGGGATTTAAATTTTGTAATATTGTCAGCGATCAAATAACAAGCGATTAGTGATAAATGATACTTCTTAAAAATGCATACGCCCTCCTTTCTCACTTGAAAAAAAGATTTATATAAGACGATAGTTAGAGGTTTTAGATGGCCAGCTTTTTAACCACATGAACTCCGAAAAACTCTGAAACGAAGTTCCTTCAATGCGTTTCCAGACTTTTTGCGTACGCGCAATTATGTTGCGAGTACACATAATAAAGTCAAGTCCATTCCAAGTTATATAATTTGGGTGCAATGCACTTGTATCGTTCCCACACCATCAGAGAGGCCCACATGGAAGTGGTCTTTTGAAAGCTAGTTAATTAACATTGTAACAGACCAGTTCTCTTCTCCATTGCATCATAACGATATCTTATAAGTTTTCGTTGATCTTAGGGAATAAGAAAAACCACAGGAAGCAAGGTCTGAACGATAGGAAGCATAATTGACATTTCCATCCCTATCTTGGTTGAATAGTCTGTGACAAGCACGCAGCTGTGGACCCCTGCATTGTATTGATCGAAATACCACTTACGCGATTTAAAGATTGCTGGTCTCTATCGACAGATTTTCTTCCGTAACTCTTTTAAAACCTCAGCATAATATTAATTGTTTACTGTCTGTGTGAGAAACTACTGAATTCAAATTGTTGTCCCTACTGTCGAAAAAGGTATCGTCATAGTTTTCTTAGTATGCTCTGGTCTGGCAATGCCATCATGCTCCCAGTGTGAATTTGTCTCTTGGTTTCTGATTGATAGCAGTAGATACAAATTATTCAAACAATACATCGTATGTTACCAAAATATCAGAAACTGCCTAGTCGGAATTCATCAGCATGCCCATCTCCCTGCTATCGTGACGCCTTTCTTACTGATCATCTCTGAGCATCCTTATTACAAACCTCAGGCTTTCTGTTTCTCACGAATAAAGAGCATCATACTGTGCACTTATGTCTCTATAGACACCCGACGATTATTATCCATGATATTTTTAATTTGCATAATCAACCCTTGTGCTCTGATGTTTTTGCTCTTCCAACACCTCTCATAATCTGCACACAGTCCAGATTTTCCTGAATCTCTTATGCCACACAGTAACTGATGTTCGCTTTAAACAAAACGGGTTCCAATCAGTCAGAAGCAATATATACGTTTCCCGAGAATTGTTCTAAGTTTAAATGCTAATTTTATAGCATACTCTTCTCCTACCAGATTGCACTTTTTAAATTCACCAATTTTTTTATAATCAGATTTTAGTAAGGTCTATTCTGATTCCTATTCTAGTACCCGCAAAATAAAAATGTATGCACCAAAAAGTCTAGATACTGTTTCAGGCACATCGTATAACTAGAAAAGTCTAACGTGTACACAAAAATGTAATGCTTTTACAAAATAATTATTTATTGTTGTGCTATGATTGACGAAAAACCACATTATATTTAAAATCATTAGTTAAAAAATAAGCAAGTAAAATAAAAAAAATACTGTATTGGCAGTATTAATAGTGTTAATAATTATTTTAATAGTCGTGGCAAATTACCTTAATATAACTACGGATGTTTATTCAATATAAGGTTGAATTTCCTCTCCTATTCATTAATAAAAAGTAAAACGAAAACATTTTTTGTCTCTCACTTTTCCCCCGATATAAAACGTGCGATTGATTTAATACATATTCTTATAAGCACTAATAAACATGAAAATCGCATGAAATCGATGCATCCCTAACCATCTATAATTAACATAATTCAAACAATAAACATTAAAAAATATTTTTATTACATATTTATTGATTAATAAAGAACGTAAATTAACATGTAATTCATATTATAAACAAATTTGTTTATTTGGGTTTATTTCGATCAATATTTGAAACTCATTTGTTGTTAACCTTTTCTGCGGCTTTTACAAACCTTTTCCTCTGTTTATTATACCGTTTCATTTTTGGAGTAAATGATTTCGCTCGTTTTGACTACTTTGTTTTATATGTAATTAATTTGAACTTTTTATAACTTATTCATAATTTTTTAGGACCTACGATGTTGTATACATTAGAAAAGTAATTCTGAATACTATTCTTATATCAGTGTCATTTTAGCAAGGTTTTGTCCGATTTAACACGTAGTCTTGTTATAGTTTTGAATATTTATATCTATTTTAGGAAATATTTTTGAGTTTATTCTTCGAAAGCAGTCGTGCATTACCAAAGATTCTGCAAGTCATCGTAAACGATATTAAAAAAACTCGTCGATAAAATGTAAGTTTCGTAATGATTCTCCAAGTCGAGAGGATGATTCACCCGTCCTAAAATATGCATATTAAAAGGTCTGCAAGTTTCATAGCTTGACAAATTTCGTGGAATACCACATAAATATTGTTTAAGTAGTTCAGGTAATCAAAATACTATTTGCTAATAAATGCTTTTCTACATTACTGGGTTTCCTATTTATTTGTTTAATGCACAATATTATTTAATGCTTTAGTTAGAAGACAATTTTACTTAATGCCCTTATTCAGTGTATGTTTATTTTACAGCTACTGTTTGAAGCAGAACTATATATATATATATATATATATGTATGTATATATATATATATGTATATATATTTATATATATACATATGTATATATATATATATATATATATATATATATATATATATATAACGCAGCACCATCTTGTGGATATCAACGGTGAATAAAAAAGCGTAATCGAATAAAATATGCTGTTGAAGTTCTTGAATTATTTCCCACATCAAAAGTTAATTATTGGTCAAGATGATTAGTCAACCACATACACTTTTAACAAATGGCAATTTATTAAACGATCACAATGATGTAAATATTTATTCATTGGGTGTAATCAGTGGTAAAGGTATAAACGTATATAAACAACACGCGTGATTTATAAGATAATTATGTAAAAAAAAATATCAAAAACGTGTGCGAGATCATCATCATGTGCTGCCCTTCGTGTCCGAAGACGACTTCCTGTGAACCATCATTCTCCACTTGTCACGGTCGCGACTGAGGGTTTGCCAGCTTTCACTAGGAATCAACATGTACTTAAGATTTCGTTTGACGGCGTCACGAAACTTGAGCTTAAGTCTGCCTATGCCTCATTCTCCATTCTCCAGTTGTGAAAACTGTATCTGTTTGGATAGTCGGTAGTTCTCCATTGTGTTTACGTGCCCGGCCCATTTCAATTTTTTTTCCGGATGAGGAGGTCATACAGGCTTGGGAGGTTGGCTTCTGAAAGGTTCTCCCTTTTGCTGACAAGGTCATACAACTTGACATTTAAATTCTGCCTGAGGTGTCTCATCATATAGGTGTTAAGCCTGCGTGCTACCAGTCCGTACACTGGCGAAGTTTCTGCAACGTTTAAGAGTTACGAGAGGACGAAGGCGCGGCACACCAAGCATTAAGTTCTGAAAGGCAGGTCTTTATTTTGCTAGACCTTCTGTTTGAGTTTACCATAGGAAATGGAGGTGTTAGCCATTCTTGTAGAAATCTCCCCGTCCATTTTGTTGTTGTTCATGACCGTGGCTCCTAGGTATTTGAATTTGCTGACATTCTAAAGATGTGGTCTTGAATCTTAATTATATGGCCTGTTGCTGGTGATGCAGGGGGTTGTTGGTATATAATTTCGGTTTTCTTTATGTTAATCTTCAATCCGAAGGTCTTGGCTGATCCTGCGAAGCGAGTTATTATGTCCTGCACATCCTCATGACTATGCGCTACAAATACGGTGTCATCAGCAAACATAAATCCCGTACGAGTATCTTTGTTGTTCTATTTGCGGACGTGTATACATTGGCATTGAAAAGATCTGCTCCCGACATAGATTGTATAAATCATCCTTATCACAATTTCTAAAGGCATGCCGAAGCACAATTGATAGATAGAGTTAAAAGAGGATTGGAGCGAGGACGCAGCACGGTCTGCCTCCATTCTGCACGTCGAACGGATCGGAAAAACTTGCCATTCAGCTTATCTGTGGCTTTCATGCATGAATGAAGGGCTCTGACAAGGCTGGTGAAGTGTGCAGGAAAGTCAAGCTTCAGCAAGACATCCCAAAGAGTGTTTCGATCCACCGTGTCGAAAGCCTTTGTCAAATCCACAAAGATCATGTACTGCTCCATATTTTGTTTCACCCACTTTTCCTGGATCTGTTTGAATGATCAGATCATATCTACTGTGCCTCTGTTTGCACGGAATCCACATTGTGCCTCAGGTAGCAAGGTTTCAGCGTGCGCTGTAAGCCTGTTCAGAAAAACACGAGCGAATACTTTCCCAGCGACTGACCGTAGGAATATACCCATGTAGTTACCGCACAACCTGCGATCTCCCTTTTTTAAACATGGTCACTAGCTGTGCATCTTTCTAATTTTGAGGGGCAGTTGCCACCGATGCTTATAGGCACACACGCACACACACACACATACACGCGCGCGCACGCCCACACACACGCTCATATATATGCATGATTCTAGTTAGTCGTTGATCCCCACCCCAAAAAGGAGGGTCGAATGGTCGGGTTACCTGCGAATAAACCTACAGCCTGGCTGATGGGGAGGGTTGATAGTCTCCCAGTATGAGTAAAGACAAAACCTTTCAAAGGACGTATGCGAGATCTAAATTGTATTTTTCACATCTGCATAATGCTTTACTCATGGAAAACAAGCTGGGCACCTTCTATTTTATTCTCAGGTCGAACAATATCACACCACATTTATTTCCTTTTAATTAATTAAAATTAAGATATGATATGAAATATTATATCTAGTATAAAGGTTTCATTTTTTTTTAATTGACCGCTATGTAATTATCATAGTTTAAGTCTTTAGATGTCTGTTAACAGCAGTAAATTATAGAAATGAATGTCGAATTGGATTGTAATTGCCAATGATTAACGTGAATGCAAATCTGATATATTTATCATGCTAAAGCAAACGGAATTCATATCGTAAAAAGTATAATGCAATCCAAATGCATAGTTTTTTAAGTTCTCGAATTACACGATATTTTACCTTATATATAAAGTTAATTATTTCAAATACTTCTTCGAAATAATAATAATTATTGGTACATATTTCTTCATTTAGACATGGTTATATTGTTTGTTACAGAGAAATATTATATCATTTGGATTATAAAGATCTAACGGGCAAGCGTTTTTATTCTGTGTGTTATTCTAACAACATGACGAACGATGTAACAGTCGGTCTTCTGAAGCGCATCTACTTCGGGCTGAGGGTGGAAATTGAAAAACTAAATTCAGAAGCTACTGATAATGCATTTTCAATTAAGTCATAGAGAAGGGGCGTGACAGCACGCAACATCTGCGGAATGAATAATGGGTTCTGTTCGAAATACTGTACAGATTGCTCAGTTCGGGCGACAGGTTATCGCGATTTACATGATAAGTATGAGGTAGGCCGGAGGTTAGATCATTCGGAGCGTTGTCGAATAGCATTCATAATGAAAATAGTAGCTCGGACGATCCAAATAATGCAGTGTGGATTTGTTCCGCTTAATGTAATCTCTCTGAATTGACATTTTATGGGCGTTGTAGCTTTCACCCCTTATAAAACTCAGTTGGCTTCTCTCTTTTCGTATACATTGTAAGTAATTTAATAATAGTGTTCTAAACTGACAAGTAATTGCTGACTCTGAAAACTCTTCTAAACAATGTAAGTTTAGAGAATGGTTCACCGCAATCAACTTGTTCGTTATTTCTCGGACTTTATCTTTATAAACTAACATCTCAATGCTACTATATGCAGTAGTTTCAAGGAGACAATGTAACTGCAACAAGTTCTCAATAAAGTGCTCAATCAATACCCAACCTTAACACTATTATAGTGTTGTCAATTCGATACGCGGGTTGCCTTTAATTAACTATGCGCTTATTTTATTAGAGTTGAAATTCTTATGAAATTAAGCCCGATCTCTATATGCAGTACGACGCGGACGAGAAAGAGCTTGTTCAGTAGACAAAAAATAGAAGACAATGGAAGAATTATTAGAAGGACGAAGACAAAAAATCTAGAAAGTATATCAACATCTAAATAAGGAAGAATATAAAGAAATAGAGTTACGGAAATAAAAATATAATGGAGAATCACGACCAACTAGAACTGACAAAATAGGTTACAAGAGAACAAAAAATAATAAGGTAGATAAAGATTAAAGGAAATCAAGAAAGAGAGGGACAGCTTAATGGAAGAAAAATAAAGTATACCCTAATAAGAAAGAGAGGTATATATGAATGGAATCTGGCAAAGAGTAAAGAATGAAAGAAAATAAATGTTTAAATTAAATGAGGGGAACACGAGAAAACAAGGATTCATAAAAGTTAATAACAGAAAAGGATGAAGGCCAGATGCTAGAGCGTATCAAGATAGCAAAGTAACAAAAAAGAAATTTGAAAAAATGAAGACGAAGAAAATGATAATAGAAATAGATTATGCGAAGTGTCTGCGGAGCAATATATTCTTTCTAAACGCATTGTCTCTCAGTGTTTGATCAGAGAAGATAGACCGGCATAGTGTCCAGACACTGTCCTAAACCACAGATAATCTACATTAATGAAATTAGAGAGTGGGCATGAATCAGATTAATCATGACAGATGTTCGTAAGAAAATTGCCGACACGGACAACACCATGCGCATCTTTAACTCCTCTCTTTCCCCCTCTCCCTCTCTCCCCCACTCTCATATCTGTCTCTCTCGCTCTCTTTCTCTCTCTCTCACTCTTCATCTATATATATATTGCTCATTCTCTTTGCCCAAATCTTCAATTATCAATCCCTACCTCTGTACCAGTTATCTATCTTCCCCCCACTGATTATTGAAATGTCAATAGTTGGTTCTATGGGACGAAACTAAATGACAATTTGCATGCTGTTTGGAGATAGCAATACTTTTAATTGGTTAAATTATTATGGCGATTGGTTTATAAAGAACGATGTATATTTAAACCAATAAAATATGGCCTGATTTTTCTACATTTTATATATACTGACCAGGATTGCCAATATCAAATTTTCTGCTTCGGTTGTTTCCGTTGAGACCTTCCCATATCAATAATGTATATATATATATATATATATATATATATATATATATATATATATATATATAGAGAGAGAGAGAGAGAGAGAGAGAGAGAGAGAGAGAGAGAGAGAGAGAGAGTTATTAACTGCTTGATGATATATTTCTATTCATTATGATATTACAGTATATATATATATATATATATATATATATAAAGGCATATATATATATATATATATATATAAAGGCATATATATATATATATATATATATATATATATATATATACAGTGATGATCATATTTATTGGCACGGTAAAATAAAAGTTAAATTTTGTCTAATAAATTCTAAAAAAGGGATTAAATTAAAGAAAATAACAAAGTATATTATGTATTTTTAACTGGCCTTTCCGATGCAGCAATCGGATTTTAGAAAAAATAAATAACAAAGGAACAACAAACATAATTGCAAAAAACCCTTGTTCAAAATTATTGGCACGGCTTTGTTTTTCTTTTAGTATCAGTATAATATCAATCAATTTCCGGTTTACGTGCTTTCTGAACTTATTTATAGCCATAGTATGCTTGTTTAACGCTAATTCAGTGAATAATTATTTTCAGATAATTTTTAGATAGCGATTTATTTAAACTATTATAAGTGACTAAATTATAATTTTCAATCGCCATGGTTAAAACTAAGGAACACAGCGAAGACGTCAGGAAGCTTGTTGCAGCATGCCATACCAATGGGGAGGGCTATGATAAGATTTCAAAGAAGCTAAACCTTCCCAAATCCACTGTTAGAGCCATAATAAACAAGTTCAAATCGCAAGGCCACGTTATGAGTTTAGAGGGTAGTGAATTTGAAGTGAATAGTATCAGTAAGTAAAGAATTGCCTTTTAGAAAGGTTGTATTAACTGTAAAATACACGTACGCTCTTGAAAGGATCGAGCGGGAAAATGAAACAGAGGGCGCTTTTATTATGAATGTCAATCTCAAGGGGGATAACTCTTAACAACAAATTAAATCATAACATTTTCCCCGTATTCAAGTAAGGGGTAATTAATTATAGACAATTTTTTTTTCTTTTACAATCACATAAGAATCATTTTATTTACAAATAACATATGAACCCAAACTGCAGTTTTTTTCAGTATTTATTCACAAAATCCTTATATTTACTAGGGAATTGTCGAACTCGGGACGACCTCCGCACAGATTGGCAGGAATGCTGATTTTCAGTATTATTTTTTAGTGAAATCTGATTTTCTTCAAGATCAGACGATTGATTTTTGTCTTCCTCATGACCAATGTTTTCATTAGTAGAAAGTTCAAATAAAGTCTCTGAAGTAGTAGGATTATTATTAGAGTTTTCTTCATTTGATGAGTTTGGAGCTAAGTCTCGAACGTTGACAGTGGTTTCAGTACCAGAAGGTAGTTGAACATAAGCGTAGTGGGGGTTGACATCTATTAGGGTGGCAGGCGTTACAGGAGGGTCATGTTTACTTGTTTTAGTGTGGTTTCTAATATATATTGGGCCTGGTTTAACCCAAGAAGGAATTGAAATTCCGGAAGCAGATTTACGACTATATTTAAATAGTCTATCATGGGGAGTCATATTAGTGGCAGTACAAAGTAATGATCTAATTGAATGAAGTGCGTCCGGTAGTATGTCTTCCCAATAAGGTAGTTTCATTTGATTAGAATGTAATGTTGTTTGAATGGCCTTCCATAAGGTACCGTTGAGTTTTTCAATCTGTCCATTACCTTCAGGATGATACCTACTTGTTTTAGAAGTAGCAATTCCTTTTTTGTGTAAAAAATCCTTTATTTCTCTTGCTAAGAAATCAGAAGCACGGTCAGTATGTATCATGTCAGGCAAACCAAAAATTGAAAAGAGTTTGTTTAGACAGTGGATAATGGTTTTGCTTGTCATATCTCTGCAAGGAAAAGCGAAAGGAAAACGGGAATACTCATCAATTACAGTAACTAGATATTTGTTGCCATGTATAGAAGTAGGTAGAGGGCCTTTAAAATCAAGATTTAATCGTTGAAAAGGTAATATGGCTTGAATGAGAGTCCCTCCATTGGTATTGGCGAATTTGGGTGTCAGTAATTGACAGGATGAGCAAGAGTCAGTAATATTCTTAATTTGATCCAAAGTAAAAGGGAGGTTGCTCGTTCTTATAAAATGGCTTAGTCTTGAAACACCAGGATGACATAATTGTTTATGTAAATCACGAAGATCTTGTAGATTGTAAGTAAGAGCAGAGATGCGAGAGAATGTGTCAGCAGCAATATTTTCAGGTCCAGGTCGATAAACTATAGTGAAATTGTATTGGGATAATTCTATACGCCAACGACATATTTTGTCATTCTTAATTTTTGATTTTCTTTTATTGTCGAATATGAAGCTGATGCTCTTCTGATCTGTGATGACTTTAAAGTGCCTGCTGAGTAGAAAATGTCGCCACTTACGGAGAGCTTCTACAATAGCGGTTGCCTCTTTTTCTACTGCATGGTGCTTAATTTCGTTAGTATTGAGAGTTCTTGAAAAAAATGCAATAGGACGACCTTCTTGATTTAGTGTTGCAGCAATGCAATAGTTACTAGCGTCCGTTTCTACTTCAAATTCTTTATTTGGATCTACCGTTATTAAAATTGCGTCTTTTAGATCATTTTTCAATGTTTGAAAAGATTTTAATACAGATGGAGGTAGTGGAAATTCTTTGTTTTGATTTAGTAATAAAATTTTATCAGAAAATTTTTTAATGAATTTGCAGTAATAGGAAAACATTCCAACTATTCTTTTTTGAGATTTAAGATTCAGCGGAGGTGGCATTTCGAGTAATGGTTTTAGTCTTTGATAATCGGGAGCTATTTGATTATTTTCTATGGTGTAGCCGAGTAGAGTAATAGGACTAGAAGAAATTATGCTTTTATTTTCATTTAAAGTGATGTTATATTGTTTAGCAATTTTGTAGAATTTTTGAAGATTGTAATCGTGTTCTTCTTGATTTTTTCCACATATAGTTACGTTATCAACATACACAAAGGTATCGGTTAGATTTTCTTTTTCTATAATATAGTCTATGCTCCTCTGGAAAGCACTTACTCCATTGGTGACGCCAAAAGGAAGACGAGTAAATTGAAAAAGTTTGCCACTTACTTCAAACGCAGTGAATTTACGATCAGCATGATTTATAGGTATTTGGTGATAAGCAGATTTTAGGTCGAGAGTAGAGAAGATGTTATATTGAGCGATGTCGTCTACCATCTTATTGATATTAGGCATTGGGTAAGCGTCTAGTTCCGTGAATCTATTAATGGTATCGCTGTAGTCGACTACCATTCTTTTCTTATGATTCTCATTCGAAGTTACAAGAACTTGCGCTCGCCACGGAGATATCGAAGGTTCAATTATGCCTTCTTTCAACATTCTAGCAGTCTCTTCTTTTATGAATTTGTTGGCGGCAAAAGTGTAACGTCGGGATTTTGTCGCAATAGGAGTAGTATGAGGAGAAAGATTAGAAAAGAGAGGAGGGGGTGGAACGTTTATGGTAGGAAAAAAATTATTCGTGTTTATAGCTCCAATTATAAGTTTGTCTCTAGGACCGTCGAATTTAAGTGTTACTTTTTTATATTTTTTTAAAATATCTTTTCCGATTATTAAATCAATGAAACGGTTTTCAATGATTTCAATTGTTATTCCAGAATGGGTTTTATCTTTCAGTATTAAATCCACGACAGCTTCGCCAGTTATTTTAGCATGTTGATCGGAAGCAGCCAGAGCTATAGTTTTGTTTTTAGGTATTGTGAAGAGTTTAAGTTTTTTAGCAGTATTTTCATTAATGAATGTTTTTACTCTGCCGGAGTCCACCATAGCGTTCACGAAGTGCCCGTTAATTTGGCATTGAGTGAATGTGACATCTTTGGAGTTAGTTCCTAGTCAGGATAGAGAAGGTGAGGGGTAGTCAGAGTCGTCATAAAGAACAGCAGTATGAGTGTTAGAAATAGAAGATTTACACACTTTAGCCCAATGACCATTTTTTGGCATTTTTTACATTCGGCGTTTCGTGCAGGACATAAATATCGAGGATGACGTGATTTTCCACAGAAAAAAACAAACCCCTTTTGGATGCATATTTTCTTTAGTCACAGCTATACGATTGTAGCCCGAAGGATTATTTGTAGCTGCTACAGTAAAGTTATTTGCGTAGCTTATCGAAAGCTTTTCTGATTGTTCAAGAGATCTGGCCGTGGCATATGTGTCTTGTAAAGTCAGGATGGGTTTTTCTAACAGTCGTTGTCGGATGGACGAATCAGAAATTCCACCGATGAAAGCTTCCCGAATGTATTGATTTTTGTTTTCTTCAGCAGAAACCGCTTCGAAGTTACATGTTTTAGCAAGCATTTCCAATTGTAGTATGAAGGCATCTATATTTTGTGTTGTTTGTTGCTTCGTCGTCATCAATCGATATCTATTATAAACAATATTTTCAGGTTTTAAATAAGCGGCGTCCAATGTTCTTAATGCACTATCGTAGTCGGTTTTATCGCTTATTAAATCGAAAACAGAGGCTGAAATACAATTGATCAAGGCAGTGAAATTATCTGAAGTGTTTTCGATTAATCCGTTATTATGTGAGCGGATATAATTCTGGAGGGTTAATTTCCAATGCCTATAGGATTTTTCGGAATTAGGGCATGTAGGTTCCACCTCGAATCTGTCGGGACGTAAGATTCGATCCATTATTTTTTTTTACAGTTAATAAAATTGAAGTGAATAGTATCAGTAAGTAAATAATTGCCTTTTAGAAAGGTTTTATTAACTGTAAAATACACGTACGCTCTTGAAAGGATCGAGCGGGAAAATGAAACAGAGGGCGCTTTTATTATGAATGTCAATCCCAAGGGGGATAACTCTTAACAACAAATTAAATCATAACAAGGGAGAAAAAGGATTCTTTCCCCAAGAGATGAACGGAAAATTGTTCGACAAGTAAAACAAAACCCAAGGATCTCTGTTGGGGAGGTTGTTGATGAACAGAGCACCTCTGGAGTGAATGTATCTCGACATACAGTTGGTAGAGTTTTGAAGAGAGCTGGTTTAAAAGCATGTCGTCCGAGAAAGACTGCCTTATTGAAGCCTATGCACCTGAAAGCAAGGCTAGCCTTTGCAAAACGTCATATTGATAAAGATGTTGCATTCTGGAAACGTGTTCTATGGACTGACGAAACGAAAATAGAGTTATTTGGCCATAATAAAGTGTCTTATATTTACAGAAAATCTGGCGAAGCTTTCCTGCCTAAGAACACCATACCCACAGTGAAGCACGGTGGAGGCAGTTTGATTTTTTTGGGATCCTTTGCTGCCTCTGGACCAGGGCGACTTGTTAAGGTCACAGGTAGCATAAAAAAGGAAAGGAAGATTATGTTAAAATATTGGATGAAAACCTTAAAGACTCTGCTAGGGAGCTCTCACTTGGTCGTCGTTGGTGGTCCATGCAAGATAATGACCCAAAGCATTCGGCTAAACTGACTAAGAAATGGCTTGAGGACAATCATATTAATGTTTTGGAGTGTCCATCACAAAGCCCAGACCTTAATCCACTTGAAAATTTATGGAGAACATTAAATTTGAGGGTAATGCAAAGGAAGCCTAAGAATCTTATTCAATTGGAGGATTATTGTCAGGAAGAGTTGGCTAAAATTACTACTGAAGAGAGCAACAACTTGGTTGTAAACTATGAAAAGCGACTGAGGAAGGTAATCAAGGCCAAAGGCTATACAATTGATTATTAAATAAATCGTGCCAATAATGTTGAACAAGGGTTTTTTGCAATTATGTTTGTTGTTCCTTTGTTATTCATTTTTTCTAAAATCCGATTGCTGCATCGGAAAGGCCAGTAAAAAATACATAATATAATTTGTTATTTTCTTTAATTTAATCCCTTTTTTTGAATTTCTTAGACAAAATTTAACTTTTATTTTACCGTGCCAATAAATATGATCATCACTGTATATATAAACTAGCGGCAAAAAGAAAGTCCGCACGGTTAATCTTTTTGGAAACTCCAAATTTAAGCTAAGTTTAATTCAACTGTTTAAATAAACTATACTTTATTTAATTGGACTTTAATTCTTCTATAGTTTTAAGTATCCATGTTTGTCACTTAATGACATATACTCGAGTTCACGTCAAATTTAAAAAAAAAAAACTTTTAATTGAGGAGGTAAAAGGAAAGTCCGCACAATGGAAAATTGTTATTTAAATGTAATTGGCGACATTAATGCAACACAAATGCAACAGAAACACAATTAACTAGTTAATATTTAGTAGCATAGCTATTCTGTCATTTAACAGCCTCCAATTGTTTTGAAATGGCTTGAATAAGACTGCAGCCATACACACGAGAAAGGGCGCCTTACTTTTCTTTAATTTCTGTCCAAAGTTTTTCCAAATTTGTAATTTTATCATAGCGTAGCTGTTACGTGATGTAATGCCATACGTTTTCGATAGGATTGAGGTCTGGAGATTGTGAAGTTCAATGCAAATACGGAATATCATGTTCTTCCAGGAATCTCTTCGCATTGACAGCTCCATGACTGGGAGCATTATCCTGCATGAAGATGTGATTGTGAGTAATATCTAAATTCCGACCATGGGGAATTTCTTTTTGGCGGCATTATATATATATATATATATATATATATATATATATATATATATACATTGCATTATATATTCTAATAAACAATGTCACTCGTTTTCAGAATAATTATTGAAAATTGTTTGAATATTATGAGTATGTAACTATTACAGTTTAAAAACTATTTTAACGTAAATATTCTATGTAGTAAAATAAAATAATCAAATAGTAAAAATGTATTTTGTTTATTATACTCATTAACTAAATAGAATTCCTATTAAGCTGATGAGGTAAATAATATATAATTGCCTAAATTTAAATATAACTTATTTTGTATTAATGGATATAAATCATAATTAAACAAAATTATATGAAATTGACAAAGTATGCACAATTAATTATTATACTCATTAACTAAATAAAATTACTATTAAGCTGATGAGGTAAATAATATATAATTGCCTAAATTTAAATATAACTTATTTTGTATTAATGGATATAAATCATAATTAAACAAAATTATATGAAATTGACAAAGTATGCAAAATTAATTATTATACTCATTAACTAAATAAAATTACTATTAAGCTGATGAGGTAAATAATATATAATTGCCTAAATTTAAATATAACGTATTTTGTATTAATGGATATAAATCATAATTAAACAAAATTATATGAAATTGACAAAGTATGCAAAATTAATAAATGTTTGAGTGAAATTACATATTTGCCGAAGATACACACAATCACATAATATCAATATAAAAACATAGCTTAAAGATATACGAAAAATCGTATTCTTACTTTACAAAAAACTATAAAATAAATTAAATAGGTGACCTAATTAAATATAGTACGATACAATAAAGACAATAAAAATTGGGATGCATTGACAAATGAGAATAGACATAAATTATGTAATATTAACTAATAGGCACATGAGCAAACCCTTCGTTTGAAAAGTTTAATTTAGATAATTGAAAAATAACACTAATGAATACGGACCATTTTCTTCTGAAATGTATTAAATGTTCATATTGAATTTAAACGAATAATATAATTGTATTTATATTTCAAATCCAATTAGTAAAAATATCGTATATAATATAACAACGCGAAAACAGGATGAATAAATTAGTTATCAATAAAATGCAAAACTCGTTTTATATAACATGTTTTAAAAAATAAGCTAAATTTAAAAGTGAATTATCAATCTTCGAACTGCGTTTTGATAAATTTCGATAGCAATTACAAATGGAAATGTTTTACTAAAATTAATTAAGGTTAATAAAAATAATTAAATGCAAATAAAGCATAACGATTCATGAATAATTGTGATTTTTAACTTTTTCTAACTTATTAATAGTAATAAAATAGTATGTCATATTGATAAAAATTCAGATAAAATCAACAACTAATATGACATTAACTTCTATATATAAACCGATATCAGTTTCTTACAAATTAAATATAAATATATACATATATATATATATATATATATATATATATATATATATATATATATATATATATATATATATATATATATATATAAGCATGTTACACTTAAATATATATATATATATATATATATATATATATATATATATATATATATATATATATATATATATATATATAAGCATGTTACACTTATTAAAACTATTAGATTCATCTTATTGCAAGTATTAGATTGATTATAAATAATGAATTGAATGTACTAAAATAAATACTCTTGGTAGTATATATAAAAAAAATTAATTCAGATCAATTCTAGGAATGTTACATTTATAGAAATATATGTTGATACATCCGTTAAGTAATTATCTATCTAGAACCTTATGTTTATAACATTGTAACAAATATATAAAAGTAATTTCGAAAGTTAGGATATAATTGAGTAGGTACGCATAAGAACACATCTACACTAACACATTGCCTTTTCTAAACTATATGTTTCCATACACTATAAAGACCAATGGATATATATATATATATATATATATATATATATATATATATATATATATATATGAAAATATGATTATTCAATTTGCGCTTTCACATATCAGTTAAAATATTTAATCATGTCTTGGGAAGAAGTTATGAATTTAAGTCTATTTTTATAGAATTAGATTTACTCTACTCTCCTAACTTTCTAAGCTATATATATATATATATATATATATATATATATATATATATATATATATATATATATATATATATATATATATATATATACATATATATATATAAGATGCGTCATTCATTATTATTTTGCATGCTTAATTTTGGCAGTTAGATTAATTGCTAAAAAGAATTATGTTAACTTAATTATTTGACACAACATTTATTAAATGAACGGAACTAGTGATTGTTTAGACATTTAATCAAGTCTAAGTTTTGAATAAATGGGTTTTTATTCTAATCAATTCAATCTCAAATAGTTTTTCAGCTTGCTAAAATCTTTTTTTTTAAATATTCGCAGGTTTTACGCGTTAAAGCAAAGTTGTGCACATTTTAATTACCTAAGGCACGTTTAAATAGCATACCAAATCTAGGTAATATTTTTTAAATGTAATATTTGTACGTTTGCTACAATACCTAATATGTATAAATTAATTGCCCATGATTTAAGTTTGAACATTTAATTGCCGTCATATCAAAAGGATTGTGACGGATCATGCCCGGTTAAAAATAGGTATACTCGATAAAATAATTGTATCTATGTTTTATTGAAAAGTATGCATAATCCCTGGTTGTCTGTCTCTTTTCCTTTTGTCGAGCGTATGATTGCACTTTCTCATTGAATGTCAAAATAGCTTCGCCACAGTCGCGAACATTTTTGCCGTCAATACGTCGAATTCAAGCGAGTAACAAATTTAGAAAGTGTATTTAGTGAATTTGATTTAAAAAAATGATATTTTTCTTGTTTTAAAGATTTTAAGCGTAAAATATTATATTGTGCCTTAATTATAGTTGATTTATCAAGGGGGGGGGGCAAAGAGGCTTACACATACAGACATGTATTCACTTCAAATAAGGCACAGTTACCAAGAGTATTAATAAGAGATATTCTAGTAAGATTTATGTTCACATTACACATGAACAGTAACAGTTAGGAAAGCAGACTCCCGGAAGTGAGTTCCAAATCTACCAGTTCTTAGAAAGAAGCTATTGGACTAGAAGGCTTTCTTACACCTAGGGATCTCTACTGTGAAGAGGTAGGATTTAGCTGCTTGTCGCGTTTGTCACGGGTATTCACGTCGAGGAGCTAGAAGTGCTTGTATTCGTGAGATCATTTATCATTAATGCGCTTGTAGACAAGGCCGAGCGATGCAACATTTCGTGCATGGGACAGCGGCTAAAGCTTTGATAACAGTTCAGGACCTATCAGTTTGGCGCTCTGCCAAGGAGTGAGTGATAAGTAGCAGATGAAAAATCTCAAATGTGACAAAAAGTACTCCATACATGGGCAAATGGTGGCCTTATAGAGGTACAGGATACTTTTCGGTTCATGTTTCCTGTTAACGTAAGGTCGAAGGGTTTAAATAAAGTATTTTCGGGTAACGTGGTGTTGGCCATGAGTATTGGTGGTAGAGACGGTTTCTTGTATTTTTTTAAAAAAACAGGCTTAGTCTTGTCAGCATTTAATGGGGCCATCCATTTTCCCCATTCTATTAAAGATTTGAGGGTATCCTCTTTTGTGTATGCCATTTCCTTAGATATGTATTCAGTTATTTTCCCCTCGTGCCTGTTAAATAGTGTTGTGTCATCAGCAAATATGCCCATCTCATAAATATACCCCTCTCATAAAAAAGATTTATCAGGGAGATCATTAATGAATATAAGGAATAATAAAGGTCGAAGGATAGACCCCCGAGGTACTCTCGAATTTATATCATATTGTTTAGATGTATGACCGGCGAGGACAACTTCAATTTCTCCTATTTTAGAAGGATTTGATTTAATTATGTTTTCTTCTAGTGATACCATATGATCTAATTTTCCTTAGAAGACCATCGTGCCATACCCTGTACAAAAGCCTTAAGTATACTGAGCGCTACAGTTCTACCCTTCTCTGTTCTGTCGAGTGAAAGGGACATAAGTTCAGAGATTACAGTTCAAATATCTGTTGTGGAACGGGCTTGCGAAATCTCTATTTTTCGTCGGTTAGGGGTTAAGCAGCTGTAATATGATAGACTAGAGCTTACTTTATTAAGGACGCAAATGTTTTGGTGGAATGCGAAAGAAGTCTAATGGTGCGTTACTGTAATTGGTCAGTTCTTACGACAAAATTCTTGAAAACTGATAACACAGAAGCGGTTTTCCAGCAGTGAGGATAGCAAGATTCGTTAAGGCATTTGTTCAAATGTTTAGAGAAAACTGGAGCAACTTCAGTGAATAATTTCTCGATAGCAGAGCCGGGATAAAATCGGGTAAACGTGCTTATGTAGTGTCTAGATTTTTTGTAATACCATGTATCTGAGAAGGAGGGATCTAGTGTTGCGTATGTCCGCAAAACAAAAGTCAAGAAGGGTGTGTCTGCCGGGTCACATGTGGACTTTCGTCACACGAACTGACAAACAGGTTAGCCTTCTCGGCTCGTTTGCAAGCAACTACATTATTGTTTGGTAGTGGGGGAATGGTGGGCTATCTATTATTTACTACACTGTTGGAGATATTTAAAAAATCATGGGTTCATAATTTCAGTGCTTCGATGCTGGTGGTTTCAGTGTATTTTCTCTTAGCTGTCGCTATTTTTTTTTTATTACATTTTCACCCCAAACAAGGACAAATTGCCACTTTGGTGTAGGGGGCTACTATCAGGGGCAAACAACTACTGGGGTACTATGTAGGGATTTGGGCAGCAAGGTGTCGGTTCACGTTACACTTGAACTTCTGCACGTCAGTACTGTTGGGGAAGCAGGGACCTGGAATGGAATTCCAGAGTCTTGCGGTTCTGGGGAAGAAACTATTGGAGTAAAAAGATCTTTTACATCTAGGGACCTCTACAGTGTGGGGGTGGGATCCAGTAGCCTGTCGGGTTTGTCGAGGGTGCTCGCGTCGTGGGGGCACAAGTTATTGCAGTTCGTCAGAGCATTCACCACTAAAATACTTGTAGAAAAGGCAGAGGGATGCAACAGTTCGTCGATGGGACAAAGGCTGAAGCTTAGATGCCAGTTCAGGGCCTATCAGGTTTGCGACTCTCTTTTGAACCCTGTTCAAGGAGCGAGAGACTAGTAGCAGATGCACCAGCCCAGATGTGGCAGCAATACTCCATACATGGGCGAATACTTATAGAGGTACAGGATACTTTCGGGTGTTAGTAGTTTTCTAGCACGGTAGAGAGAGCCTACCTTTCTTGCAGCGGCCCTGGCAATGCCTTCAATGTAATGTTTCCTGTGAACGTTAGGCCAAGGAGTTTGAGAGATGGACTCTCAGATAAAGAGTCGTTGGCCATTGCTATGGGTGGTAGAGAGGGTTTCTTGTAATTATTGAATGAAACTAGTTCAGTCTTGGCAGCATTGAATGCGACCAACCACTTTTGTCCCCATTCCACTACAGATTGGAGGTATTCCTCTAGTGTTTCTGCCATTTCTTTAGAACTGTGTTCACTCGTCTTCCTGTCGTGTCTGCCATAGAGTGTAGTGTCATCAGCATATATACCCATCTCAGAGGCAATGTTGTCGGGGAGGTCATTTATGAATATCAGGAACAATAGAGGTCCAAGGATAGAACCCTGGGGCACTCCCGCATTTATATCATACTGTTTAGATGTGCGACCGTCGAGGACTACCTGGATTTTTCTCTTATCTAAGAAGGATTTAATTATGTTAAGTATTCTACCAGTGATACCGTATGATCTGATTTTACTGAGGAGACCCTCATGCCATAGCCTGTCAAAAGCCTTAGATATATCTAGAGCTACCGCTCTGCCTTCCCCCGCTTTGTCCAGTGAATGGTATATACGTTCAGAGATCACAGTGAGGATGTCTGCTGTGGAACGGGTTCGTCTAAATCCATATTGTTTGTCAGTCAGTAGTTTAGCATCTGTAAGATGATGGACTAGAGCATGATTAATTATGGTCTCAAATATTTTGGCAAAAAGTGGGAGAGGGCTAATGGGGCGATAATTTGATGGGTCTGCCCTTTCGCCAGAATTCTTGAATACTTGTACAACAGAAGCAGTTTTCCAACAGCCCGGAAAGCAATCTTCATTAAGACATTTGTTGTAGAGTTTGGAGAGAACTGGAGCTACTTAGGCTGAGCACTTTTTTAATAGCACAGCTGGGATAAGATCGGGTCCACATGCTTTTGAGGTGTCAAGGTTTTTTATGATAGCATGCACCTGAGCAGGGGTGGTTTTCAGATCGTCTAGTGTGGCGTCTGTCCGCATAGGAAAGTCAGGTAGGGGGTGGTTGGAAGGGTCCAGTGTTGAGTTTGAGGCAAACCGACTGGCAAGCATGTTAGCCTTGTCGGTTGCTGAGGAGACAACCTCGTGATTGTTGGTTAGTGGGGGAATTACTGATTGCCCATTATTTACTACACTGTTGTAGATTTTCCAGAAGTCTCGAGTTCCTAGTTTTTGTGCTTCGATGCGCTTTTTAGTGGTCTCCGCAAATTCTCTCTTAGCTGTCGCTATTTCTTTCTTAACGTTATTTCTAGCTTCTATATACTTCAGTCTGTTTGAACTGGACTTATGTCGGTTAAACCTACGGTATGCATGCTGCTTTTGAGTAATGGCAGTTGCACAAGTCGACGTAAACCATTGGGGAGAGTTGGGCTTACTATAAAATTTCCCCATGGGAACATGCGCTTCGATTGCAGTTTTGAACCAGTCAGTGGTCTCGTTTGCACATTGTTCAGCAGGGAGAGAGAAAATATTTTTCCATGGAGCATCTCTAATTAGTTCCCTGATGGCTTCCCAGTCAGCCTTATTATAATATCTCGTTGTTTTGAGCACTGGCTCTTCAGTTTTGGGTCTAGAGTTTAAGGCGATTTCAACCATTATAACTGCATGGTCAGCGTTCCCGAGTGGGCTGTGGGCCTTCGTTATGCAGTCATCGGGAACTGTGGTCAAAAACAGATCTAGAAGTGATGCGTGTTGTTCTTCCTGGTCAGGGAAACGGGTTGGAAACGTAACAATTTGTGATAGGGAGTGAGATATAGCGAAGCTTTCTCCTAGCGTCTTTATATTCTTTCTGTTGGAATTGTATTCATATCACTTGAATTTGCGGTACCAAACCTGCATTTGACTAATGGCAACTGCACATTGGGGAGGGGGCTGCTATAGAATTTTTATCTGGGAACGTGTGCAGTTTTGTACATTTCACTGGCTCGTTTGCGCACTGTTCAGCAGGAAAAAGAAAATATATGTTCCCATACGGCAGCTCTGGCACCTTTTTGCCAGTAACCCTTTTTGTAATACCACGTTATTTTGAGTTGTGGGTTTTCTGTATTTTGTCGGGAATTTAGGCCGATTTCTACTATTATCACAGCGTGATCAGCATTCCCAAGTGGGTTGTGGGCAATTGTTATACAATCATCTGGACCTATGGGCAGAAAAACATCTAGGCATGTTTCACATGCTGGTCTTGGAAAGGTATCGGAAATGTAACCGTCTGTGATAAGTAATGATATATAGAGAAGCTATATTTGTACTACCAGCTACGTTTCTGTAAGTAGAAAATCCAAGCCACTTATTTGGGTTGAAAATTAAGTCACCAATAAATGTACTTATTCGCTAGCATCGAGGGGGTATGATGTATCTTTGATTTCAAATACTTTGTTTATTAGGGTACAATCCTGGATTAAGGGAGAGTGGTAAAGAATATACAAGTAGCTTATATTACGTTACATGTTTAGTCTGAAGCACATAAGGTCGCATGATTCTAGTGTTATTACTCTTGCGAGGGGTAATGTGTTACGAATATAGATTTCAAGCCCGTGCATATGGGTGTCTGAATTCTTAAGGCAACGTGGGAGATAACCAGGTATGTTGAAGTTTAAGAGGGGATGGAGGACTGTGGGTTAGTTTCACTTAATGATGAGATATCTGGGCTGTTTATCAGGAGAATTGATGCAACATCATCTAAGTTAGTTCTAAGCTTGCTGATATTCGTAAATGCAAACATCAAGAGAGAAGGGAGGTTGGTTTTCTTTGAGTTTGGCCCTTGTTTAAACGGAATTTTTGCTTGAACTGTAATTTCATTTTTTGGGGTGAGTGGGGGTGCTGGACAAGTGGATGTGCATAATAATAAACAGGAAATACAAGTAGACAATCAGCTGTCTCCTCCTCCACAGGAAAGCCCACTTGTAAAGAGGGCAGGGTAATTTACCGTGCGCCATATGGCACTACGATCATCCCGATATTATACAACTGTTGCTGGAGCAGCCGCTCTGAGCGCTACCAAAGAGTTAGGGTCCCCGTACTATCAGTCAGAAACAGTTGAGTTTAAAGATTTGTCGGATTTAGGGGTTTAGAGTTTAGTATGATGAATTGAGGGTTTAATCAAATGAGTTGAGTGTATCCGATTGACAGTTCTGGCAATCCAGTACCCTCAAAAGTCAACCAATGAAACCGTTACAACATATATAACGCTGAAGTACCCCCACAGTGTCAAGTTAAGGGGGATGGAATGTGGCGGGAGCATGGAAAAAACTGCGTTCATTTCCCTAGTAAGGAAACAAGATCGGACAATGGTTGATTCCGCCGAGTCCCTGTGAGAACAACTCTACGTCTGGCTAATAGGCAAAGAAGGAGTATGAAAGCCGAGCAAAAGACATAGCTTATTTTCTCCGGAAGCAGTTAAGGTTTGCTAACCGGTAATTTGTTTGAATCACGACCTCTAGGAAAGTTGTCGCCTCGCTCTCCTAGGGTTCGCTTCAGAGTTTACCTTCTCCCAGTTGTATGACCTGGGAAGATCAACGGGTCCATCAGCAACGACAGGGTTCGCCCCGCGCCGGTGTCCTAAAGAAGATATTTCAGTGACCTTGTAGTAAATTTAAATTGGTTATTTAATAGGTTATATAACTACGGAAAAGTTACACTCCTTTGAAGTGATTCAAAGGGGCTCATATGTCTTTCATTTTAATTGTAAATAGAAGAAGAGGATAAGTAAGAAGTCAATAAGTGGAAGCAACGGTATAACTGGAGGAATATTTAACATAATTAAATCCTTCTTGATGAGAGAAATCCAAGTTCCCCTCGGTCTACACAATATGATATAAAGGCGAGTGTGCCTCAGAGGTCTATTCTTCGGAGTCTATTATTCCTAATAAATGACCTGCCTGACAAAATTGACTGCGAGATGAGTATATATGCTGATGACACAACGCTCTCTAACAGACACTAAAGGATAAGAAATGAACACATATCTAAAGAAATGACAGAAACACTAGAGGATGACCTTCAATCTGGACTGGAATGGGGACAAAAAACAGATGGGCACATTCAATGCAGCAAAGACTAAACTTGTTTCCTTCAATAACTAAAGAAACCTTATTTACCACCAACAGCAATTGCCAAAACCTCTTCATCTGAAAGTACATGTTTAAAACTCATCGCCCTAATGTTCACGGGAAACATGAGGTGTAATCAGCATTGTCCGGACCGCTGCGAAAAAGATGGGTTCTCTCTGCCATACTAGATACCTATTAGCGCCGAAAGTATCCGGTATCTCTATAAGGCCACCATTCGCCCATGTATGGAGTATTGTTGTCATATTTCGGCTGGTGCATCTACTTCTAGTCTCTTATTCCTAGACAAGGTTCGAAAGAGAGTTCCCAACCTGATAGGTCATAAACTATCATCCAAGATTCAGCCTCTGTCCCATCGACGAAATGTAGCGTCCTCTGCCCATTCTACAAGTACTTTAACGGTGAACGCTCCAACGAACTCGAATCATTGTATCTCCTCTACGTAAATACCGGCGACAAATTCGACAAACAGTTACACCCGTACAGTACAGATCCCTAGATGTAAGAGATCTTTCTACTCCAATAGTTTCTTCCCCAGAACCGTTAGACTTTGGAATTCCCTTCCGGGTCCCTGCTTCCCCCACTGTACTGACATGCAGAGTTTAAGTGTAACGTGAAACGACGTCTTGCTGCGCAACTCCCCACATAGTACCCCTGTAGCTTATGTACTTAATAATAATCCCCTACATTCAAAGTTGACATGTTCCTTGTTTGGGGTGAAAATCTAATTTAAAAAAAAAAATGTGTTGTCTCAAAACTTTTTACCGAAAGAAGATAGCTTCGTATTTCTTTACCGATGTGGATGTTTGTATTTTGTATAACAATGAGTATCGATTCAGTTTTTATCTAGTGAATATTGTAATACTATCCTTTATCAGAAAACAATAAATAAAGGTTGCTATTTATATTGGTCACTTTAAATCTATGTTTAATACTATAGCTAGTAAGTATCTTCTATAAGTTGAACTATGGGATAAGTGTATACTCTAAAGCATGCCTTTAGATGGCAATGTGTATCGATTACGAAAACTCAGGCTACGTATGTTAAGGGCTGAGAGCTAAAATCCCTGTAAGTTACCTGCAATGGATTATATTTAATGTCAGCTTCGGAAATACAGCAGTTGTTTAGTGATCGGGATATATATATATATATATATATATATATATATATATATATATATATATATATACATATATACATATATATACATATATATATGTATATATATATATATATATAATCACTATATCCTCTACTAGGTCTTCATCCTCGACTGCTTTATATTACGCTTTTTTTAATTGCGTTCCCTGTATGCAGAGGTAATTGTATTTTACTGAAACACTTCAAAGGTAGATAAAGTCAAGGATTTCTCAAGTTCTCTCTTCTTCGTTCCGGGGTGTAGCGTACCTGGCTAGTTACTTTTAAGAAATCAAATACGAAACTGCTGTCTTTTACCAACCATGAGCGAATACCCCAGTTTCTATGAGTGACGCCCGCATCGATGAAGCGCACGGCTTAAAAAACTTCTGAGATGGATACTTACGTCTGACTTACTTTAGTTGTCTTTCCAAAAACACTAAAAATATGTTTGGTACATTCTGCCGTTCCAGAAGAAAATACAACTCCGGACGCAACCCTCTATCCGTCTGAAAGTCAAATCGGCCTAAACATTGTACTGTTACGGTATTTTGATTGTGTCCTTTAAAACCTCCCTTTTCTGCCTTAACTGATTACAAATCTGTCTCCAAAATTTTGCGAGAGGTGACATTTTCGCGGCCCAACATACTCAATATTTCTTACAAAATAGACGTCGTGAGTCTATATTTGCCCTACTCAAAATTTTATTGTAGGTATTTGACTCGGCTCCAATCTATGCCCTCTCACGTATAATGGTCACCGCTACTAGCATAGTAAGGTATACCATGTAGGAATTGCATTTCACACATTGCGAACACATGGAGACCAAATCTATGACAATAAGTAAACATAATTAAATACCTATTAAATTCCGACATTGCTATTTTATCCACATAAGGGTGTTACGCCTTACATCTATTTTCGCTTTACTTTAAATCCCTCTCTGTACACCAAACGAAACAGACGTATGGAATAATGTCCCTGATTACACACACAAAAGACTATCATGCTGGGCAAACACAAGAGACTATCACGCTGCAATCGCTCAAGCACGTTTTATATAGTCTATATTATGTGATTTTACTGTAAAAATAAATTGATTATATCATCTTTATCGGCAAATATGTGTAATTATTTTTGATTAGACGACCAATCGACCTTTTTCATTCTCCGATACTACGATTACCAAATAACATTACTTCCGATCTATACCAAAATCTAATCTAAAATTATATAAATTTTTCCAACAATCGATTGTATCCGGAATGCAATATCGTTTGCAAGGTGTTACAGCATTGTACCATAATCATATTTAAGTATATTCTGCAAAAATTATCTATTGAATAATATATTAAGATCGCCCTGCCTTACTCAAGTTCTTCGATGTCTGATCTTTTCTTAAAATGTGTATAACACGTTATCCCCATATTTTAGTAGTCACAAGTTCTTGTGTAAAGTAATTACCATCTAAATGTTAAACAAAATCTTTAATTAAAAAGAACATGACTGATTGCATTATTTTTAACATTAAAATAGTAAGTTTACTTTCCATTAGAATATAATTAAAAAATTTAAACAAATATCAGAATTTCTTTAACAAAAATGTTTCATCACCAACACCGCACACTAACTAATCCTAAACTCCATCCTGGTGGTTTCTGAATATATCTCAATGTGCTGTACCAGTTTCGCCGTTTTCTTCTCATTTCTACCGAATATCTTCATCATCCCTAAAGAGTAGATGACCACAAGATCCAAAGGTCTGCCTCAGCTTCTCTCTCTTTCAGAGGATGGTCAGGAGCATAATTATAATTACCAAAATGTGGAGATAACGAAACTGCTTGATGGGGTTTAATTTATGTAGATACGATGTAGCAATCTTGAAATATAAAAGTGGTTATGCCCGGAGAAAATGTATCTAAATATGTTATGACAACAACTTGAGACGCGTTAGACTTCATTAAACCCATGTTTATAGCGTGTATAGTAAGGGAAAATTAGTGCGAATATCGCTATGAAGAGTAAACTAAAGATATTATGGAAAAAATGTATCAATAACCCATGATTTTTAGAATTGTTACATTTCTACAGTTTTTTTTTGATATGACATGCTCTTTAACAACACTTATGATTATGAGTGTTTCGTCGACAGATGATAACCCCCTAAATACTGTGATAAATATTGTTTTCACAAACGAAAAGATATATTGATAACATTGCAATAAGGTTTTCCAAATATAGAAACATTTTATCATATCGGTCTTGTTTGATTCTTTTGAAATCACATGGGCATAATGTAATGTACACACTTAAATGAAAGACGGAAATGTCTGACAAGGTCTGGACATAAAAGAGATATTTATAAATCAAGAAGCCGACCGAATACAGACATCAACGAAAATGTTCAATAAGTAAGCTACATAAATCGATAATATAAACAAAAAGGGAATTATGAACAACTGTTTTGGTTTCGTAAGAATATTATATTTTTGCAAAATCTGGGATGAATAGAATTTTTAAAGCTTGTCATGAGACTCATTTAAAACGAAATGTTTAATGATTAATTTTAAAATATTGGAGTCAACCTGTCATGGGAACATTTGAAAAAGTTGATTTCCTAATGTTTTAGACGGAAAAATAAACATTTGATTGTTGTTGGTTTTGTTTTTACTCTTTTGTTTGCTAAATATGTTTTATTTTATTTACGCTCAATTACAAAATAATAATTTCTGTTTTCCATCTTGATTAAGATTGAATTTCATATGTTACCTAACACCAAGCTTATAAAACATTTTCCTGTTCTGTATGGGTTCTTATGATTGTATTTGGCATGTGTTTTTATATATTAAGAAATACGCTTAAAGTAAACTATATACTATGTGGGGTATTGATTTTGGAAATTATAGTACTTTCTACTGTTCACATAGTATTGTATTGTGGGCGATGAAGGTTTTAAGCGTCTCATATCTACAACAAGCGTTGTTGGGATATATATTATAAAAACAAACCTAGACTCATTTTGTAAATTCTGATTAACACGCGGTTTCTATAATTTTACTCCTTGAGTGTGGTCGCCACTTGATTATTTCCACCATATTTTGCTTAAGTGCAATGTTCGTTTACATATATGGCACATTTCCGCTATAATTACATTTACAAAAGTATTTTAGTCGCATGCGGTCTGTTGCCGTCATGTGTGCTTGTTTCGTATGCGAGATTAAAGATTTTTAAAATCCAATTACCCAATAGTTGAGAATAAATTAGTTGTTACTAATTGTGATTGCTAATACGATATTATTGCTAAATAATTTATGCAAAACTTGCACCATGGCAGTATAGAAATAACCAATATTTCTGCCGTGGTAAAATAGTCGAGTAACAATTTAGGATATATCGCTTTCTTAAGGGTGCATTAGCCTTAGTCTTAGGAGATGAATTACAAAAAGAGGTACTGTCTGAATTGCTGACGTACCTTATATTCTCTTTGAATTATACTAATTTTCTCATTAAGCATTACATTGTCTGTAATTGAGGTAAATACTATAATAGGATTTATTGTGGTTAAGTGTTAATAGCAACAGGTAAATTATCATTGGAAAAAAACTGTCACATTCTAAATAGTACATACTAGTACAGTTTAGTAAAGATGCACCTGTTTTAATACATTTTCATCAGGCAAACGCTTGCGTAGTACCATTTTCTTAGGTTTGAATATGTTAATAGAGCTACAATACATTGACCGATTATACAACTGTATAGGAGTGTTCCAGTATTCTATTTCTCTTGATAATAAATGAAGTCAAATGACTTAAAAGTAATCCCCATTAAACCTCGTATATACAATCCTTATAAAGCATCTAAAAACTACCTTCAATATTTTTAATGAATGCTCGATATATAAAATATCAAGTAAATCAATAAATTTTCCGGCGTTAAAAATAATGTATTGATATATAGTGATTTACTATTGCCAGCACAATCAGAATCTGTGTGATTACTTTTGTATCCAGCAAGTTATTTTTGATACCTATGCGTAATAATTTAAAAAAATCTGTGGAAATGAGAAAGAATTTAAAAATTCCGAATGTGTTTAAATATAGAGTGGGTATCGATCCACACCATATATAGCAAAATGAAGCAGAACAAGAGAAATATGTGATAAGAATATATATAGCAAGAATTATGTTATGTCAATGTATTTATGTTATCCACTGTTACATGTCTGGTGATAGGTCAGAACCAGTAATGTTGAAAAAAGAACACGGTCTGTACTCAAAACGCAAGCAACTTCTGATTAATAAATAAAACGCCAGAACACACCTATAAATGTAGGATATATTGCATACTTTTACTTACTCAGAATATATATATATATATATATATATATATATATATATATATATATATATATATATATATATACGAGTGTAAAGTTGTCTAAGAATTAGTAATTACAACAAAAACCGAACTCGTGAAAAATAATTTCATAAACTACCTGGCAAATATATCCAGTGAACCAAGTGCAAGAGATATATAAACAATTACACATACACAGTTAGAGTTTTAAAAAAATCGCTCAGTTGGAATGCATGGGATAGCTGATGATATACTGCCATCCACTAGGATACCACATCTAAGAATCCAATACCATATATGTTTATTTGCGTTTACTGCACACTAGCATATTTACAATCTTATCTTTCGTATAAGCTGTATCGGCTTAAGATACCTCGAATTACTAGTAACTAGGACACCGAGGAATTCTCATGAATGTGCAGCAACATACTATTGCTAAGGTAAACACAACTAGAAGGTATATATATATATATATATATATATATATATATATATATATATATATATATATATATATATATATATACGATTACACAATACATTACCATTCTGTTATAATCATGCGAGAACACATTCAGGATCACAAACAAATTTACGATTATATATATTTATATACGATACAGAAATTCACCCGGAAAGCAATATAATTTTATGCAAATAATTAAAAATTTAGAATAATCAAACGATTCATCAAACATCTACACGCATACTTCTTGTAGAAGAATCTATAAATTATGATATTTTACCTTGTGTTTCTTACAAAATTGTCCCAATTTATATATATATCATTCTATTTTAAGGTGATCTTCTTTAAATAACTTTATAAAATAATCAATAGTTCTTATTAAATCTGATATAAAAACAGATAAAATCAATATATTTTTAACATATAACGAGATTTCATACAATACATGTAATATACCCTTGATTTATTTCATTCGTGTTAGAAGTTTGAATAATTTTAATTTTACAGAATGAATCAATATTACTTATACCGACATAAATAAATACTATTTACCGTCCTTACAAAGAGTTGCGTGGTTTCGAGCATGAAACCATCTACAGCTGAAAGAAGGTTATTGTACAACAAATAATGGCGTTTTATTAGTAAATTTCTAGCATATCTTCCTGGCTGACGACCTAAAAAAACAAACACACACCCACACACACTCACACACACACACACACACACACACACACACACACACACATATATATATATATATATATATATATATATATATATATATATATAATAAAAAAATTACAAAGTTTACCAAGGTAATCAAAATGGTAAACTTAAAATATATTAATAATATTAAAAAGTTAATATTTACAAGTAAAAAAAAACTCAGCCAGATGTAAAAGCTCAATAAAACCGAAAAGGAAATAGAGCTGATAATATGGAAAAATTATTAATAAGACATGTTAAAAAAAATCTTGAAAAAGAGTTAAAAATATATTTAATTTTTAAAAAAGGAAGCACAAGATTAGTGGATAGTCCTTAATCCGCGGAGTTTCGAAGAAATACTCTCCTTTTCATCAGAAGGCAGGAATTAGAAAAATGCAGGATCGGATTTTGCATATAAAAGTATTTAATGAAACTACAAGTAAGTCACAGATCTTACTGGGTTAAAAAAGGGTGAGGTAAGGAGACCAGGAGGCAAAAGAAAAATGATAACAAGATTTCACATGAATGGATAGTCCGGTGAAGGGAAAAATTCCAAAAATGGTAAAATCCAAAACGGTGTAATTTAAAATTTCAATCCAATGGATGAAATCCAAATGGTCCAAAATAATCACAAAGGCAGACTCCCTTGGAAAAAAGCGCAAATGGAATGAATTCCAAATCATTAAAAGAAAAGCACTGGAGATAATATTTAAAACACGTCTGTCAAGGCTGGATGAATAAAAAAAATTAAGTTAAAAAAAAACGAAAAGCGGTGAAAGTTTAAATTTGGAAAGCAAGGTCAAACTGACCCTGACAAAACGCGCGAAAGTTAGCGTAAATAATTAGGTCAGCTCTTATATGCACGTTAAAGTCCCAGAATTAAATCAAGAAACCTGATCAGAAGAACAAATAAATTGCCAATTTAAAGAAATGGGGTGTATGTTATATATATATATATATATATATATATATATATATATATATATATATATATATATATATATATATATATATATAAGTGAAAGTAAATAAAAAAAACATAGAAATAAAAAATAGAAAATTATATATATGCACACACATACATATATATACACATACACATACATATACATACATACAGACACACAAATGCACGCACACATGTATATATATACACACACGCATATAAATATATATATACATATGTGTATACATATACAATAACACGCACACACATATATATATACATATATATATATATATACAAACACGCACGCAGGCATAAACATATGCACATATCCAAAACATATACAAGTTAAATAAAAACATACATACATACATACAAAATAAGGGGAGGAAGGGGCCGGTATCTACAAACTCCGGAATAAGCAAATAAATGTGTATGTAAATGCATATAGTGAAATATAATTAAACAAATACATAGAATAAAAATTAGTAGGTTGATGTATATATTTAATTAATAGGTATACTTATACCATAAAACGGAGACAGCAGATGGAAAACCGGCCAAAGAAATAAAGAAACACAAATAAAATTAAAAATAGAAAAAAGCTTTGAAGGTAAGATTATATAAAAAAAATATGGGAAAGATATATATTTGAAGGGTTAAATTAATAGCTATATGATTTCAAATTTATCATGTTTAAACTTGGACATATGTTAGCAATAGGAGATCAGTTCGTTTTTAGAGTTTATTATATTACTACTTTGAGGGGAGGTTATAATAGTTATATCTTCAGATGTACAGAGGTGACAAGACTTAGGTCCTGGAGTGTAAGACTTAACTTTTTTTAGGATGGTCCATTTAATTGAAAAGTGGGTATTGGCAGAGTTAACCTTTTTAACCAGTGTAGTTAGAGAACTTCTCTTGTTATTATTTGAATTTTGATTATTGAAAGAAGAAGTTTGGTTTGAAATTCTGTTCTTTATTAAAGGTACAGTAGCTCCCATATATGTATATGTTTAATTAATAGCTCGGGGTCGAAAATTAATATTAATTTGTTGATTTATACTGGAAAGAGAATTTAAATTTTGTTCATTTTGATGAACAGAGGGTAGGACAGTAATTGTAGCAGGATTGGTTTGGAGGGGATAATTAGTGTTATCAGTGTTAGGGTGGCTGCTATGAAAAATATAATTATTATTATTATTATTATTATTATTATTATTATTATTATTATAGCTGGTTGTATGATTGAAAATAGAGGGGCTGGTTGATTCGTTTGCTGGATTCATAATTATATCAGAGGGAGGGTCGGAGGAAGGATAATTTGTGGCAAAATGTTATTGTCTGTTATGGAAGAATTGCGTGGGAGCTCTGTAATTGTGCATGAATATATTACATTTTTATGGATGGAATCATTATTGAGTGGGCAAACATGCTTGTTAATAAAGTTGCGGTTTCTTTTTGGTTGGATTGGGAAAGGGATTTTTTGGGCTGGCTTAATTTTTTTTTATTAGATGCTAAGATTCTTTGTGCTAAATAAGGCATAGTAGAATAAGAAATTCTTATTGAATTTTTATTAAAAATTAAACTATATCTGTGTGGGTATTTGAAAGAGTTTTCTACAGTATTGAAGAATTCTTTAGGTATATTAGTTTTAACATTTACGCTAAATGGAGGATTAAACCAAATATTTTGCTTTCTCATAATCCGACAGAGTGGGTTAGAAGTATTACGATTAGCATGTTGGTTCGGATTATATTTGTGGAGTTGACCATTGCTATTGATACCAGCGGATCTTGTTATTTGAACTGGTTTCTTGTGATTCATATTGTGTGTGATTACAGATTTAAGACGGCATACAGGTGGAGCATAATGGTTATATTGAATTTTTTCATTGCATCGTGAATTTCCTAAGGCATTATTGAAGAAAGTAGCATTGTGGTTAAAGATTTTTTATCGGCTGAGAGCGTAGAAATTCTTCTAGAGACGGATAGTACTTTAGATTTTATAATTGAATTAGGGTGGTTAGAAGAGTTATGGACGTATAAAAGCGTAAGGTTTGGTTTATAAGGACTGTAAGTTTCAGTATTAAGATTAAGTGTAATGTCTAGAAAATCTGAAGTTTTTTTTTATTTGGTTCAATAATTATAGAAAGGCCAAAATTATTTAAAAAGTTATGTAATTTTTAATTGTATTATTATACTCTCTTGGACTGGCTGTTGTTGTAAATAGAGCATCCTCTCCATAAAGGCCCCCTTGGATATGTTTAAAGTGGTATTTCAGTTCTCTCAGTAAGAAGAGTCCCACTAAATCTGTAACCTATATATGTAAATATGTTTTAACATTTTTTCAAGATTTCTTTTAACATGTTTTATTAATCATTTGTTCATATATATATATATATATATATATATATATATATATATATATATATATATATATATATATCCGAGGAGAAGACAAACAGAATGGTCGCCCAATTATGGATTCTATTGTTAATACAATTTCCAAAATGCTTCTTGTGTTCTTCTTTCTTTCTAACACCGAAATTCGCTTAAACTCTGTTGGATGCGTTCAATCCTCAAAGAAATACGCACTTTAAATTAGCCGTGGCTTTACTATTCTTCGAAAAGTTATAACGAGCAGGTTTATAATAATTGTAGAGTAACTGCAACCCTAATGTGTAATCCAAGAAGCGTTTCTTTAGAAAATGTTTTTGAGTGATTATAAACGGAGAAAAATAAATCTACATAACTGGTGTAAAAAAACAGTGTTTTTTAAACTATAGGTCTTAGTTAAACTTCTGAGAACCTGTACATTTTCTATAACACTTCAGTAAAGACTTGTAAGACTTCTAAATCTATATAAAAGCACTAGATATTGCATTACGTTACAAGTCGAAACTTCTACATTGATTTACATTAGCAGCATTAATAATGATATAATAACAGCGATATAATCTATACCATGTATTTTGATTTATGTTAAGATTATTCTATTGAGACTCGCATTTTTCAAAAAAAAACATGATATTTTTATTCTTGGCTATTATTAAACAGCTTGGCATAACTGTCACTTTAAAACAGAGGAAATGCTCTTTCTTGTGTTCTTTTGTACCAGTGTGCTTACCAATGACATTATACATTCCAGAACAGGTTTAGTTCCAGGAAAGGAATTATTAAGAAAGAGGAAAATCTTTGGAAGGAAATGTATTTTTTTTTTTTGCAACAAAACATTTAGAGCCGAGGTTACGAAAAATCACTGACCTTGCCTTTTCCTTGCGTGTTTTTTACCTCTTCGTTTTGGTCGAATTAGTTCTTGTTGTTTGTGTGGTAACCGTTGTTTTTGTGTAAGCTTTCTTTCGTGTGAGAGTTTTTTAGTGTAAGAGTGTTTCGTGTAATAGGTTTTCGTGTAAGAGTTTTTCGTGGAAGTGTTTTTCGTGTAAGAGTTTTTTCGTGTAAGAGTTTTTCCGTTGAAGAATTTTTTATTTTCTTTTTTCAAAGGTCTTACTTATTACTCCTTCTCCGTTCTTTTCTTCTGCTGGTCGTACGGCACCAATTAGGTTTTGTTGCGTTGCTCAAGGACCCCAGGTTGGGAACGGTCGTAGTTAGCAAGTTCCCTGCTGCAACATAACCTAGCAGACGAATTTTACTGCTCGTCTAGTTTGTTAAGGGCTTTGATTGTCATGACAACTGCGAAGACAGCAGAGTTATTTCCCCCTTGACCGTGCATTTTTTGACTTGCCGTCAGCTGTAAACCGCTTGTCATAACAACGTTGCCGGCTGAAACAAAATTAACATACACGCAAAAATCAGACGTAACTCAACACCCCATTTAAGACGTAAGACACGCTGGTTTTTGTATACAAATATATTTTGTTATAGAAATATTTTTCCCATGATGCACATAAAGATTTTTAACAGTTCACAGTTTTACGGTGCAGGTTACTTCTCTGTCATTCAGTGATGGAGAGGGGGAAATACGTTATGCTCTCGACAGCGCACCTCTCCTGTGATTTTCAGATCATCTCCTTCTCCGTTCTTTTCTTCTGCTGTACTCCAAAATCACGTCCTTATATTGGCATGAGTTTTTCCTCGGTATTTTTCTATTCCCCTGGTCGATCAACTCTGTTATCGATAATGGATCACGCATTTCCCGGTCACGTTTTCAGTTTTGTTGACTAATGCATTGCTGAATCTGACCTAGAGACTCGATAACCCATTTCTCTTCAGCTGACCGACTACTGAGTTTGTTTATACACGTGCGTTGCCGGCTCGGGCCAGCTTTATATGACATTAATATCTTCCATTGCAGTGCAAGGAATGTCACGTTTCAGCCAAAAATGAGTCTTCCCACAAACTTCCATTTTTGTAAACAAAAACATCGTCGTTCGATTTCTCTGTTTAGGACGTAATTATTTTTACCGGTTCAACTGGGGGGCAATCGATATTCGATGCCCACATTTCAAATCTTTTATTATGTTGTTAAAATATTTTTTTTTATTTCCACAGTTATGTATCCGATGGTCCCAGCCATCCATTACATAACACATTTGTTAATTACTGTCACACCCATCGTGATCTGCTCCGATCTAATACCGATGTCCATCTCGCAAGCTACTTAAGTATAACTGCCGTTCGCTCTGCAAACCGCCACATTCAATAATTTGTAGTAATCTGATGCAAAGAAAATGAACCTGTATATAGCGCTAAGTATCCCATCAGAATATAAAAAAGGGGAACGCATTATATTAGCGATCAAAAGGGAAACGTAATAATGAAAACAATTGTATCTTGAATACACAGGAAACTTGTGCAAGCACAAACCGCCAGCGCTACTGGAAAATAAACGTCACACGATGCTTTCTTTTTTTTACACAGTGGTCACCATATAAAAAGGCCCGGAAGCCACTCAGGTATAAGAGTTATTGCAAGTGCATTACGTTAGTGTTGATATTTGATGAAGTGTTTACTTAAGGGGACGGTTCATTAGGAATTTGTTAACATTGGATTGAACACATACAAGTTGTAGTCCGGTGGGAAGCTGGCACACTGAACAGAGTTGCACAGGCGTGCAGTTCTAAGAAAGAATCTTTGTTCATGGAATCTACGTTTCGATTTAGGCACACATAAAGAGTGGGGGATATTTTTCACCGTGGATTCAGCTAGACGGGTGTTTTTCCAGAAAGATTGGCGAGGGAGGACCAGGGATTGCAGTTCAGATTACGGTAAAACAAGGATAGGTTCGCAACGTCTCTTCTGTGGGAGAGAAGTTGCAGGGTAGAGAAAAGCGCATCCCCCACTAAGCCACGAAGTCTATTTTGTACTCCGCCAAGGCAGGGTTGGCTGTTTTAGCAGTTCCTGCCCAGATATGGCAGCAGTATTCCGTCCTTGGACGTACTTGGCTTTTATATCGATAGAGAATTGCATTAGTAGTGAGATATCTTCTGGAGCGGTAGAAGGATACCATCATCTTTCCAGCGACCTTGGCAACAGACTTGATGTACGTATTCCATTTCAGATCAGGATTAAAAGTCAAACCCAGAAGCTTGTCAAAATAGGGGGCCTCTCTCAGACGAGAGCCATCAATCCCAATTGATGCCAGAGGTGAATTAGAGCGTTGATGATGTAAGGATAAGAGTTTGGTTTTAGATGCATTAAAGGTAACCAGCTACATTTTCCCCCACTGAACCACGCGCTCGCCATCAGATGAGAGAGAGAATCAGAGAGAACTTTGTCATTTACAGCCTTTGATGTGTTGCCGTAGATTGTTGTGTCATCAGCATAGATGTCAACGAATGATTTAAGTAGGTGTTTAGGGAGGTCATTGATGTAGATCAGAAAGAGTGTTGGGCCCAGGATTGACCCCTGAGGGACTCCAGCATTAATAATGCAGGGCTCTGATTTTTGTCCATCGACCACTACCCTTATGAGCCTATCGGAGAAAAATGATTTAATGATTGAGACCACATTTCCAGTCATATGGAAGCTAGAGATCTTGTGAAGTAGACCCTTATGTCATACCTTGTCTAAGGTCTTTGATATGTAAAAAGCAATTGCTTAGAAAGGAAGCCTTTGCCAAGAGATTTACTAATCCTGTCGGATATAACCGTCAGCACATCTGCAGTAGATCTTGCAAAGCGGAAACCATCTTGTGTGTCACTAAGAAGGTTGTTTCTGCTGAGGTGGTTGACTATTTCTCTATTTAATATGGATTCCAGCAACTTGCTCATAACACACAGATAACTTATTGGTCTGTACTGAGAGGGAGATAACTTATCACCTGAATCCTTTAATACAGAGCAAACTGATGAGGTCTTACATGGAATCTGAAAGAACTTCTCCTTAAGGCAGCGCTTAAATAGTTTCGAAAGTATCTGAGCGAGCTCTGGCTGAAGCTTTTTTTACCCTATAATTGGGATGCCGTCCGGGCCAGTTGATTTACTGGAATTAAGGTTTTTGGTAAGCTTGGGGACCTCATGCACGGATATTTGTATGTTCCCTAGGGTGTTCTGTGTTATAGGAGGAAATATGGGGAGTTGATGTCCTTCGTCGCATAGGGTAGAGTTAGCTGCAAATTCCTTGCAAATAGTTTGGTCTTGTCTAACACTTACGAGATTACCTCTGGTCCGGTGATAGTGGTTGGGATAGAACGCACACTTTTGTTCAGGATCCTATTTGTTATTTGCCAAAACTGGTGGGAACTAAGCCGTTTATCAGCTTCCTTGGATTTAACAGACTGGGCATATGGTTCTCTTGCATTTCTATTACTCTTTTACAGTGGTTGCTGGCAGTCCTGAAAGCAGCTTTAGTCTCAGTGCATTTATTACGATGGTAGGTATGGAAAAATGATTTCTGTGCGCGATAGCAGCAGCACATTCTGGGGAGAACCATAACTGGCTGTTAGGTTTTTGTTGGACTTTTTTAGATGCTATGAATTGGTCTATGCCAACAATTAATCATTCGGTCCGATCTGATACTATAGAGGACACTTTCTTTTTTAAACAGAGAGGCAGATATGAATGTACGGAAGCTATCCCAGTCAGCCATAGAGTATCGGTATACAGTACGGCGGAGGGGTACGTCTGGGGACTTATTACATTTCGTTTTTATGTTAACTGATACGACGGAGTGGTAGGAGGATCCTAGAGGAGAATTAACGGAACATGAACATAGCTCAGGGGAAGTTGAGAGAAAAAGGTTTAGGAGGCTTGCATATTGACCGGGTGTATCGGGCACACGGGTGGGTTCGCGAGCAATCTGACTGAAGACATAAGCAATGGTAAAATCATGGCAAAACCTCCCCTCATCGGTGTCTTGTTCCATGTAATGGACGTTGAAGTCACCACTGATGTGGATGTAAGCCGAGGGATGTGCAGACAGAGTCTGGTCTATTTTCTCAGATATGCTCTTAAAGATAGTAACTCCGCTGTTGGTACAAGGCTATATCCTATGGTACAAGGATTTTATCAGATATGCTCTTAATGATATTAACTCCGCTGTTGGTACAAGTATATATCCTATGGTACAAGGATATATCCTATGGTACAAGGATATATCCTATGGTACAAGGATATACAAACACAGAAACCCATCCATGAAAGAAGAATTGAAGTCCTACAAGAGTAAACCAGAAAGTCCTGCAAGATTGAAGACTTTACCGTCCAGCATACCACAGAGTGAAATCAAGGGGAGTGAGAAGCTTATACACCGACCTTACCAGATAACTCAAAGTAATCTAGAAAATCAAGAACGGAAAAATAACGCTACTAATATAAGCGTGTTAGGAACGATGCCAATAAACATTGAAACAAGAATGTGCGAAATTGGAATCAAAGTGATGACAGAGAATATACAACGAATTAAAATAATGAAACCTGCAGAAATATTAAGAAAGCCATTTAATTGTCGAGATTTAAAATGCGCATGAACTGCACAAAACTGGACACAGAAACATCTACATATTCCAAACACAAAGGCGCATTGCATGGAATCAGGAACACTGAACTTATAGAATATCAAGAAAAGTTCCTATTTTTGTGAGTGTTACCATGAATGAGCGGCACCCCAAATTATGCGATGCGTTTGCAAACTATTTTTCTGACGAAGAAAATATTAACTATTTGATTATATATATATATATATATAGTACATATTACAGTAGGATAAATGGAATAATAACAATTATTTCCTAACTTCATAACTAGGATTACCTTTGATCATATTGATACTTTCTGTAAACTTTTACTTCAATGAGTCTTAGACTAATGATAAATAGACCTGCGAACTAGCCTAAAATTAATTTGATGTTTTTGTTACAAATACTTATATTAAAAGTGTATCATGTTACAAAATGCAAACACTGTATATTTTTTTAATTCAAGTTTCACCCCAAACAAGGCACAGTGCCACTTTGAAGAAGGGGGCTACTATTAGGGACTTAATTAGCGGGGGCATTATGAAGGGAGAAGAGTATAAAGATCTTTGTTAACATTACACTTGAACTCCTGCATATCATTGCAGTTAGGAAAGCAGAATCCCGGAAGGGAGTTCCAAAGACCCGCAGTTCTGGGGAAGAAACTATTGGAATAAAAGGCTTTCTTGCACCTAGGGATCTCTACTGTAAAGGAATGAGACTTAGTAGCTTGTCAGGTTTGTCGGGGGTAGTTACGTCGGGGAGATACAAGTGTTTGCAGTTCATAAGAGCATTCACCATTAAAGTATTTGTAGAACAGGCAGAGGGATGATACATCTCGTCGATGGGATATTGGCTGAATCCTAGATGACTGTTCAGGACCTATCAGGTTGGCGACTCTCTTTTGAACCCTGCCCAGGATCGAGCCACAAGCACCAGATGCACGAGCTCAGAGGTGACCACAGTACTCCATACATGGGCGAATGGTTGCCTTATAGAGGTATAGGATACTGTCAGGCGTAAGTTGTTTTCTAGCACGGTAGAGGGAGCCAACCTTCCTTGCAGCAGTCTTGGCAATGCTCTTAATGTATCTATACCAGTTCATATTCCCTGTAAACGTTAGGCCGAGGAGTTTAAAAGAAGTACTTTCAGGCAATCTGGTTTTGGCCATTGCTATTGGTGGTAGATAAGGTTGCTTGTAGTTATTGAAGGAAACAAGCTTAGTCTTAGCAGCATTGAATGTGACCAACCATTTTGTCCCTATTCCACTACGGATTGGAGGTCATCCTCTAGTGTGTCTGCCATTTCCTTGGGTATGTGTTCATTTGTTTTCCCCTCATATCTAATATAGATAGGGGTGTCATCGGCAAATATACCCATCTCCGAAGCAATTTTATCAGGGAGGTCATTTATGAATATCAGGAATAATAGAGGTCCAAGGATAGACCCCTGAGGTACTCCCGCATTGACGTCATATTGTTTTGATGTACGACCGTCGTGGACAACTTTGATTTTTCTATTACTTAAGAGGATTTAATTACATTATGAATTCTTCCAGTGATTCCATATGATCTAATTTTCCTTAGAAGACCATCGTGCCATACCCTGTCAAAAGCCTTAGATATATCAAGGGCCACCGCTCTACCCTCCCCTGTTTTATCCAATGAACGGTATATACGTTCAGAAACTACAGTTAAGATATCTGCTGTTGAACGCGCTTGCCTGAATCCATATTGTTTGTCAGTCAGGAGTTTAGCAGCTGTTAGGTGCTGAACTAGGGCTTGATTAACTAAGGACTAAAATATTTTGGCAAAAAGCGGGAGGAGGCTTATGGGGCGATAATTTAGTGGGTCAGTTATTTCACCAGAATTCTTGAAGACTGGTACCACAGAAGCGGTTTTCCAGCAGTCGGGAAAACAAGATTCGTTAAGGCATCTGGATGGAAGACATATTGTTTTAAAACGACTGTAATTTAAACTTTATGAACGGGAAGAACATGACGTATTTGCTGTTACAACCACGTTAAGTGAAGAACGTTTAAATTAAGGCTAGGCAATAAGATCGATCGGATGACTATCGAAAATATCGGTGAAAAAACGACCCTTCCCTATAGAAAAGAACCAGTTGAGAATGAATATATAAATGTTTTTAGCCAATATCTCGCTATTTGTCTTCTGGAGGATGGACCTTAAAAGTAATACTGATCTTGTGAAAATCCGTCGCATCTGTCGAACGTTTTAAGCAGGCATGCAAACATACATGCACACATTTTTATATTGGTATCTCAGATTTTCGACCAGAGCCGATTAAATAGCCCTATCTCTGAATACGATTTATTTTGTAAAATTTCAAATGTTTAGACCAGAAATTGTCTTTAGTAATTTTGTAGAGACCGAAGAGTTCAATTTTTTTCTTAAATTGGATCCCTACTATGACCCCTTAACATTTATTGTTTTAGGATCAAATCAAGTTATTAAGTAAGATCCATGTTCGATGAACCTATATTTAAAATGTCAATATGTTTATGCCCAAATTAGGCGGAGGAGTTTGGTATGGTTCTCAAAGATCAAATCGTTGAACTTTGGCTCCTTTACAGAGAAATTTCTGGCTGAAAAAGGATTACCAAGATTTTCCCAAATCTCGATACACTGTATGTAAAAATTTGGGTTTGTAGACTAAAAATTAACAGAGTTAATTAGGTAATTTAATATATTTTGGAAAATATTTGTAACATTCAAGAGGGCCGAGGTCCGTGTTGTCTTATGTGTTGTGAATCGGATGATCCATTGTATTGGTGTTCGTTTTTTTGTTTTCGTAAGTTTGTTGATGGGAAATTACAGTCGTATTGGAGGCATCTGATATTCTTTATTGTGTCTGCAGGCAAATTGAAGTGGTTTGTTTGTGAATTGAGGGGCTTATGATTCTTACAAAAAGGTAAAGTTGTCATTTTATGGTTGTTTAGGCGGATTTCAATACGTGTCAGAATTTCTCCAATATACACTCCATTGTTGCAAATGGAGCATTATATATATGACATTAGAACTGTCACATGTTACATGCGGCGGAGGTTTTATATGGGTGTTAGTTTCGGGTATATTGAACAGGGATGTGGTATTTAGTCGTATACATATATAGCATCGCGGTTTATTGCACATATTACTACTCTCTTGCTGTGTGTCATGTGTGTGGTTCAGTAAGCGGGTGACAATGGTGGAGAAATTGGACGGTTGTTTGCCTGCATTTATTGGTTGTGAGTAAAATATAGCCTTAATAATTAGCTTATATGTTAGGTTCTTGTAAGCTTTCCTAAGATGCGTTGTAATTTTGTGCATTTCTTAGCCGTGGTGTAACACCATGGAGATGCATTGTAAGTGATTTTTGCTTGTATAAAAGTAGACGCAATCTAACATTGTTATTAGTTTCATGGCTTGTATTTAATGGGATATTGGTTATTGTTGAATTTTTCGTAAGCTTTCTGATATGGTTAATGTAGTCTTAGGGGGTCCGAGCAGATTCGTCTTTTTGTATGTGTTACATAATAAGGGCTGTCCCCTTTTCATGTAAGTATAAAAATAGAGAATTTAGTTAAAATGAAAATTAAATAGCAATAGACGACATTCGAACCTCGTAATTTAGGTGTAGAAATAGATTACGTGTGAGAATTTAAAAATGTGAACTCTCAAGATTGTTATGAAATTTTAAATTGAAAGAATGCAGCTTATAAGATAATGTTTTTAACATTGGAAAAATAGGTTACTGAGTATAGGTTAAAATTCCTTTTGTAGAAACAGGAAAAGTTTTGGACACGTATGTCCAGAACACGTGAAAGAAGACACATGTTTTAACATGTGTATGACGTCACGGAAAATAGAAAGTTCTAGTTATAGAGAAAAAAATTTAGAGTAAAAGAAGACGGTCAGAGAGACAGTCGGTCGTCTAGGAAGCGAGACGTCACGTTGAAACTAAAATGTGAAGCTTTGAATTCTTGATGATGGAAATCACGGCCGGTCGTGAAGAAATAAACCTCATCATGTGTTTTATAAAAACGTCGTCTTGGCTTATGATTCTTACAAAAAGGTAAAGTGAAATTGTATTATATATTTGTGTTATAAAATGTCTTTACATACACGTCTCGACATCTCATGTCTACACAATGTCTGAACAGTGAACACTATCTCATCATTCTAAGAGCTTTCTTATTCAACACAATAAGGAATGAACATTTAATATATAGGAATCGTTATAAACGAACAATCTCTCTAAGTCTCTTACAACAACATCTCTCTCTCTCTGAGTCCTTCAACATTCCTCTTTAACACGCTCTCTTAGATACAGCATCTCTCTCTTTTAATGAAATACCTATATATTACATATACAATTTTGTGCCGTAAATGACCAGACCACCCAGCAAGGGGTATTTACAAAAAAAAACTTCGGTTATTACGGACAAAAATAAGGACCACAACGTTTTAAAAGGTCCAACATTATTTAAATAAATAAATAAATAAATAATACCACGGGAAAAATACACGATTACAGAAATGCGAACAAAAAAAACAAAAAAAAATTTGAACACACATGCACACAGAGAACAAAATATACAAGAAAAGGCCGATATGTCGTAAAAGAAATCCGTAGTAATGAATAAATAGTAGTAAACACAAGTCACCGTGCATAATTCATTGAAATGAATTGTTTTGTTTATGTAGCACAGAAATATTTTTAAAAAAAAGGAAAAGAAAAGAAAAGGCCGATATGCCGTAAAAGCAATCCGTAGTTATGAATGGAAATATAGTAAACAAGTCACCATGCGCAATTCATTGATAAATGAACTGGTTTGTTATAAAAAAAACACAAAAACACACTTAGTCGCAAATGCAGAGTTTGGTCTCACCCATTATTGTTTTGAAATTTGTATGGAGTGTCAATTAGAAATTTGTGTTAATATGAAATCGTTTGGACGAATTGTCGAATTAAATCCGTCAATCAAACAGAAATGTTATAAGGTCGTATGTAGTCTCTGAAACAGCGTGTAAATTCTGTTTGGAAATGCATTTTTGTGTTCATAGTTGAACCTTTCGGCTTTTTCGTGTGTTTCATTTGAATTGTTTTTTAAAAAAAAAAGAGACACTTGTTTTGGGCAGACTTTGTTTAATTGTTGTTTGTTACAGATAACTTTTTTTTTGAAAAAAGTTATAACTGTTGATCATAGTTTTATGCAAATCATAGTTAAATGTATTAAGGTGTTTTTGAAAAGGTTTTTATGATGTTGAACAGATATTGTAAATTGTCTTATGTATGTAAATTTTATTGATTTTCACAGCAAGAATTCAAAGTTATCTGTAAATATACATTAGATTTAAACAGTCTAGGAGAAAATAAAACTAGTTAAGATGTATGGTTGGCTTACAGATTCAATTCGAATTTTAGAAGGGGGACAAGAATTAAAATTACGTAAACGGGGGTTTGGAGAGTGTTTAGATGTGATAAGCTGTAAGAAAGATGTTTTTCTAGCAATTGGTTTTTGTTTTGTTTTTTAGAGATCCTAAATTATTTCCCCAAGAAAAGTGACTTGGTAGGGATTTATAAGCACAAGATATGCCACTAAACGAAAAATGTGGGAACCTGGTAAATAAGTGCTTAAAATAAGCTGGTTGCACGTAACGACTCCAAGCAAGTGGTAAGTGTTGGCTTAATTAATAAACAGGCGTTGGAAAGAATACGAAAATTATTAAGGAGATCAGTAAACCGAGGATAGGTAGTCCCGAGGCAATCACATAAAGCTTAATGAAGTAAGAGACAGACAAACCTATTCCGTAGAATACGTAAGAAAGATATAACCTTCTATTTTTTTTAGAGACGCATGAATGTGGGATATATCTGCTGGATCTTTGAGGCTCTGGTGAGAGAAAATAAAAATCACAAAAAAATCGGGCTATTAGATAGTATTTAGAGCGCAATTAAGGTGTTGGGCGCGAAAAGTGTAAATTAGTTAGGGGTGATATTTCTAAATCCTCGTTGAAGTTTCAAGAATCCAAGCAAGGAAATCGAAGTGAATCAGTATGAGTGAAAAAAGGTATATCTTTAACTTCTGAACCCAATCACAAATATTTAAGTATATGAGCTTTGGTATGTCCCGTATAAGATAGTTATAGAGTAAAAACAAAGCCATACTTGATAAGACTAACCATGCGGAAAGAATTGATCAGGACACTTTTGATTTCGGGGGAGGTGGAAAACCTCTAGTCTGGTGCATATGGGAGGCTGGAAAATAGCTGATGTGAATCATAGGTAAATACCCTACACCTATAATGTAAACACCACGAAGATCAGAAAGGTTCTGATCTTATAAAACATAAATAATTATGAAGTCGGCTGTGGAGGGCTGACTGAAAGAGATTTGTTTTTAGCCTGATCTTTTTAGCCGTGTGGTTGTGTAGATGTAAAAATAAAAAATGTACTAAATTTAAAAATGCATAGATTTTTTTTGTGAAATATGGAAGGGAGGGATGTTACATGATAAGGGCTGTTCCCTTTTCATGTAAGTATAAAAATAGAGAGTTTAGTTAAAATGAAAACGAAATAGCAATAAACGAAATTCGAACCTCGTAATTTAGGTTTAGAAATAGATTACGTGTGAAAATTTAAAAATTTAAAACAAACGTTTGTTTAGAATATAGATAAAATATTTCAAGAAAAAAATGTAAACTCTCAAGTTTGTCATGAAATTTTAAATTGAAAGAATGCAGCTTATAAGACAATGTTTTTAACATTGGAAAAATAGGTTACTGAGTATAGGTTAAAATTCCTTGTGTAGAAATAGGAAAAGTTTTGGACACGTATGTCCAGGACACGTAAAAGAAGGCACATGTTTTAACATGTGTATGACGTCACGGAAAATAGAAAATTCTAGTCATAGAGAAAAAACTTTAGAGTAAAAGAAGGTAGTCAGAGAGACAGTCAGTCGTCTAGGAAGCGAGACGTTACGTTGAAACTAAAATGTGATCTTTGAATTCTTGATGATGGAAATCACGGCCAGTCGTGAAGAAATAAACCTCATCATGTGTTTTATAAAAACGTCGTCTTGTCTTATGATTCTTACAAAAAGGTAAAGTGAAATTGTATTATATATTTGCGTTATAAAATGTCTTTACATACACGTCTCGACATCTCATGTCTTCACAATGTCTGAACAGTGAACACTATCTCATCATTCTAAGAGCTTTCTTCTTCAACACAATTACTGAAATGAACATTTAATATATGGGAATCGTTATAAACGAACAATCTCTCTAAGTCTCTTACAACAACATATCTCTCTCTTTCTCTCTCTCTCTGAGTCCTTCAGCTTCCCTCTTAATAAATCTCTCTCACTAAAAAAAAGCATCACTTCTAATACGACTCTTCTAAGACTGCGCGTATAATAATACTCTCTCAATGAAACCTATATATAACATATGCATGAACTGTAAATGATAAATATTTTTAGGTTTAACGGATGGTTGCTTAAGATATTAGGGACTGTGTGATAGTCGGGTAGTTTACTATAGAGGGAGCAGATATTCTATTGTTATAGGGTATGAGAGTGACATCTAGGATGAGACGGAATTGTATGAGTGTTCCATGGTACATTTTATAGTGTTATGTGAATTATTGATGTATTTGTGGAAGTTGTTTGGTTTGTAAGTCCCTTTGGTCATATGAAAAAAAAATAGCATCACTTTCTCGAAAATAGTGGGAAAATTTAGGGGGAAGTGTTGAAAGAGATTACATTCTAGCATATGCATACAAATGTTGGCACAGCCGGCTGTCATTTTTGTGCCCAAGTATATATATATATATATATATATACATACTTATATATACATATATACGTATATGTATATATATATATATATATATATTTATATATATATATATATATATATATATATCTGTCCTTTTAAGTGCATCACACAATAGTATGAATATGTGCTTTTATGATTACATTTTCTTTACCAGAATCTTTAAAGCTTAAGGTTTATACTTCATTTTATTATTGTTTCTAAAAAAGGTAAGGAGGTAGATAGGCGAAAAAAGAGTTGTATACACCGTATAAAATTGACGTGCGCATTTTTGAAGGAGGTTTAACGAAAACGAAATCATTATATGATGAATATATCAATTAGTTAATGAACTAATTGGGAATTACGTATTATATTATCAATAAAAATTGATTTTTTAAAAACAAACAATCCAAAAGTTAAAAATACTTTGTTTAGTTTTCAAATAGATATGAAAGAATTAAGGCTTATATTCTTTGCAACGTAGATAAATTTCAAAGTTATACAACATATATGTTTTTCTTAGAAGAATACATAATCTCTTCTTTAGTCTACAAAAATAGAACAAATGTGCATGTAAATAGTGTTGTTATTATTTAATTGAGCAATTGGTTAATTTAATATTAATGCAATAAAGTTAGATATCTGAAAATACGAAATATAAAAATAAAAATAGTTATTGATGATAAGCAGATAATTTAGTAAGGGGTAAAACATATAGCTCTTTTTTTGCAGAGATATAATGCGCTAATTTTATAAATATCAACACAGATGGCATACACATGTGTACTTCAGCAATGTTATAATAATTTTCCTGGTTGTTTTCTTTTGATTTTTCTCGCGTTTTTCTCAGTTTGTTGCTTTTAATTTTCTACTCATATCTATAATCATTCAAATTAATTTCACCCGGATACTTGTGATTGTGAGATCTTTCTTAATTATCTATTCTTCCTTGTTTGCTACGGTCGGATTTCAATGCATACTTACTTTCTGATACTGAGGCCGCTCTTATTGAACCAGTCACATTTTATTGTTTGGTATAGCCATTATCAAAGTGATTTTGCTCACGATTGACGACATTTCGTCAGAGGATTATCCTACTTCCGTGCAGTTTTTAGTGCTAGGCTGGGGGTTAGGGTTAGGGTTACTTTCAGCTGTGCGATTCTTACTTTATTATTCCTAGGCTCTTCTCCTACATTGCCTCATTGAAAAAGCTGAAAATAGACATATTAGTGTAACAATAAGGTCTGCTAATAGTTCTTGTGTGTTCACCTCTTGTAAGATTCTGCGTTTAGCAATCATGTAGTCCAGCAGGAAAGGCTTTTTTCATCGGAGATTTGGCAATGAAAAGAAGTTTTCATATTGCTGCTTGAGAAACCTCTTCCATTATTCCATGTAGTTGGGAATAAATTGTCTCGTTTTCATCAGGTTATGCCGTTGTCGGAGCATATATTTTGAGGATGTGATGTGGCGGCTCTTAACCATGCAGGTGTTCAAGGTCATAAGTCTTTCAGAGATATCCTGCCTTGCTTTATTGAGCCTGTCTTCCAACCTTTTATTTTGCTGTAAAACATGTTCCACCAACTAGTATAAGAGTGTTATTTTTGCAAGTTCTTACCACAAGAGTTTTGAGATGACATGGTTATTCTCATTAATAAAACAACGATACTTTCGAATACATAATACGGAATAGTTTCGTATGTTCTTTCTGCGGACAGATGGTGCACATTACAAAACGAATGTTTCAACCCAAGCAGACACTGCTCTAAATCCATGCATAGTCATCTTCATAAGAGAATAAAATGGTATAGTCAGAAAACTACAGCGCACAATAATGCCTGCTTTATATGATACAATGAGATAAAAGCATGTGTTGTGTACGACGACTAGAAGTTTAAAATGGTGTATGAGACATAGTGATAACCAAACATCTCATATAATATTAGGATGATGCTAAAATAATGTTTTTTGACGTTCAACCTCAAGTATTATCCACACATTTTGCAACAACCTAATATATGTTTTCTTTTAGCTTATAGTCATTTTATTATTGCATTATTAACACAACTGTTGTTTTACTACGTGCTAATATTGCAAGGTTACTCTTAATGTAATTTCTGACCTCACGCTTATCTCTGTTGTGCCTTTAATATTTCATAAGTAATAATTACTACGTAATGACACAATTATATATTTTCGCTAATAGAAATGCAATATTCGATTATTTATTTAATATAGGGACTAAGCGAACCCATTAAGGGGGAAGCTATCTGTTAAAAAATACATTCAGATTCCCGATTTCGATGTACAGATTCAAAAGATTGAAAAATGGAGCCTAATAAATTATGGGTCATGGGCAAAACATGGTGTAAATAACATCCAAGATGAGGAGCCTTTTCTTTTTCATCAAAAAATTAATACTTCGCTGGCTCGGATAGTCAGTGCATACATTTGAAATAGGATGTGCATAATACATGCGCATATAAACCACATATAGAAAAGGGTTTGTAAAATACTAACCGAAGCAAGAAACAAAGACGTCTTTTAACATTTGGGAATTGAATATCCTATCTAAAAATATTGTAGACGTGACTTGGTTCAAAATAAAAGAAACAATGTAGCTGACATCTACAGTTAAAACGCCAACAAAATGTGTTTGTTCTTTAAAAATACTAAAATAGTCTACCCTAGAGAAAAAAAAAATGTATGCTTTCATTTTTGCATTTATCGACACAGAATCTGATCATGTAATGCATATTGATTGCTAGTAAAGTTTACGATTCAAGAATAGATATTAGTCTCCACAGAATTGTTAGGTGTAATGAATACAGATTTTAAACTACATGTTGTTGTTTTTTTTTCAATGTGCAAATATATATCTTAAAACTTTAGATTCACATGCTGCATATTCCGTATTGTCATAGAGACACAAAGCACATAATTACATATAAAATAGTTATTAAGGTCATAATGTTGAGATGAGTTATATCAATCAGGATTAGAAATTAGAATATCAGATTTTTCAACATTAGAAAATAACTCTTCCTATTTGGTGTTAATAATATAAAATAATAAATTGGCATTGCTTTTTATTACCAATAAATCATTCTCCTGTGAAAATTACCGTGAATCAGATTTTTGCAATTGCAGAAATATATATACATATATATATATATATATATATATATATATATATATATATATATATATATATATATATATTTATATAGACAAATTGCATGAGTCTTTACGAGAATCGAAAAAAAGAGGTGACACTAACTTATATATATAAATGTATATATATATATATATATATATATACATATATATATATATATATATAATAAGTGATTAAAAATAATCGGAATTAGAACCAATTACTTACTCAGTATAAGATTTTTTTATGGAATTTTTAATTGAATAGCTATCAGATGTATATTGGAGTTATTTTTTGATAAATATTTATGGCATATCTCATTAGTGTTGATGGAATATTTTATGACATCAATAAAAGTCATTGTGTGTACTTTATATCCTTCCCTATCATCCCCCTGATTTATACCAAATGTGTAAAATATTCTTCATGAAAATTATAAAGAGATTGTTTCTGTCTAAATCTTAGAAAGCGTTGTACTTTTGATGTATTTTCATCTCTCCATAATACACTATCTTCTACTCTGCAATTGTTCTCCCCTCGTTTTATCTCCCTATAATCTCTGATCTTTATGTTTCGATTCTCCTTCCTTTCTACATTTATCTCTCAGTACCTAATCCCCATTCCTCCTTTCCTCTGCCCTAATAAATTGCTCTCTATATTTAATTACGTCTAATTGTTTTATTTTCTGTATTTCAACTCTCTATAATCCTATATTTTTACATTTATTTTTTCAATAGATAAAACCGTCATCTCATTTATGTTGATTTACAATAAGTTATATTATTTGGATTCATAGGACTACTGTTCTAATTTGAGTGGGATTTCACAATGTTTTGATCGATGTAACCTCCGACCATCTTCATCTCTATCTTTTCGAACGAGGGAATGTTTGTGTCGCACTTGGGACACTATTTCTAGCTGAACATTTTATTTACTACACCAATGTAGCGTCAGGCATGACTGTTCCCGTAAGCCATGACTGGATATATGTTCTAAGTAATTCGCAATTCGATTTTCCGTGGCCTATACTGAGGTTTGAAATCGCAAGAAAATTTCATTCTACAATTGATTTTTCAAAGTACTCTAACCAATGCGCCATAGATGCTCAAAAATAAATTTTCAAAGCTATTTACAACGATTTATACGATTATATGATGTCCAGTCTTACCAACACACACATATATATATATATATATATATATATATATATATATATATATATATATATATATATATATATATATACATATATGTATTATATATATATATATATATACATATATGTATTATATATATATATATACATATATATATATACATATATACTATTAATAATAAATATAGTGAATTAAACCTATACATATTTTTCATACCATTACTGTGAAATGATTAATATTTCATAAAAATATTACAGTTTTATCTGCTTAGTAACATATGTCTCCGGTACCGAATCGTATCAGCAATGTAATAATTTCTTCAGACTTTAGAAACGTTTTTCTAAGTACGATTCGGCAACCGAAACATATGTAAACAAGCAGATAAAACGGTAATAAAACCCATATATATTTGCTGTACAATAGTATTGAGCAGTTTCTTAAGGTTTTTACCAATTACACCTTTTGCTATTGTTGTGGTGCCACACATTCATTTGCATATTTGGATAGTAATTACACATAAATAGGAAGACTCAGTTAGTCTGAATGTGTGTTCACCAGAAGCCACCGAAGGCCGCCGAGAGCAGATATGTTTCTCCAGCAAAGACTCTCTTATTTGACACCATTATGTAAATATCCTGTAAATATACCTTTTCCTAATACACTTCTTATTTGATCTTCCTTTGTTTGTTAAGTCGTCATTTGTATTGCTTTCTACGTTACTTGTTTCAACCTGCAAAAGTGACGACGAGGATGACGTCAAATATAACAGTTTGACAAGGAAATGAAAAGAACTCACAAAAACAGTACAACGCAACGGTTGACCTTTTTAGGAATACAAGTTTTGAGGAACGACATAGTCGTAAAAACGGATTTTACGCTAAAGAGAAGTTTGACTCAAGAGGAAAAAATGAATAATTCAGCGAACATTGGAAAACTGAAAAATATTTTCCTCGCGAAGTATAACACTAAAAGAAAGAAACGGTTGTTCCCCAAGTTACAAGAACAAAAGTTGCATTTAGATTAAAAAAATGTAACCTCGATTAATAGTATTTTATTTACTAAAATACAAGTCGGAAAAAATAGGCAAACCAAAACATTTAATTTCAGTCTCAAAAAGAAAAAAAAAATCGAACGTGGCAAAAAGCGACGTTTTGCGCCGTTTCCCGTGTAATCCATCTAAAAAAAATAACAAACTGTAAAAGTGATTTTTTGTAAAACGACAAACAGATTCGTATTACTAAATTACAAAGAAGTAACATACGAAAAAAAAGTTCAGCAGTGGATTTCCTAAATTGCTGTAAATACCAACTAAAGACTTGTTTGTAAACCACATTTTTCTCTTCGGTATTTTTAAAAAATACCACAGTTAAAGTAAAATCAAGGAAATATTTTTTAAACTAAAGTTGTCACTAGATAACGGATATAAGACAGTAAAACGTCACGAAAAAAAATAAATTTAGTCCATATATTTAATTTTTTTCAATTGTGACTCGAGTTGAATTTTTTTCCATGGAAAGATTTGTACTTATTTATTAGGAAATGCTTTAAACGGAAAAGTAAATCGTAGTTTGTGGTTTCAGCAAAAGCCACAGTTCTTACGTTGTGGTTGGATTAGCTTGACTCGCTAGCGAAGTGAGAAATTATTATTCGAGCAGTGATATTACTATTGAAAACAGGAACTATGAACAATTTTCTTTTGTAAGACAAGGCATTTTATATAGTACGGATATTTTGTTGCATATGAAATTTTACAATTTTTCTTCGTAACTGCATTACTGCTACTGAAGTATACAAAACAAAATGGAAGATTTATCTAGAATGTCAATGCAATTTTTGCAGACGCAACAATAGGCGCAATCCGAGCTGGATGCACGTAGAGAGGAGAAATTATTGAAATGACAAATAGAACAAGAAGAAAGGCAGAAGAAATTAAAACTTTAACAAGAAGAAAGGCAGAAGATATTACGATTTGAATATGAAGAAAGGCAAAATGAACGTTTTGCTAAAACACTGGAACTATTAAAGACTAATCGAGAAAATATCGACAGTACTAATTTCTCGCATACAGCTATATTTAATAGCATGAACACATTTAAATATGTTCCGGAGGAAGAAAATACGTTTGAATAATACTATACAAGATACGAGGATGTATTTCAACCGGACTGCAAAAGTTGGCCAAATAGCCAGAAAGTGAGCCTTTTATTCAGGAAATTGGGTGTAGGAGAACACAGCAAGTTCTTAGATTATATACTACCTAAAAAAATGCGGAATTAGATGTCATGGAAGCTGTAAAATTACTAAAATAATTATTTAATCCGAATATATCTCTTTTTCATAAGAGATGGTTTTGTATGTATCTAAGGAATGTGGGCAACCAATATTATTTGACATACGCATCAGTTGTCAATAAAAACTGCGATAATTTTACGCTAGTGGAACTAACAGTAGAAGATTTCAAATGCCTAATATTCGCGCAAGGGTTAGTCTCCACGGAAAATGCAGAAATACGCAGACGAGTGTTGTCTAAGCTGGAATTTGAGCAAGATTTTACACTTCAGAAATGAGCAGATGATTGTGAAAGGGGCATCACACTAAAAAAGGATTCCAAAAAAGATAGAAGAATCCAGAGTTGCATATTTAAGAAAGGTAAGAAAACCATACACACCAACCAAGAACTATACAAATAAAAGCAGTCAAAACGGAACGAGATATTCCAAATATAATAATTATAATTATAGTAAAGAATATAACAAGTATCTTCCTAGATATAACTGTAAGAGATGCGGAGAAAAACATTGGTAATCGGATTGTCCTGATAAGAAGAAAAAAATGCTACATTTGCAAGAAAGTCGGACACAAAAGCGATTGTTGCAGATATAAATATTTCACAAGAAAGAGAGTACAGCAAACAAAATCAAATGAAAAATTAGACAAAAATCGGCGAAAATAAATTAAAGCGGAAATATTTAAAACGCCAATAAAATTACAACTGGATTCAGGATCCGATATTTCTATGATAAATTTTAATACATGGAAAACATGGGTAAACCAACCATGATGAAAACAGGTAAATCAGCTCGGATAGTAACTGGTGGTGAGATAACATTTTTAGGAGAAATTATCCTTCAGATAAAATTAAAAGGGATTACGAAGAAATTAAAAATGTTCATATTGAAAAATAGCGAAAACCTGTTTGGAATAGATTTAATTGAGAAATTTGGACTATGGAATAAGCCAATAATTACAGTCTGTAAAAAATAGAATGTACTACTCCAACAACAGACAATATAAAAGAGGACTTTAAAAAAATTATTCCCTGATGTATTTATGACTAAATTAGGTCGCTGTAATAAATTTAAGGCCTCGTTTGAACTTAAAGAAAACACCAGCCCGATTTTTAGAAAAAAGCGAAACGTTATGTTCGCTGGGTTGGAAAAGATAAATAAAGAATTAGACAGATGGGAACAGACAGGAATACTATCAAAAATAGAACATAGCGACTCGGCAGCCCCCACCGTATATGTAAAGAAAAAGAAGGGGAAATCAGCGTTTGATAATATTGCCAAGACAGGTAATTGTCCGAACCACTACACACATGATAAGAAAGAAAGATAACTCGGGAGATCGACTATATTTCGAATGCTACAGGAATAACACTTCTTACTGGGAGTGTGTAGTAGCGGAGAAACGCATTGAGGATTGTACATACATGATTAAAGGTCCACAAAATATGCATAAAAGGCACCAGAACCAAATAAAAAACGCACCATTCAAGATGGTGATTATACAACAGGAGTCGAAGTGGAGGAAACCATGGGCATCATATACGAATCCATTAATTTGGAACCGCCTCAATATACACATTAACCCCGAAAGTTTAATGAACCATTAATGTTAAATCCCAAGAGATAAAGATATTGAAATCCGTGCGACTTCAAATCTTGGGAGAAGGGTGTCATGGTGGTACACACTCCTTTGCATTACACATAAATAGGAAGACTCATTTAGTCTGAGTGTGTGTTCACCAGTAGCCAACGAAAGGCGCCGAGAGCAGATATGTTTCTCCAGCAAATACTTTTTATTTTACATCATTATAATAAATATCCTGTAAATATACCTTTTCCTATTACACTTCTTATTTGATCTACCTTTGTTTGTTGAGTCGTCATTTGCATTGCTTTCTACGTTACTTGTTTCAACCTGCAAACTTACTATATATATATATATATATATATATATATATATATATATATATATTAGACTACCCGTGACCCGTTGGGTCAATATGTTAGATTAGCTATGGAATTAATATATGGGCGTGACACTTCTGACGTAAAGAAAATAGTTTTTTCACATATCAGAACTATTTCTATGAAAGTATATTATAATAGATAGATGCCTGTGAGTAATTATGTTTATAATTGTTCATTTTTGAAAACTTATAGCTATGGAATTATAAGTGGCTTGCCATACTTATAGGTGAATGTGCAATAAACAGGTACGGTAATACTTCAAGTTAAATCAAAATTTTGATATATCTATTTTGAATGAAAGTTTTAGTTGAAAGTACAGAATAGTTAAAAACACTCTCTCCCATGTTAAGCATGGCTTTTGAATTAGAAACTTAAATAAACACATATTAAAATATATATATACATACATATATATCTGCTTTGTAATCGTTTTTTTTAATCTGTGTGTTTTATATGAATATGTGTATGTATATGCGTTTATGTATGTATGTATATATATATATATATATATATATATATATATATGAGTGTGTGTGTGTGTTTTACACCCCCTAATAATTTGTATTAACAGTATTTTCTTTATTATTATTGGTATTAGTGGTAGTGATGTGTAGGTAGTTGTAGGAGTAGTGTTACTAATACTTTTATTATTATAATTATTATTACTCCTTTGCTTGTTAACGCTTTTACTATGGATATTATTATTGTTTTCATCATTATTATTACTATCACAATCCTCATTTTATTCCTGCTATTATTATTATACCCAATTATTATCCCCGTCATTTCTACCATAATCCTACTACAATTATCACTATAAACAGTAATTATGAATTTACTTCTACCACAACTTTTGGTAATATTATCTTTAGTGTTTATGTTTAATGCTTACCTTTAAGTTTGTCTTTACTTCATCTTTATTTTAATCTTCTATTTTATTTTCAGCTTCATTAGTACTACTATTATTATAATTATAATCGTCATTACAATTATCTTTCATACTATTATAATTATCCTACTATAATTGATATAGTTTTACCACTCTCATAAGTAGTAATGGTTTTCTTACTCCCCCACTTCGACATAAATAGGTATACTTAAATTGTGCATCTAATCTCCGACCGCCCTCTTATGATCATACTCCCTATATAGTAACAGTACAAACTTTTATATATATTGCCACATATTACATTTCAGTTTAACCCCCTCAAAAACAAAATAAGCAGCGAATTTATAGCCGTCATTTGCCCCTTAAGTGGACCAATCAGAATCAAAATTACCCACTCCATAGAAAATAGACACCCCAAAAACCGTTAAAATAAATTACCACGCAGCAACAATACACCTCCTATTTAGCCATAATACATAAAACTCTAACCACGTAAAAGACCATATATTATCTTATATACCATACTATATTCATTAAGCTTCTCCTGATTTATTAAGACTTCAATAAAGCTTCCCTCAACATCCTATAATTCCTCTTAATCTCTTTCGTCCGTAATGAACCTTACCCTAGATGCCGCATATTCGCCATGCTACCTTGCACCTTCTCTACTCTTCTGATGAGAAGGATTAGGCTTCGAAATGCCCTGGCATTAAGAGTCCCTTCTATCGCCGAAATTTTTCCTGTATTTCATTATTAAATAAATGATCCATTCTATATGTACCAATATATAGTTGTGTATCTTGATTTCATTGTTGTCCTATTATATACATATATATATATATATGTATATATATACATATACATATATATATATGTGTGTGTGTATGTGTCTATGTATATATATATATATATATATATATATATATATATATATATATATATATATATATATATTTACAAGGTGGTCACCACTTCTAAAGGCGCGGAAGCCACTGAGGGATACGGGTTATTGTAAGTAAAGTGCGTTAATGTGGAGATTTAATAAAGTGTCTTCTTAAGCGGGCGGTTCATCACGAATTTGTTTACGTTGGACTTGAAGACGTCCAGGTGGTAGTCAGGTGGGAAACAGGCAGACGGAACAGAGTTTCACGGGCGTGCAGTTCTAAGAAAGAAACTTTGTTCAAGGAATCTATATATCTATATATATATCTCTTTCTCTCTCTCTCTCTCTCTCTCTCTATATATATATATATATATATATATATATATATATATATATATATATAATTGGGCCTCTGAAACAAATTTAACCTATAAACATCGTTTATCAATATGATTACCTTTACTTTATATATCATTTTTAAGGACATTTCTGCACTAGGTAATCGTTTAAATTTTCAATCGTTTAAAACATTTACCTCTTCGTTTCAGAACGTTAAATACTAGATTGAAAAAAGCCAGTGCGCACGATTTGATAATTCAATTAAATTTAGGGCGAAATGCTGCTAACACAGCGTGATATTCACGAAGCGTTTGGGCTAGTAACCACTACTGAACGCACAACAAAATGGTATTTAATGCAAGTTCGTGGCGGCAACGACAGTATCAAATATGATGGGAGTAGTGGACAGCCAGCTGATGTTGCCAACGAGCAATTAACTACTTCAATCGAAGCTAATTCAGGCACAATTGTTCGAGAACCTCCTTCACAATGAGACGATAATCTACGGCGAACTCTAACTACTTGGACGAGATTAGAAAGAAAAATAAAACTGATTAATAAGTGTCCAATGACTTATACTAAAACTAAAAAAAAAACCGTTATGAAATATCCAATTGTTTAATGCAACAAGAACTACAAATTTTGCGATCGGGTTTTGGCTTGCAACAACAGTGGGTTAATACCGACAACCGACGAAGCACGACTCAGTTGTTAGACACCGACGAATCTCCACGATATTTTCCGAACTGAGAGTTTCACCTAAGAAGCTCATACTTACTGTTTGGTTGATTGTGGCCAGTCTCCCACGTTACAGTTTTAGACTGCAGGGAAGCAATTACGGCGGAGTATTACTGCAAACAATTGGATGAATTCATCTGGAAGGGTTACAACAAAACTCAGCATTAATGAACGATAAAGACCTAATTATCCTCAACGACATTGCCCGGCCGTACTTTATTAAAGCGATCTGACAGATGTTGAACGAATTGGATAACGAAATACTGTCTCCTCTGTCATACTCCCCTTCTCTACAGTCTACTAATTGTTTAAACTTCTCAACAACTTTCTGCGTGAGAGTGCTTAAAAAACCTTAACTATATCAAAAAGGCCTTCAGCAATTTCATCATCAGCAGAATGCATTTTTTTTATTGCTAGCATGAACATTTTTATTTAGCGTTTGCAAACGTTTACTGCTTTTAGTGGTGCCTATTTCCGTCCATAAATTTTCCATTCGAACCGAGATATCTTCAACTATCCCTTAAATAACCTTTTAACCTATACGTTTCTTGTTTTACTTCTCCACTTGATGGTTCGACTAGATAATCTCCAACCGGTTTGTCCATTTCCTATATACATATCAATCTTGACTGTTTTTTTTCAAGTTTTCTATCAAAGTCTGACAACAAATTCTCCGGTTAGCTTAAGGTATTACCATGTTTTTTTCTGCTTTTTAAAGTGACGTTTCATTTAGAACGAATTATTAAATTATAGAGGAGAAGGTCTTTGGAAACTATACTCTGACAATTTCATGATCAAAATATTTGAAAAAAACTAAATTTTAGAATGCTATTAACAAGTAGCGCGGTAGCACAAAATCGTAAATGGCATACGCACACGCACACGCACGCACTCATATACACACGCACACATATATATATATATATACATTTATGTGTGCATATATATACATTTATGTATGTATATATATATAAATGTATGCATGCATATATATAATTATGTAAAGAATGTACTTAAGTCTTCACATTTATTGAGAACTACTTTCTGTATAAAGCGCAACGAATATATATATATATATATATATATATATATATATATATATATATATACATTGAAATTCGTATGAATATGTTTTTCTATAACTGTTCAGACGTTAGAACTTATTATTCTTTCTAAATACTTAATTATTAATTTTCTACAACCTTATTTTAACTTCTTGTCTTTTTCTGCCAAAATTAACCAGTCAGGTAAGCCGTGTACTATAATCGGTTGACTGTGATAATCACCCTTCAGGGTAATTCCGAGATGCACCTTGCTAACGTTTCAAGTCAGTCATAGAGCGCAAAAACATGGCTAGATGGAGAAAGCTGTTTAGGATTCATTTATATTTTGTGTTTAAATTTACAGAGAAATGCGATCAAGTAAACAGATGACGCATCAGCTACGGCCGCCGACTATTTTGACATAGGGTTGTCTCACATCAGGTCATAGTAAATTCACTTAGAAATTATAAACCTCATGGTGCATATAAGTGTTAATAGAGTTCATAATTAGTATATTTGCAGTCCCAAATACTGCAAAGAATACTATTACTTCTTTCCCTTCTTTGTAATTTTGAAACTGTATATATCCTAAGAATATTTTTTTTCTGTTCTGACGTGAGATTAATTTTTATCGTGTTGTTAATTTATTCTAAACACACAAGGTATAAGAGAGAATGCTACTCAATACAAATTTAAAGATTCCACATTTGTTTTATGAAGTCAACTATACTAACCGGCGGTTGCTCTGTCAATTGCTAGAAATAACACCTGAAAATCGGAAATATAACTAAAAATTATCCTCTGTTAAATATAAAATAACTGATTGATCCATAGGGAAATATAAAAGGATTATTCATATAAACTTTCATGTGGTCTTAAGGAAAAATGTAGACTGAAATTTAAATGTTTTATCATAATATGAGGTATCTGATATGAGGATCTGTTATTTTTTTTTGATTATTCTAAATTGTTGTTTCCTGTTGCCATAATTTGGTGAGAATCTATCGAGATAGAACTTTTGCAACACCCTTTTATCTTGTCCATTTTTGTGTATTTTTGTATGTTTATCTGTAAAACCGAGTGAGAGTATTCTAGCTTTTGTTAAATCTTTTTTTTTTAATACAAGTTGTTTCTGTCCGTTCATGTCAATGTCCGTAGGGAGGATCTATTCTTAAAATGTCTGCAATGACTTCATCTCAACTGCGATTGTTCAAAAACGTTTCCACTGGATTAAGTTGGGAATTACTCTCTCTGTCTCCGCTTCATTTTACTTTAAATTATTTTTGTCAGCGACGGTATGGATTGCTCATTGACTGAATCAAACTTTAAATAAAATGTCGTTTTATACAGTTTTTTTTTTAAATATATTTTAAGTTATTTTCAGCAATGGGCTAAAAGGGAAATGTTTTTTTCTTGAATACTGGCTGTCTTTGATACAGCTCACACTTTTTGAGACGTCTGAGACCAGCTTAAATAACGTCACGGATGTTCTTTTTCATTTTAACAGATGCTTTTCAGTCTCTACAGCTTTAAATTTTGAGATAATGTGTTCATAGAAAAACTACACATATTGTATTGTTGAATATAAACTGCTACAACATTTTTTTCTTCATCAAATCGGATACATTGTATTCCCTTGCTGTACCGGTTACTTTCGTAGGTGTCTGTTATTTTTTGATGTTTTCTATTCAACGGTAACTTTTAAGTACACATCTTTCACAAGTAATGCACAGTTTTGTGAAGTATTGACAGTTTTAAACACAATTAATCGAGCCTCATCA